>NC_082654.1:84410055-84710055 GCF_028023285.1 Balaenoptera ricei
TGGCCCTCATCAGGACCAGTGCCAGGGCTTCACGTACGGACCAGGCGTCAGAGCCTAACTAAGGTACGGCAACAGGGCCTAAGTGAGGCCTATCTTTAGGGCCTGAAGTTAGGGACAGTGTCAGGGCATGACTTAGGAGCAGTATAAGGGCCTCTGTAGATCCAGCATTAGGGTCTTCGTTAAAGACATTCTCAGGGCCTCTGTTAGGGACCGCCTCAGGGCCTCACTTAGGGACAGCGTCAGGGCTTCTTTGGGACAGTTTCAGGACCTTGGTAAGACATGGGTCAGGATATTAGCTCAGGGATAATGTCAGGACTTTAGATATTGACTGCAGCAGGGCCTTAGAGACAGTGTCCTCAGCCTGACTTAGGGACTAGCATCAAAGCCTTTGTTAGGTACAGTGTCAGGGACTCGAGTTAGGTGTAGTGTCAGGGCCTTAGTTAGGGACAGTGTCAGGGCCTGAGTTAGGACGAGCCTCCAGGCCTCAGTTAGCGCCAGGGTCACGGCCTCGGGACTAATTTTAGGGCCTTAGTTAGGAACAGCATCAGGGATTTATTTAGCATAAGAAGCTCAACATTAGTTAAAGACAAGGTTAGGTTAAGGTCTAGGGATTGTGTCAGGGCATGACCTAGGGATGAGTGTCAAGACCTTAGTTACTTAGGGCATCAGGGCCTAATTTAGAGACCAGTGTCAGGGCTTCAGGTAGGGATAGCATCAGAGCCTGACTTAGGGAGAGCGACAGGGCTTGAGTGAGGCCTAGTGTCAGAGCCTTAGCTAGGGATAGTATCAGGGCATGACTTAGGAGCAGCATAAAGGGCCTTGGTAGGATCAGCCTCAGGGGCTTGGTGTTAAAGACATTATCAGGCCTCTGTTTGGGACAGCCTTAAGGCCACCATTAGGGAGGAGGCGGTCAGGGCTTACTTAGGGACAGTTTCAAGAGCTTGGTAAGAGATGGGTTCCGGAAATTACCTCAGGATAGTGTCAGGACTTTAGATATTGATGGCAGCAGGGCCTTAGTTACGGGACAGTGTCAAGGCCTTAGTTAGTACTAGCATCTGGGCCTCTGTTAGGTACAGTGTCAGGGCCTGAGTTAGGAATAGTGTTAGGGCCTTAGTTAGGGACAGTATCACGGCCTTGGGACTAAATTCAGGGGCCTGAGGTAGTCACAGCCTAAGGGCTTTAGTTAGCATAAGAGGCAGGACATTTGCTAGGGACAGGGTTAGGTCAAGTTTAGGGATCGTGTCAGGAAATGACCTAGGGACTAGTGTCAAGAGCTTAGTTACAGTATCAGGGCCTTATTTAGGACCCGTGTCAGGGCTTCAGGTAGGGACAGCGTCAGTGCCTGACTCTGGGAGAGCAACAGGGCCTGAGTGAGGCCTAGCGTCAGGCCCATAGCTGGGGATACTGTCAGGGCATGATGTAGGAGCAGTATCAGGGCCTTTGTTGCATCAGCATTAGTGTCTTAGTTACAGACATGATCAGGGCCTGAGTTAGTCACAGGCGTCAAGGCCTCAGTTAGGCATACCTTCAGGGACTGAGTTACGGACAGCCTCAGGTCTTCACTTAGGAACAGCGACAGGGCTTTCTTAGGGACGGTGTCAGGACCTTGGTTAGAAAATGGGTCAGGATATTAGCTCAGGATAGTGTCCGGATTTTAGTTTATTGCCGGCAGCAGGGCCTATATTAGAGATAGATTCCGGGCCTTAGTTAGGGACAGTGTCAGGGCCTTAATTAGGACTAGTCTGGGCCTTAGTTAGGGAGAGCATTACGGCTTCGCTGAGGATAAGGGGCAGGACGTTAGCTCGGGACAGAGTCAGGTTCCAGGCCAGTGGTAGTGTCAGGATGTGAGCTAGGGATAGGGTGAAGACCTTAGTTATTGAGAGCATCAGGGCCTTAGTTAGGACCAGCGTCAGGGCCTTCATCAGGACCAGTGTCAGGGCTTCACTTACGGACAGCGTCAGAGCCTAACTAAGGTACGGCAACGGGGCCTAAGTGAGGCCTATCTTTAGGGCCTGAGTTAGGGACAGTGTCAGGGCATGACTTAGGAGCCGTATAAGGGCCTCTGTAGGATCAGCATTAGGGTCTTCGTTAAAGACATTCTCAGGGCCTCTGTTAGGGACCGCCTCAGGGCCTCACTTAGGGACAGCGTCAGGGCTTCCTTTGGGACAGTTTCAGGACCTTGGTAAGACATGGGTCAGGATATTAGCTCGGGATAATGTCAGGACTTTAGATATTGACTGCAGCAGGGCCTTAGAGACAGTGTCTCAGCCTGACTTAGGACTAGCATCAGAGCCTTTGTTAGGTACAGTGTCAGGGACTGAGTTAGGTGTAGTGTCAGGGCCTGAGTTAGGACGAGCCTCCAGGCCTCAGTTAGGGCCAGGGTCACGGCCTCGGGTCTAATTTTAGGGTCTTACTTAGGAACAGCATCAGGGATTTATTTAGCATAAGAAGCTCAACATTAGTTAAAGACAAGGTTAGGTTAAGGTCTAGGGATTGTGTCAGGTCATGACCTAGGGATAGTGTCAAGACCTTAGTTACTTAGGGCATCAGGGCCTAATTTAGGACCAGTGTCAGGGCTTCAGGTAGGGATAGCGTCAGAGCCTGACTTAGGGAGAGCGACAGGGCTTGAGTGAGGCCTAGTATCAGAGCCTTAGCTAGGGATAGTATCAGGGCATGACTTAGGAGCAGCATAAGGGCCTTGGTAGGATCAGCCTCAGGGGCTTTGTTAAAGACATTCTCAGGGCCTCTGTTAGGGACAGCCTTAGGGCCTCCCTTAGGGACAGCGTCAGGGCTTACTTAGGGACAGTTTCAGGAGCTTGGTAAGAGATGGGTCCGGAAATTACCTCAGGATAGTGTCAGGACATTAGATATTGATGGCAGCAGGGCCTTAGTTACGGACAGTGTCAAGGCCTTAGTTAGTACTAGCATCTGGGCCTCTGTTAGGTACAGTGTCAGGGCCTGAGTTAGGAATAGTGTTAGGGCCTTAGTTAGGGACAGTATCATGGCCTTGGGACTAAATTCAGGGCCTGAGGTAGTCACAGCCTAAGGGCTTTAGTTAGCATAAGAGGCAGGACATTTGCTAGGGACAGGGTTAGGGTAAAGTTTAGGGATCGTGTCAGGAAATGACCTAGGGATAGTGTCAAGAGCTTAGTTACAGTATCAGGGCCTTATTTAGGACCCGTGTCAGGGCTTCAGGTAGGGACAGCGTCAGTGCCTGACTCTGGGAGAGCCACAGGGCCTGAGTGAGGCCTAGCATCAGGCCCATAGCTGGGGACACTGTCAGGGCATGATGTAGGAGCAGTATCAGGGCCTTTGTTGCATCAGCATTAGTGTCTTAGTTACAGACATGATCAGGGCCTGAGTTAGTCACAGCGTCAAGGCCTCAGTTAGGCATAGCTTCAGGGACTGAGTTACGGACAGCCTCAGGTCTTCACTTAGGAACAGCGACAGGGCTTTCTTAGGGACGGTGTCAGGACCTTGGTTAGAAATGGGTCAGGATATTAGCTCAGGATAGTGTCCGGATTTTAGTTATTGCCGGCAGCAGGGCCTATATTAGAGATAGATTCCGGGCCTTAGTTAGGGACAGTGTCAGGGCCTTAATTAGGACTAGTCTGGGCCTTAGTTAGGGAGAGCATTACGGCTTCGCTGAGGATAAGGGGCAGGACGTTAGCTCGGGACAGAGTCAGGTTCCAGGCCAGTGGTAGTGTCAGGATGTGAGCTAGGGATAGGGTGAAGACCTTAGTTATTGAGAGCATCAGGGCCTTAGTTAGGACCAGCGTCAGGGCCTTCATCAGGACCAGTGTCAGGGCTTCACTTACGGACAGCGTCAGAGCCTAACTAAGGTACGGCAACGGGGCCTAAGTGAGGCCTATCTTTAGGGCCTGAGTTAGGGACAGTGTCAGGGCATGACTTAGGAGCCGTATAAGGGCCTCTGTAGGATCAGCATTAGGGTCTTCGTTAAAGACATTCTCAGGGCCTCTGTTAGGGACCGCCTCAGGGCCTCACTTAGGGACAGCGTCAGGGCTTCCTTTGGGACAGTTTCAGGACCTTGGTAAGACATGGGTCAGGATATTAGCTCGGGAGAATGTCAGGACTTTAGATATTGACTGCAGCAGGGCCTTAGAGACAGTGTCTCAGCCTGACTTAGGACTAGCATCAAAGCCTTTGTTAGGTACAGTGTCAGGGACTGAGTTAGGTGTAGTGTCAGGGCCTTAGTTAGGGACAGTGTCAGGGCCTGAGTTAGGACGAGCCTCCAGGCCTCAGTTAGCGCCAGGGTCACGGCCTCGGGACTAATTTTAGGGCCTTAGTTAGGAACAGCATCAGGGATTTATTTAGCATAAGAAGCTCAACATTAGTTAAAGACAAGGTTAGGTTAAGGTCTAGGGATTGTGTCAGGGCATGACCTAGGGATAGTGTCAAGACCTTAGTTACTTAGGGCATCAGGGCCTAATTTAGGACCAGTGTCAGGGCTTCAGGTAGGGATAGCATCAGAGCCTGACTTAGGGAGAGCGACAGGGCTTGAGTGAGGCCTAGTGTCAGAGCCTTAGCTAGGGATAGTATCAGGGCATGACTTAGGAGCAGCATAAGGGCCTTGGTAGGATCAGCCTCAGGGGCTTTGTTAAAGACATTATCAGGGCCTCTGTTTGGGACAGCCTTAAGGCCACCATTAGGGAGAGCGTCAGGGCTTACTTAGGGACAGTTTCAAGAGCTTGGTAAGAGATGGGTCCGGAAATTACCTCAGGATAGTGTCAGGACATTAGATATTGATGGCAGCAGGGCCTTAGTTACGGACAGTGTCAAGGCCTTAGTTAGTACTAGCATCTGGGCCTCTGTTAGGTACAGTGTCAGGGCCTGAGTTAGGAATAGTGTTAGGGCCTTAGTTAGGGACAGTATCACGGCCTTGGGACTAAATTCAGGGCCTGAGGTAGTCACAGCATAAGGGCTTTAGTTAGCATAAGAGGCAGGACATTTGCTAGGGACAGGGTTAGGGTCAAGTTTAGGGATCGTGTCAGGAAATGACCTAGGGATAGTGTCAAGAGCTTAGTTACAGTATCAGGGCCTTATTTAGGACCCGTGTCAGGGCTTCAGGTAGGGACAGCGTCAGTGCCTGACTCTGGGAGAGCAACAGGGCCTGAGTGAGGCCTAGCGTCAGGCCCATAGCTGGGGATACTGTCAGGGCATGATGTAGGAGCAGTATCAGGGCCTTTGTTGCATCAGCATTAGTGTCTTAGTTACAGACATGATCAGGGCCTGAGTTAGTCACAGCGTCAAGGCCTCAGTTAGGCATACCTTCAGGGACTGAGTTACGGACAGCCTCAGGTCTTCACTTAGGAACAGCGACAGGGCTTTCTTAGGGACGGTGTCAGGACCTTGGTTAGAAATGGGTCAGGATATTAGCTCAGGATAGTGTCCGGATTTTAGTTATTGCCGGCAGCAGGGCCTATATTAGAGATAGATTCCGGGCCTTAGTTAGGGACAGTGTCAGGGCCTTAATTAGGACTAGTCTGGGCCTTAGTTAGGGAGAGCATTACGGCTTCGCTGAGGATAAGGGGCAGGACGTTAGCTCGGGACAGAGTCAGGTTCCAGGCCAGTGGTAGTGTCAGGATGTGAGCTAGGGATAGGGTGAAGACCTTAGTTATTGAGAGCATCAGGGCCTTAGTTAGGACCAGCGTCAGGGCCTTCATCAGGACCAGTGTCAGGGCTTCACTTACGGACAGCGTCAGAGCCTAACTAAGGTACGGCAACGGGGCCTAAGTGAGGCCTATCTTTAGGGCCTGAGTTAGGGACAGTGTCAGGGCATGACTTAGGAGCCGTATAAGGGCCTCTGTAGGATCAGCATTAGGGTCTTCGTTAAAGACATTCTCAGGGCCTCTGTTAGGGACCGCCTCAGGGCCTCACTTAGGGACAGCGTCAGGGCTTCCTTTGGGACAGTTTCAGGACCTTGGTAAGACATGGGTCAGGATATTAGCTCGGGAGAATGTCAGGACTTTAGATATTGACTGCAGCAGGGCCTTAGAGACAGTGTCTCAGCCTGACTTAGGACTAGCATCAGAGCCTTTGTTAGGTACAGTGTCAGGGCCTGAGTTAGGACGAGCCTCCAGGCCTCAGTTAGGGCCAGGGTCATGGCCTCGGGACTAATTTTAGGGCCTTAGTTAGGAACAGCATCAGGGATTTATTTAGCATAAGAAGCTCAACATTAGTTAAAGACAAGGTTAGGTTAAGGTCTAGGGATTGTGTCAGGGCATGACCTAGGGATAGTGTCAAGACCTTAGTTACTTAGGGCATCAGGGCCTAATTTAGGACCAGTGTCAGGGCTTCAGGTAGGGATAGCGTCAGAGCCTGACTTAGGGAGAGCGACAGGGCTTGAGTGAGGCCTAGTGTCAGAGCCTTAGCTAGGGATAGTATCAGGGCATGACTTAGGAGCAGCATAAGGGCCTTGGTAGGATCAGCCTCAGGGGCTTTGTTAAAGACATTCTCAGGGCCTCTGTTAGGGACAGCCTTAGGGCCTCCCTTAGGGACAGCGTCAGGGCTTACTTAGGGACAGTTTCAGGAGCTTGGTAAGAGATGGGTCCGGAAATTACCTCAGGATAGTGTCAGGACATTAGATATTGATGGCAGCAGGGCCTTAGTTAGGGACAGTGTCAAGGCCTTAGTTAGTACTAGCATCTGGGCCTCTGATAGGTACAGTGTCAGGGCCTGAGTTAGGAATAGTGTTAGGGCCTTAGTTAGGGACAGTATCACGGCCTTGGGACTAAATTCAGGGCCTGAGGTAGTCACAGCCTAAGGGCTTTAGTTAGCATAAGAGGCAGGACATTTGCTAGGGACAGGGTTAGGGTAAAGTTTAGGGATCGTGTCAGGAAATGACCTAGGGATAGTGTCAAGAGCTTAGTTACAGTATCAGGGCCTTATTTAGGACCCGTGTCAGGGCTTCAGGTAGGGACAGCGTCAGTGCCTGACTCTGGGAGAGCAACAGGGCCTGAGTGAGGCTTAGCGTCAGGCCCATAGCTGGGGACACTGTCAGGGCATGATGTAGGAGCAGCATCAGGGCCTTTGTTGCATCAGCATTAGTGTCTTAGTTACAGACATGATCAGGGCCTGAGTTAGTCACAGCGTCAAGGCCTCAGTTAGGCATAGCTTCAGGGACTGAGTTACAGACAGCCTCAGGTCTTCACTTAGGAACAGCGACAGGGCTTTCTTAGGGACGGTGTCAGGACCTTGGTTAGAAATGGGTCAGGATATTAGCTCAGGATAGTGTCCGGATTTTAGTTATTACCGGCAGCAAGGCCTATATTAGAGATAGATTCCGGGCCTTAGTTAAGGACAGTGTCAGGGCCTTAATTAGGACTAGTCTGGGCCTTAGTTAGGGAGAGCATTACGGCTTCGGTGAGGATAAGGGGCAGGACGTTAGCTCGGGACAGAGTCAGGTTCCAGGCCAGTGGTAGTGTCAGGATGTGAGCTAGGGATAGGGTGAAGACCTTAGTTATTGAGAGCATCAGGGCCTTAGTTAGGACCAGCGTCAGGGCCTTCATCAGGACCAGTGCCAGGGCTTCACGTACGGACAGCGTCAGAGCCTAACTAAGGTACGGCAACGGGGCCTAAGTGAGGCCTATCTTTAGGGCCTGAGTTAGGGACAGTGTCAGGGCATGACTTAGGAGCCGTATAAGGGCCTCTGTAGGATCAGCATTAGGGTCTTCGTTAAAGACATTCTCAGGGCCTCTGTTAGGGACCGCCTCAGGGCCTCACTTAGGGACAGCGTCAGGGCTTCCTTTGGGACAGTTTCAGGACCTTGGTAAGACATGGGTCAGGATATTAGCTCAGGATAATGTCAGGACTTTAGATATTGACTGCAGCAGGGCCTTAGAGACAGTGTCTCAGCCTGACTTAGGACTAGCATCAAAGCCTTTGTTAGGTACAGTGTCAGGGACTGAGTTAGGTGTAGTGTCAGGGCCTTAGTTAGGGACAGTGTCAGGGCCTGAGTTAGGACGAGCCTCCAGGCCTCAGTTAGCGCCAGGGTCACGGCCTCGGGACTAATTTTAGGGCCTTAGTTAGGAACAGCATCAGGGATTTATTTAGCATAAGAAGCTCAACATTAGTTAAAGACAAGGTTAGGTTAAGGTCTAGGGATTGTGTCAGGGCATGACCTAGGGATAGTGTCAAGACCTTAGTTACTTAGGGCATCAGGGCCTAATTTAGGACCAGTGTCAGGGCTTCAGGTAGGGATAGCATCAGAGCCTGACTTAGGGAGAGCGACAGGGCTTGAGTGAGGCCTAGTGTCAGAGCCTTAGCTAGGGATAGTATCAGGGCATGACTTAGGAGCAGCATAAGGGCCTTGGTAGGATCAGCCTCAGGGGCTTTGTTAAAGACATTATCAGGGCCTCTGTTTGGGACAGCCTTAAGGCCACCATTAGGGAGAGCGTCAGGGCTTACTTAGGGACAGTTTCAAGAGCTTGGTAAGAGATGGGTCCGGAAATTACCTCAGGATAGTGTCAGGACATTAGATATTGATGGCAGCAGGGCCTTAGTTACGGACAGTGTCAAGGCCTTAGTTAGTACTAGCATCTGGGCCTCTGTTAGGTACAGTGTCAGGGCCTGAGTTAGGAATAGTGTTAGGGCCTTAGTTAGGGACAGTATCACGGCCTTGGGACTAAATTCAGGGCCTGAGGTAGTCACAGCCTAAGGGCTTTAGTTAGCATAAGAGGCAGGACATTTGCTAGGGACAGGGTTAGGGTCAAGTTTAGGGATCGTGTCAGGAAATGACCTAGGGATAGTGTCAAGAGCTTAGTTACAGTATCAGGGCCTTATTTAGGACCCGTGTCAGGGCTTCAGGTAGGGACAGCGTCAGTGCCTGACTCTGGGAGAGCAACAGGGCCTGAGTGAGGCCTAGCGTCAGGCCCATAGCTGGGGATACTGTCAGGGCATGATGTAGGAGCAGTATCAGGGCCTTTGTTGCATCAGCATTAGTGTCTTAGTTACAGACATGATCAGGGCCTGAGTTAGTCACAGCGTCAAGGCCTCAGTTAGGCATACCTTCAGGGACTGAGTTACGGACAGCCTCAGGTCTTCACTTAGGAACAGCGACAGGGCTTTCTTAGGGACGGTGTCAGGACCTTGGTTAGAAATGGGTCAGGATATTAGCTCAGGATAGTGTCCGGATTTTAGTTATTGCCGGCAGCAGGGCCTATATTAGAGATAGATTCCGGGCCTTAGTTAGGGACAGTGTCAGGGCCTTAATTAGGACTAGTCTGGGCCTTAGTTAGGGAGAGCATTACGGCTTCGCTGAGGATAAGGGGCAGGACGTTAGCTCGGGACAGAGTCAGGTTCCAGGCCAGTGGTAGTGTCAGGATGTGAGCTAGGGATAGGGTGAAGACCTTAGTTATTGAGAGCATCAGGGCCTTAGTTAGGACCAGCGTCAGGGCCTTCATCAGGACCAGTGTCAGGGCTTCACTTACGGACAGCGTCAGAGCCTAACTAAGGTACGGCAACGGGGCCTAAGTGAGGCCTATCTTTAGGGCCTGAGTTAGGGACAGTGTCAGGGCATGACTTAGGAGCCGTATAAGGGCCTCTGTAGGATCAGCATTAGGGTCTTCGTTAAAGACATTCTCAGGGCCTCTGTTAGGGACCGCCTCAGGGCCTCACTTAGGGACAGCGTCAGGGCTTCCTTTGGGACAGTTTCAGGACCTTGGTAAGACATGGGTCAGGATATTAGCTCGGGATAATGTCAGGACTTTAGATATTGACTGCAGCAGGGCCTTAGAGACAGTGTCTCAGCCTGACTTAGGACTAGCATCAGAGCCTTTGTTAGGTACAGTGTCAGGGACTGAGTTAGGTGTAGTGTCAGGGCCTGAGTTAGGACGAGCCTCCAGGCCTCAGTTAGGGCCAGGGTCACGGCCTCGGGTCTAATTTTAGGGTCTTACTTAGGAACAGCATCAGGGATTTATTTAGCATAAGAAGCTCAACATTAGTTAAAGACAAGGTTAGGTTAAGGTCTAGGGATTGTGTCAGGTCATGACCTAGGGATAGTGTCAAGACCTTAGTTACTTAGGGCATCAGGGCCTAATTTAGGACCAGTGTCAGGGCTTCAGGTAGGGATAGCGTCAGAGCCTGACTTAGGGAGAGCGACAGGGCTTGAGTGAGGCCTAGTATCAGAGCCTTAGCTAGGGATAGTATCAGGGCATGACTTAGGAGCAGCATAAGGGCCTTGGTAGGATCAGCCTCAGGGGCTTTGTTAAAGACATTCTCAGGGCCTCTGTTAGGGACAGCCTTAGGGCCTCCCTTAGGGACAGCGTCAGGGCTTACTTAGGGACAGTTTCAGGAGCTTGGTAAGAGATGGGTCCGGAAATTACCTCAGGATAGTGTCAGGACATTAGATATTGATGGCAGCAGGGCCTTAGTTACGGACAGTGTCAAGGCCTTAGTTAGTACTAGCATCTGGGCCTCTGTTAGGTACAGTGTCAGGGCCTGAGTTAGGAATAGTGTTAGGGCCTTAGTTAGGGACAGTATCATGGCCTTGGGACTAAATTCAGGGCCTGAGGTAGTCACAGCCTAAGGGCTTTAGTTAGCATAAGAGGCAGGACATTTGCTAGGGACAGGGTTAGGGTAAAGTTTAGGGATCGTGTCAGGAAATGACCTAGGGATAGTGTCAAGAGCTTAGTTACAGTATCAGGGCCTTATTTAGGACCCGTGTCAGGGCTTCAGGTAGGGACAGCGTCAGTGCCTGACTCTGGGAGAGCCACAGGGCCTGAGTGAGGCCTAGCATCAGGCCCATAGCTGGGGACACTGTCAGGGCATGATGTAGGAGCAGTATCAGGGCCTTTGTTGCATCAGCATTAGTGTCTTAGTTACAGACATGATCAGGGCCTGAGTTAGTCACAGCGTCAAGGCCTCAGTTAGGCATAGCTTCAGGGACTGAGTTACGGACAGCCTCAGGTCTTCACTTAGGAACAGCGACAGGGCTTTCTTAGGGACGGTGTCAGGACCTTGGTTAGAAATGGGTCAGGATATTAGCTCAGGATAGTGTCCGGATTTTAGTTATTGCCGGCAGCAGGGCCTATATTAGAGATAGATTCCGGGCCTTAGTTAGGGACAGTGTCAGGGCCTTAATTAGGACTAGTCTGGGCCTTAGTTAGGGAGAGCATTACGGCTTCGCTGAGGATAAGGGGCAGGACGTTAGCTCGGGACAGAGTCAGGTTCCAGGCCAGTGGTAGTGTCAGGATGTGAGCTAGGGATAGGGTGAAGACCTTAGTTATTGAGAGCATCAGGGCCTTAGTTAGGACCAGCGTCAGGGCCTTCATCAGGACCAGTGTCAGGGCTTCACTTACGGACAGCGTCAGAGCCTAACTAAGGTACGGCAACGGGGCCTAAGTGAGGCCTATCTTTAGGGCCTGAGTTAGGGACAGTGTCAGGGCATGACTTAGGAGCCGTATAAGGGCCTCTGTAGGATCAGCATTAGGGTCTTCGTTAAAGACATTCTCAGGGCCTCTGTTAGGGACCGCCTCAGGGCCTCACTTAGGGACAGCGTCAGGGCTTCCTTTGGGACAGTTTCAGGACCTTGGTAAGACATGGGTCAGGATATTAGCTCGGGAGAATGTCAGGACTTTAGATATTGACTGCAGCAGGGCCTTAGAGACAGTGTCTCAGCCTGACTTAGGACTAGCATCAAAGCCTTTGTTAGGTACAGTGTCAGGGACTGAGTTAGGTGTAGTGTCAGGGCCTTAGTTAGGGACAGTGTCAGGGCCTGAGTTAGGACGAGCCTCCAGGCCTCAGTTAGCGCCAGGGTCACGGCCTCGGGACTAATTTTAGGGCCTTAGTTAGGAACAGCATCAGGGATTTATTTAGCATAAGAAGCTCAACATTAGTTAAAGACAAGGTTAGGTTAAGGTCTAGGGATTGTGTCAGGGCATGACCTAGGGATAGTGTCAAGACCTTAGTTACTTAGGGCATCAGGGCCTAATTTAGGACCAGTGTCAGGGCTTCAGGTAGGGATAGCATCAGAGCCTGACTTAGGGAGAGCGACAGGGCTTGAGTGAGGCCTAGTGTCAGAGCCTTAGCTAGGGATAGTATCAGGGCATGACTTAGGAGCAGCATAAGGGCCTTGGTAGGATCAGCCTCAGGGGCTTTGTTAAAGACATTATCAGGGCCTCTGTTTGGGACAGCCTTAAGGCCACCATTAGGGAGAGCGTCAGGGCTTACTTAGGGACAGTTTCAAGAGCTTGGTAAGAGATGGGTCCGGAAATTACCTCAGGATAGTGTCAGGACATTAGATATTGATGGCAGCAGGGCCTTAGTTACGGACAGTGTCAAGGCCTTAGTTAGTACTAGCATCTGGGCCTCTGTTAGGTACAGTGTCAGGGCCTGAGTTAGGAATAGTGTTAGGGCCTTAGTTAGGGACAGTATCACGGCCTTGGGACTAAATTCAGGGCCTGAGGTAGTCACAGCATAAGGGCTTTAGTTAGCATAAGAGGCAGGACATTTGCTAGGGACAGGGTTAGGGTCAAGTTTAGGGATCGTGTCAGGAAATGACCTAGGGATAGTGTCAAGAGCTTAGTTACAGTATCAGGGCCTTATTTAGGACCCGTGTCAGGGCTTCAGGTAGGGACAGCGTCAGTGCCTGACTCTGGGAGAGCAACAGGGCCTGAGTGAGGCCTAGCGTCAGGCCCATAGCTGGGGATACTGTCAGGGCATGATGTAGGAGCAGTATCAGGGCCTTTGTTGCATCAGCATTAGTGTCTTAGTTACAGACATGATCAGGGCCTGAGTTAGTCACAGCGTCAAGGCCTCAGTTAGGCATACCTTCAGGGACTGAGTTACGGACAGCCTCAGGTCTTCACTTAGGAACAGCGACAGGGCTTTCTTAGGGACGGTGTCAGGACCTTGGTTAGAAATGGGTCAGGATATTAGCTCAGGATAGTGTCCGGATTTTAGTTATTGCCGGCAGCAGGGCCTATATTAGAGATAGATTCCGGGCCTTAGTTAGGGACAGTGTCAGGGCCTTAATTAGGACTAGTCTGGGCCTTAGTTAGGGAGAGCATTACGGCTTCGCTGAGGATAAGGGGCAGGACGTTAGCTCGGGACAGAGTCAGGTTCCAGGCCAGTGGTAGTGTCAGGATGTGAGCTAGGGATAGGGTGAAGACCTTAGTTATTGAGAGCATCAGGGCCTTAGTTAGGACCAGCGTCAGGGCCTTCATCAGGACCAGTGTCAGGGCTTCACTTACGGACAGCGTCAGAGCCTAACTAAGGTACGGCAACGGGGCCTAAGTGAGGCCTATCTTTAGGGCCTGAGTTAGGGACAGTGTCAGGGCATGACTTAGGAGCCATATAAGGGCCTCTGTAGGATCAGCATTAGGGTCTTCGTTAAAGACATTCTCAGGGCCTCTGTTAGGGACCGCCTCAGGGCCTCACTTAGGGACAGCGTCAGGGCTTCCTTTGGGACAGTTTCAGGACCTTGGTAAGACATGGGTCAGGATATTAGCTCGGGAGAATGTCAGGACTTTAGATATTGACTGCAGCAGGGCCTTAGAGACAGTGTCTCAGCCTGACTTAGGACTAGCATCAGAGCCTTTGTTAGGTACAGTGTCAGGGCCTGAGTTAGGACGAGCCTCCAGGCCTCAGTTAGGGCCAGGGTCATGGCCTCGGGACTAATTTTAGGGCCTTAGTTAGGAACAGCATCAGGGATTTATTTAGCATAAGAAGCTCAACATTAGTTAAAGACAAGGTTAGGTTAAGGTCTAGGGATTGTGTCAGGGCATGACCTAGGGATAGTGTCAAGACCTTAGTTACTTAGGGCATCAGGGCCTAATTTAGGACCAGTGTCAGGGCTTCAGGTAGGGATAGCGTCAGAGCCTGACTTAGGGAGAGCGACAGGGCTTGAGTGAGGCCTAGTGTCAGAGCCTTAGCTAGGGATAGTATCAGGGCATGACTTAGGAGCAGCATAAGGGCCTTGGTAGGATCAGCCTCAGGGGCTTTGTTAAAGACATTCTCAGGGCCTCTGTTAGGGACAGCCTTAGGGCCTCCCTTAGGGACAGCGTCAGGGCTTACTTAGGGACAGTTTCAGGAGCTTGGTAAGAGATGGGTCCGGAAATTACCTCAGGATAGTGTCAGGACATTAGATATTGATGGCAGCAGGGCCTTAGTTAGGGACAGTGTCAAGGCCTTAGTTAGTACTAGCATCTGGGCCTCTGATAGGTACAGTGTCAGGGCCTGAGTTAGGAATAGTGTTAGGGCCTTAGTTAGGGACAGTATCACGGCCTTGGGACTAAATTCAGGGCCTGAGGTAGTCACAGCCTAAGGGCTTTAGTTAGCATAAGAGGCAGGACATTTGCTAGGGACAGGGTTAGGGTAAAGTTTAGGGATCGTGTCAGGAAATGACCTAGGGATAGTGTCAAGAGCTTAGTTACAGTATCAGGGCCTTATTTAGGACCCGTGTCAGGGCTTCAGGTAGGGACAGCGTCAGTGCCTGACTCTGGGAGAGCAACAGGGCCTGAGTGAGGCTTAGCGTCAGGCCCATAGCTGGGGACACTGTCAGGGCATGATGTAGGAGCAGCATCAGGGCCTTTGTTGCATCAGCATTAGTGTCTTAGTTACAGACATGATCAGGGCCTGAGTTAGTCACAGCGTCAAGGCCTCAGTTAGGCATAGCTTCAGGGACTGAGTTACAGACAGCCTCAGGTCTTCACTTAGGAACAGCGACAGGGCTTTCTTAGGGACGGTGTCAGGACCTTGGTTAGAAATGGGTCAGGATATTAGCTCAGGATAGTGTCCGGATTTTAGTTATTACCGGCAGCAAGGCCTATATTAGAGATAGATTCCGGGCCTTAGTTAAGGACAGTGTCAGGGCCTTAATTAGGACTAGTCTGGGCCTTAGTTAGGGAGAGCATTACGGCTTCGGTGAGGATAAGGGGCAGGACGTTAGCTCGGGACAGAGTCAGGTTCCAGGCCAGTGGTAGTGTCAGGATGTGAGCTAGGGATAGGGTGAAGACCTTAGTTATTGAGAGCATCAGGGCCTTAGTTAGGACCAGCGTCAGGGCCTTCATCAGGACCAGTGCCAGGGCTTCACGTACGGACAGCGTCAGAGCCTAACTAAGGTACGGCAACAGGGCCTAAGTGAGGCCTATCTTTAGGGCCTGAGTTAGGGACAGTGTCAGGGCATGACTTAGGAGCAGTATAAGGGCCTCTGTAGGATCAGCATTAGGGTCTTCGTTAAAGACATTCTCAGGGCCTCTGTTAGGGACCGCCTCAGGGCCTCACTTAGGGACAGCGTCAGGGCTTCCTTTGGGACAGTTTCAGGACCTTGGTAAGACATGGGTCAGGATATTAGCTCAGGATAATGTCAGGACTTTAGATATTGACTGCAGCAGGGCCTTAGAGACAGTGTCTCAGCCTGACTTAGGACTAGCATCAAAGCCTTTGTTAGGTACAGTGTCAGGGACTGAGTTAGGTGTAGTGTCAGGGCCTTAGTTAGGGACAGTGTCAGGGCCTGAGTTAGGACGAGCCTCCAGGCCTCAGTTAGCGCCAGGGTCACGGCCTCGGGACTAATTTTAGGGCCTTAGTTAGGAACAGCATCAGGGATTTATTTAGCATAAGAAGCTCAACATTAGTTAAAGACAAGGTTAGGTTAAGGTCTAGGGATTGTGTCAGGGCATGACCTAGGGATAGTGTCAAGACCTTAGTTACTTAGGGCATCAGGGCCTAATTTAGGACCAGTGTCAGGGCTTCAGGTAGGGATAGCATCAGAGCCTGACTTAGGGAGAGCGACAAGGCTTGAGTGAGGCCTAGTGTCAGAGCCTTAGCTAGGGATAGTATCAGGGCATGACTTAGGAGCAGCATAAGGGCCTTGGTAGGATCAGCCTCAGGGGCTTTGTTAAAGACATTATCAGGGCCTCTGTTTGGGACAGCCTTAAGGCCACCATTAGGGAGAGCGTCAGGGCTTACTTAGGGACAGTTTCAAGAGCTTGGTAAGAGATGGGTCCGGAAATTACCTCAGGATAGTGTCAGGACATTAGATATTGATGGCAGCAGGGCCTTAGTTACGGACAGTGTCAAGGCCTTAGTTAGTACTAGCATCTGGGCCTCTGTTAGGTACAGTGTCAGGGCCTGAGTTAGGAATAGTGTTAGGGCCTTAGTTAGGGACAGTATCACGGCCTTGGGACTAAATTCAGGGCCTGAGGTAGTCACAGCATAAGGGCTTTAGTTAGCATAAGAGGCAGGACATTTGCTAGGGACAGGGTTAGGGTCAAGTTTAGGGATCGTGTCAGGAAATGACCTAGGGATAGTGTCAAGAGCTTAGTTACAGTATCAGGGCCTTATTTAGGACCCGTGTCAGGGCTTCAGGTAGGGACAGCGTCAGTGCCTGACTCTGGGAGAGCAACAGGGCCTGAGTGAGGCCTAGCGTCAGGCCCATAGCTGGGGATACTGTCAGGGCATGATGTAGGAGCAGTATCAGGGCCTTTGTTGCATCAGCATTAGTGTCTTAGTTACAGACATGATCAGGGCCTGAGTTAGTCACAGCGTCAAGGCCTCAGTTAGGCATACCTTCAGGGACTGAGTTACGGACAGCCTCAGGTCTTCACTTAGGAACAGCGACAGGGCTTTCTTAGGGACGGTGTCAGGACCTTGGTTAGAAATGGGTCAGGATATTAGCTCAGGATAGTGTCCGGATTTTAGTTATTGCCGGCAGCAGGGCCTATATTAGAGATAGATTCCGGGCCTTAGTTAGGGACAGTGTCAGGGCCTTAATTAGGACTAGTCTGGGCCTTAGTTAGGGAGAGCATTACGGCTTCGCTGAGGATAAGGGGCAGGACGTTAGCTCGGGACAGAGTCAGGTTCCAGGCCAGTGGTAGTGTCAGGATGTGAGCTAGGGATAGGGTGAAGACCTTAGTTATTGAGAGCATCAGGGCCTTAGTTAGGACCAGCGTCAGGGCCTTCATCAGGACCAGTGTCAGGGCTTCACTTACGGACAGCGTCAGAGCCTAACTAAGGTACGGCAACGGGGCCTAAGTGAGGCCTATCTTTAGGGCCTGAGTTAGGGACAGTGTCAGGGCATGACTTAGGAGCCGTATAAGGGCCTCTGTAGGATCAGCATTAGGGTCTTCGTTAAAGACATTCTCAGGGCCTCTGTTAGGGACCGCCTCAGGGCCTCACTTAGGGACAGCGTCAGGGCTTCCTTTGGGACAGTTTCAGGACCTTGGTAAGACATGGGTCAGGATATTAGCTCGGGATAATGTCAGGACTTTAGATATTGACTGCAGCAGGGCCTTAGAGACAGTGTCTCAGCCTGACTTAGGACTAGCATCAGAGCCTTTGTTAGGTACAGTGTCAGGGACTGAGTTAGGTGTAGTGTCAGGGCCTGAGTTAGGACGAGCCTCCAGGCCTCAGTTAGGGCCAGGGTCACGGCCTCGGGTCTAATTTTAGGGTCTTACTTAGGAACAGCATCAGGGATTTATTTAGCATAAGAAGCTCAACATTAGTTAAAGACAAGGTTAGGTTAAGGTCTAGGGATTGTGTCAGGTCATGACCTAGGGATAGTGTCAAGACCTTAGTTACTTAGGGCATCAGGGCCTAATTTAGGACCAGTGTCAGGGCTTCAGGTAGGGATAGCGTCAGAGCCTGACTTAGGGAGAGCGACAGGGCTTGAGTGAGGCCTAGTATCAGAGCCTTAGCTAGGGATAGTATCAGGGCATGACTTAGGAGCAGCATAAGGGCCTTGGTAGGATCAGCCTCAGGGGCTTTGTTAAAGACATTCTCAGGGCCTCTGTTAGGGACAGCCTTAGGGCCTCCCTTAGGGACAGCGTCAGGGCTTACTTAGGGACAGTTTCAGGAGCTTGGTAAGAGATGGGTCCGGAAATTACCTCAGGATAGTGTCAGGACATTAGATATTGATGGCAGCAGGGCCTTAGTTAGGGACAGTGTCAAGGCCTTAGTTAGTACTAGCATCTGGGCCTCTGTTAGGTACAGTGTCAGGGCCTGAGTTAGGAATAGTGTTAGGGCCTTAGTTAGGGACAGTATCATGGCCTTGGGACTAAATTCAGGGCCTGAGGTAGTCACAGCCTAAGGGCTTTAGTTAGCATAAGAGGCAGGACATTTGCTAGGGACAGGGTTAGGGTAAAGTTTAGGGATCGTGTCAGGAAATGACCTAGGGATAGTGTCAAGAGCTTAGTTACAGTATCAGGGCCTTATTTAGGACCCGTGTCAGGGCTTCAGGTAGGGACAGCGTCAGTGCCTGACTCTGGGAGAGCCACAGGGCCTGAGTGAGGCCTAGCATCAGGCCCATAGCTGGGGACACTGTCAGGGCATGATGTAGGAGCAGTATCAGGGCCTTTGTTGCATCAGCATTAGTGTCTTAGTTACAGACATGATCAGGGCCTGAGTTAGTCACAGCGTCAAGGCCTCAGTTAGGCATAGCTTCAGGGACTGAGTTACGGACAGCCTCAGGTCTTCACTTAGGAACAGCGACAGGGCTTTCTTAGGGACGGTGTCAGGACCTTGGTTAGAAATGGGTCAGGATATTAGCTCAGGATAGTGTCCGGATTTTAGTTATTGCCGGCAGCAGGGCCTATATTAGAGATAGATTCCGGGCCTTAGTTAGGGACAGTGTCAGGGCCTTAATTAGGACTAGTCTGGGCCTTAGTTAGGGAGAGCATTACGGCTTCGCTGAGGATAAGGGGCAGGACGTTAGCTCGGGACAGAGTCAGGTTCCAGGCCAGTGGTAGTGTCAGGATGTGAGCTAGGGATAGGGTGAAGACCTTAGTTATTGAGAGCATCAGGGCCTTAGTTAGGACCAGCGTCAGGGCCTTCATCAGGACCAGTGTCAGGGCTTCACTTACGGACAGCGTCAGAGCCTAACTAAGGTACGGCAACGGGGCCTAAGTGAGGCCTATCTTTAGGGCCTGAGTTAGGGACAGTGTCAGGGCATGACTTAGGAGCCGTATAAGGGCCTCTGTAGGATCAGCATTAGGGTCTTCGTTAAAGACATTCTCAGGGCCTCTGTTAGGGACCGCCTCAGGGCCTCACTTAGGGACAGCGTCAGGGCTTCCTTTGGGACAGTTTCAGGACCTTGGTAAGACATGGGTCAGGATATTAGCTCGGGAGAATGTCAGGACTTTAGATATTGACTGCAGCAGGGCCTTAGAGACAGTGTCTCAGCCTGACTTAGGACTAGCATCAGAGCCTTTGTTAGGTACAGTGTCAGGGCCTGAGTTAGGACGAGCCTCCAGGCCTCAGTTAGGGCCAGGGTCATGGCCTCGGGACTAATTTTAGGGCCTTAGTTAGGAACAGCATCAGGGATTTATTTAGCATAAGAAGCTCAACATTAGTTAAAGACAAGGTTAGGTTAAGGTCTAGGGATTGTGTCAGGGCATGACCTAGGGATAGTGTCAAGACCTTAGTTACTTAGGGCATCAGGGCCTAATTTAGGACCAGTGTCAGGGCTTCAGGTAGGGATAGCGTCAGAGCCTGACTTAGGGAGAGCGACAGGGCTTGAGTGAGGCCTAGTGTCAGAGCCTTAGCTAGGGATAGTATCAGGGCATGACTTAGGAGCAGCATAAGGGCCTTGGTAGGATCAGCCTCAGGGGCTTTGTTAAAGACATTCTCAGGGCCTCTGTTAGGGACAGCCTTAGGGCCTCCCTTAGGGACAGCGTCAGGGCTTACTTAGGGACAGTTTCAGGAGCTTGGTAAGAGATGGGTCCGGAAATTACCTCAGGATAGTGTCAGGACATTAGATATTGATGGCAGCAGGGCCTTAGTTAGGGACAGTGTCAAGGCCTTAGTTAGTACTAGCATCTGGGCCTCTGATAGGTACAGTGTCAGGGCCTGAGTTAGGAATAGTGTTAGGGCCTTAGTTAGGGACAGTATCACGGCCTTGGGACTAAATTCAGGGCCTGAGGTAGTCACAGCCTAAGGGCTTTAGTTAGCATAAGAGGCAGGACATTTGCTAGGGACAGGGTTAGGGTAAAGTTTAGGGATCGTGTCAGGAAATGACCTAGGGATAGTGTCAAGAGCTTAGTTACAGTATCAGGGCCTTATTTAGGACCCGTGTCAGGGCTTCAGGTAGGGACAGCGTCAGTGCCTGACTCTGGGAGAGCAACAGGGCCTGAGTGAGGCTTAGCGTCAGGCCCATAGCTGGGGACACTGTCAGGGCATGATGTAGGAGCAGCATCAGGGCCTTTGTTGCATCAGCATTAGTGTCTTAGTTACAGACATGATCAGGGCCTGAGTTAGTCACAGCGTCAAGGCCTCAGTTAGGCATAGCTTCAGGGACTGAGTTACAGACAGCCTCAGGTCTTCACTTAGGAACAGCGACAGGGCTTTCTTAGGGACGGTGTCAGGACCTTGGTTAGAAATGGGTCAGGATATTAGCTCAGGATAGTGTCCGGATTTTAGTTATTACCGGCAGCAAGGCCTATATTAGAGATAGATTCCGGGCCTTAGTTAAGGACAGTGTCAGGGCCTTAATTAGGACTAGTCTGGGCCTTAGTTAGGGAGAGCATTACGGCTTCGGTGAGGATAAGGGGCAGGACGTTAGCTCGGGACAGAGTCAGGTTCCAGGCCAGTGGTAGTGTCAGGATGTGAGCTAGGGATAGGGTGAAGACCTTAGTTATTGAGAGCATCAGGGCCTTAGTTAGGACCAGCGTCAGGGCCTTCATCAGGACCAGTGCCAGGGCTTCACGTACGGACAGCGTCAGAGCCTAACTAAGGTACGGCAACAGGGCCTAAGTGAGGCCTATCTTTAGGGCCTGAGTTAGGGACAGTGTCAGGGCATGACTTAGGAGCAGTATAAGGGCCTCTGTAGGATCAGCATTAGGGTCTTCGTTAAAGACATTCTCAGGGCCTCTGTTAGGGACCGCCTCAGGGCCTCACTTAGGGACAGCGTCAGGGCTTCCTTTGGGACAGTTTCAGGACCTTGGTAAGACATGGGTCAGGATATTAGCTCAGGATAATGTCAGGACTTTAGATATTGACTGCAGCAGGGCCTTAGAGACAGTGTCTCAGCCTGACTTAGGACTAGCATCAAAGCCTTTGTTAGGTACAGTGTCAGGGACTGAGTTAGGTGTAGTGTCAGGGCCTTAGTTAGGGACAGTGTCAGGGCCTGAGTTAGGACGAGCCTCCAGGCCTCAGTTAGCGCCAGGGTCACGGCCTCGGGACTAATTTTAGGGCCTTAGTTAGGAACAGCATCAGGGATTTATTTAGCATAAGAAGCTCAACATTAGTTAAAGACAAGGTTAGGTTAAGGTCTAGGGATTGTGTCAGGGCATGACCTAGGGATAGTGTCAAGACCTTAGTTACTTAGGGCATCAGGGCCTAATTTAGGACCAGTGTCAGGGCTTCAGGTAGGGATAGCATCAGAGCCTGACTTAGGGAGAGCGACAGGGCTTGAGTGAGGCCTAGTGTCAGAGCCTTAGCTAGGGATAGTATCAGGGCATGACTTAGGAGCAGCATAAGGGCCTTGGTAGGATCAGCCTCAGGGGCTTTGTTAAAGACATTATCAGGGCCTCTGTTTGGGACAGCCTTAAGGCCACCATTAGGGAGAGCGTCAGGGCTTACTTAGGGACAGTTTCAAGAGCTTGGTAAGAGATGGGTCCGGAAATTACCTCAGGATAGTGTCAGGACATTAGATATTGATGGCAGCAGGGCCTTAGTTACGGACAGTGTCAAGGCCTTAGTTAGTACTAGCATCTGGGCCTCTGTTAGGTACAGTGTCAGGGCCTGAGTTAGGAATAGTGTTAGGGCCTTAGTTAGGGACAGTATCACGGCCTTGGGACTAAATTCAGGGCCTGAGGTAGTCACAGCCTAAGGGCTTTAGTTAGCATAAGAGGCAGGACATTTGCTAGGGACAGGGTTAGGGTCAAGTTTAGGGATCGTGTCAGGAAATGACCTAGGGATAGTGTCAAGAGCTTAGTTACAGTATCAGGGCCTTATTTAGGACCCGTGTCAGGGCTTCAGGTAGGGACAGCGTCAGTGCCTGACTCTGGGAGAGCAACAGGGCCTGAGTGAGGCCTAGCGTCAGGCCCATAGCTGGGGATACTGTCAGGGCATGATGTAGGAGCAGTATCAGGGCCTTTGTTGCATCAGCATTAGTGTCTTAGTTACAGACATGATCAGGGCCTGAGTTAGTCACAGCGTCAAGGCCTCAGTTAGGCATACCTTCAGGGACTGAGTTACGGACAGCCTCAGGTCTTCACTTAGGAACAGCGACAGGGCTTTCTTAGGGACGGTGTCAGGACCTTGGTTAGAAATGGGTCAGGATATTAGCTCAGGATAGTGTCCGGATTTTAGTTATTGCCGGCAGCAGGGCCTATATTAGAGATAGATTCCGGGCCTTAGTTAGGGACAGTGTCAGGGCCTTAATTAGGACTAGTCTGGGCCTTAGTTAGGGAGAGCATTACGGCTTCGCTGAGGATAAGGGGCAGGACGTTAGCTCGGGACAGAGTCAGGTTCCAGGCCAGTGGTAGTGTCAGGATGTGAGCTAGGGATAGGGTGAAGACCTTAGTTATTGAGAGCATCAGGGCCTTAGTTAGGACCAGCGTCAGGGCCTTCATCAGGACCAGTGTCAGGGCTTCACTTACGGACAGCGTCAGAGCCTAACTAAGGTACGGCAACGGGGCCTAAGTGAGGCCTATCTTTAGGGCCTGAGTTAGGGACAGTGTCAGGGCATGACTTAGGAGCCGTATAAGGGCCTCTGTAGGATCAGCATTAGGGTCTTCGTTAAAGACATTCTCAGGGCCTCTGTTAGGGACCGCCTCAGGGCCTCACTTAGGGACAGCGTCAGGGCTTCCTTTGGGACAGTTTCAGGACCTTGGTAAGACATGGGTCAGGATATTAGCTCGGGATAATGTCAGGACTTTAGATATTGACTGCAGCAGGGCCTTAGAGACAGTGTCTCAGCCTGACTTAGGACTAGCATCAGAGCCTTTGTTAGGTACAGTGTCAGGGACTGAGTTAGGTGTAGTGTCAGGGCCTGAGTTAGGACGAGCCTCCAGGCCTCAGTTAGGGCCAGGGTCACGGCCTCGGGTCTAATTTTAGGGTCTTACTTAGGAACAGCATCAGGGATTTATTTAGCATAAGAAGCTCAACATTAGTTAAAGACAAGGTTAGGTTAAGGTCTAGGGATTGTGTCAGGTCATGACCTAGGGATAGTGTCAAGACCTTAGTTACTTAGGGCATCAGGGCCTAATTTAGGACCAGTGTCAGGGCTTCAGGTAGGGATAGCGTCAGAGCCTGACTTAGGGAGAGCGACAGGGCTTGAGTGAGGCCTAGTATCAGAGCCTTAGCTAGGGATAGTATCAGGGCATGACTTAGGAGCAGCATAAGGGCCTTGGTAGGATCAGCCTCAGGGGCTTTGTTAAAGACATTCTCAGGGCCTCTGTTAGGGACAGCCTTAGGGCCTCCCTTAGGGACAGCGTCAGGGCTTACTTAGGGACAGTTTCAGGAGCTTGGTAAGAGATGGGTCCGGAAATTACCTCAGGATAGTGTCAGGACATTAGATATTGATGGCAGCAGGGCCTTAGTTACGGACAGTGTCAAGGCCTTAGTTAGTACTAGCATCTGGGCCTCTGTTAGGTACAGTGTCAGGGCCTGAGTTAGGAATAGTGTTAGGGCCTTAGTTAGGGACAGTATCATGGCCTTGGGACTAAATTCAGGGCCTGAGGTAGTCACAGCCTAAGGGCTTTAGTTAGCATAAGAGGCAGGACATTTGCTAGGGACAGGGTTAGGGTAAAGTTTAGGGATCGTGTCAGGAAATGACCTAGGGATAGTGTCAAGAGCTTAGTTACAGTATCAGGGCCTTATTTAGGACCCGTGTCAGGGCTTCAGGTAGGGACAGCGTCAGTGCCTGACTCTGGGAGAGCCACAGGGCCTGAGTGAGGCCTAGCATCAGGCCCATAGCTGGGGACACTGTCAGGGCATGATGTAGGAGCAGTATCAGGGCCTTTGTTGCATCAGCATTAGTGTCTTAGTTACAGACATGATCAGGGCCTGAGTTAGTCACAGCGTCAAGGCCTCAGTTAGGCATAGCTTCAGGGACTGAGTTACGGACAGCCTCAGGTCTTCACTTAGGAACAGCGACAGGGCTTTCTTAGGGACGGTGTCAGGACCTTGGTTAGAAATGGGTCAGGATATTAGCTCAGGATAGTGTCCGGATTTTAGTTATTGCCGGCAGCAGGGCCTATATTAGAGATAGATTCCGGGCCTTAGTTAGGGACAGTGTCAGGGCCTTAATTAGGACTAGTCTGGGCCTTAGTTAGGGAGAGCATTACGGCTTCGCTGAGGATAAGGGGCAGGACGTTAGCTCGGGACAGAGTCAGGTTCCAGGCCAGTGGTAGTGTCAGGATGTGAGCTAGGGATAGGGTGAAGACCTTAGTTATTGAGAGCATCAGGGCCTTAGTTAGGACCAGCGTCAGGGCCTTCATCAGGACCAGTGTCAGGGCTTCACTTACGGACAGCGTCAGAGCCTAACTAAGGTACGGCAACGGGGCCTAAGTGAGGCCTATCTTTAGGGCCTGAGTTAGGGACAGTGTCAGGGCATGACTTAGGAGCCGTATAAGGGCCTCTGTAGGATCAGCATTAGGGTCTTCGTTAAAGACATTCTCAGGGCCTCTGTTAGGGACCGCCTCAGGGCCTCACTTAGGGACAGCGTCAGGGCTTCCTTTGGGACAGTTTCAGGACCTTGGTAAGACATGGGTCAGGATATTAGCTCGGGAGAATGTCAGGACTTTAGATATTGACTGCAGCAGGGCCTTAGAGACAGTGTCTCAGCCTGACTTAGGACTAGCATCAAAGCCTTTGTTAGGTACAGTGTCAGGGACTGAGTTAGGTGTAGTGTCAGGGCCTTAGTTAGGGACAGTGTCAGGGCCTGAGTTAGGACGAGCCTCCAGGCCTCAGTTAGCGCCAGGGTCACGGCCTCGGGACTAATTTTAGGGCCTTAGTTAGGAACAGCATCAGGGATTTATTTAGCATAAGAAGCTCAACATTAGTTAAAGACAAGGTTAGGTTAAGGTCTAGGGATTGTGTCAGGGCATGACCTAGGGATAGTGTCAAGACCTTAGTTACTTAGGGCATCAGGGCCTAATTTAGGACCAGTGTCAGGGCTTCAGGTAGGGATAGCATCAGAGCCTGACTTAGGGAGAGCGACAGGGCTTGAGTGAGGCCTAGTGTCAGAGCCTTAGCTAGGGATAGTATCAGGGCATGACTTAGGAGCAGCATAAGGGCCTTGGTAGGATCAGCCTCAGGGGCTTTGTTAAAGACATTATCAGGGCCTCTGTTTGGGACAGCCTTAAGGCCACCATTAGGGAGAGCGTCAGGGCTTACTTAGGGACAGTTTCAAGAGCTTGGTAAGAGATGGGTCCGGAAATTACCTCAGGATAGTGTCAGGACATTAGATATTGATGGCAGCAGGGCCTTAGTTACGGACAGTGTCAAGGCCTTAGTTAGTACTAGCATCTGGGCCTCTGTTAGGTACAGTGTCAGGGCCTGAGTTAGGAATAGTGTTAGGGCCTTAGTTAGGGACAGTATCACGGCCTTGGGACTAAATTCAGGGCCTGAGGTAGTCACAGCATAAGGGCTTTAGTTAGCATAAGAGGCAGGACATTTGCTAGGGACAGGGTTAGGGTCAAGTTTAGGGATCGTGTCAGGAAATGACCTAGGGATAGTGTCAAGAGCTTAGTTACAGTATCAGGGCCTTATTTAGGACCCGTGTCAGGGCTTCAGGTAGGGACAGCGTCAGTGCCTGACTCTGGGAGAGCAACAGGGCCTGAGTGAGGCCTAGCGTCAGGCCCATAGCTGGGGATACTGTCAGGGCATGATGTAGGAGCAGTATCAGGGCCTTTGTTGCATCAGCATTAGTGTCTTAGTTACAGACATGATCAGGGCCTGAGTTAGTCACAGCGTCAAGGCCTCAGTTAGGCATACCTTCAGGGACTGAGTTACGGACAGCCTCAGGTCTTCACTTAGGAACAGCGACAGGGCTTTCTTAGGGACGGTGTCAGGACCTTGGTTAGAAATGGGTCAGGATATTAGCTCAGGATAGTGTCCGGATTTTAGTTATTGCCGGCAGCAGGGCCTATATTAGAGATAGATTCCGGGCCTTAGTTAGGGACAGTGTCAGGGCCTTAATTAGGACTAGTCTGGGCCTTAGTTAGGGAGAGCATTACGGCTTCGCTGAGGATAAGGGGCAGGACGTTAGCTCGGGACAGAGTCAGGTTCCAGGCCAGTGGTAGTGTCAGGATGTGAGCTAGGGATAGGGTGAAGACCTTAGTTATTGAGAGCATCAGGGCCTTAGTTAGGACCAGCGTCAGGGCCTTCATCAGGACCAGTGTCAGGGCTTCACTTACGGACAGCGTCAGAGCCTAACTAAGGTACGGCAACGGGGCCTAAGTGAGGCCTATCTTTAGGGCCTGAGTTAGGGACAGTGTCAGGGCATGACTTAGGAGCCATATAAGGGCCTCTGTAGGATCAGCATTAGGGTCTTCGTTAAAGACATTCTCAGGGCCTCTGTTAGGGACCGCCTCAGGGCCTCACTTAGGGACAGCGTCAGGGCTTCCTTTGGGACAGTTTCAGGACCTTGGTAAGACATGGGTCAGGATATTAGCTCGGGAGAATGTCAGGACTTTAGATATTGACTGCAGCAGGGCCTTAGAGACAGTGTCTCAGCCTGACTTAGGACTAGCATCAGAGCCTTTGTTAGGTACAGTGTCAGGGCCTGAGTTAGGAGGAGCCTCCAGGCCTCAGTTAGGGCCAGGGTCATGGCCTCGGGACTAATTTTAGGGCCTTAGTTAGGAACAGCATCAGGGATTTATTTAGCATAAGAAGCTCAACATTAGTTAAAGACAAGGTTAGGTTAAGGTCTAGGGATTGTGTCAGGGCATGACCTAGGGATAGTGTCAAGACCTTAGTTACTTAGGGCATCAGGGCCTAATTTAGGACCAGTGTCAGGGCTTCAGGTAGGGATAGCGTCAGAGCCTGACTTAGGGAGAGCGACAGGGCTTGAGTGAGGCCTAGTGTCAGAGCCTTAGCTAGGGATAGTATCAGGGCATGACTTAGGAGCAGCATAAGGGCCTTGGTAGGATCAGCCTCAGGGGCTTTGTTAAAGACATTCTCAGGGCCTCTGTTAGGGACAGCCTTAGGGCCTCCCTTAGGGACAGCGTCAGGGCTTACTTAGGGACAGTTTCAGGAGCTTGGTAAGAGATGGGTCCGGAAATTACCTCAGGATAGTGTCAGGACATTAGATATTGATGGCAGCAGGGCCTTAGTTAGGGACAGTGTCAAGGCCTTAGTTAGTACTAGCATCTGGGCCTCTGATAGGTACAGTGTCAGGGCCTGAGTTAGGAATAGTGTTAGGGCCTTAGTTAGGGACAGTATCACGGCCTTGGGACTAAATTCAGGGCCTGAGGTAGTCACAGCCTAAGGGCTTTAGTTAGCATAAGAGGCAGGACATTTGCTAGGGACAGGGTTAGGGTAAAGTTTAGGGATCGTGTCAGGAAATGACCTAGGGATAGTGTCAAGAGCTTAGTTACAGTATCAGGGCCTTATTTAGGACCCGTGTCAGGGCTTCAGGTAGGGACAGCGTCAGTGCCTGACTCTGGGAGAGCAACAGGGCCTGAGTGAGGCTTAGCGTCAGGCCCATAGCTGGGGACACTGTCAGGGCATGATGTAGGAGCAGCATCAGGGCCTTTGTTGCATCAGCATTAGTGTCTTAGTTACAGACATGATCAGGGCCTGAGTTAGTCACAGCGTCAAGGCCTCAGTTAGGCATAGCTTCAGGGACTGAGTTACAGACAGCCTCAGGTCTTCACTTAGGAACAGCGACAGGGCTTTCTTAGGGACGGTGTCAGGACCTTGGTTAGAAATGGGTCAGGATATTAGCTCAGGATAGTGTCCGGATTTTAGTTATTACCGGCAGCAAGGCCTATATTAGAGATAGATTCCGGGCCTTAGTTAAGGACAGTGTCAGGGCCTTAATTAGGACTAGTCTGGGCCTTAGTTAGGGAGAGCATTACGGCTTCGGTGAGGATAAGGGGCAGGACGTTAGCTCGGGACAGAGTCAGGTTCCAGGCCAGTGGTAGTGTCAGGATGTGAGCTAGGGATAGGGTGAAGACCTTAGTTATTGAGAGCATCAGGGCCTTAGTTAGGACCAGCGTCAGGGCCTTCATCAGGACCAGTGCCAGGGCTTCACGTACGGACAGCGTCAGAGCCTAACTAAGGTACGGCAACAGGGCCTAAGTGAGGCCTATCTTTAGGGCCTGAGTTAGGGACAGTGTCAGGGCATGACTTAGGAGCAGTATAAGGGCCTCTGTAGGATCAGCATTAGGGTCTTCGTTAAAGACATTCTCAGGGCCTCTGTTAGGGACCGCCTCAGGGCCTCACTTAGGGACAGCGTCAGGGCTTCCTTTGGGACAGTTTCAGGACCTTGGTAAGACATGGGTCAGGATATTAGCTCAGGATAATGTCAGGACTTTAGATATTGACTGCAGCAGGGCCTTAGAGACAGTGTCTCAGCCTGACTTAGGACTAGCATCAAAGCCTTTGTTAGGTACAGTGTCAGGGACTGAGTTAGGTGTAGTGTCAGGGCCTTAGTTAGGGACAGTGTCAGGGCCTGAGTTAGGACGAGCCTCCAGGCCTCAGTTAGCGCCAGGGTCACGGCCTCGGGACTAATTTTAGGGCCTTAGTTAGGAACAGCATCAGGGATTTATTTAGCATAAGAAGCTCAACATTAGTTAAAGACAAGGTTAGGTTAAGGTCTAGGGATTGTGTCAGGGCATGACCTAGGGATAGTGTCAAGACCTTAGTTACTTAGGGCATCAGGGCCTAATTTAGGACCAGTGTCAGGGCTTCAGGTAGGGATAGCATCAGAGCCTGACTTAGGGAGAGCGACAGGGCTTGAGTGAGGCCTAGTGTCAGAGCCTTAGCTAGGGATAGTATCAGGGCATGACTTAGGAGCAGCATAAGGGCCTTGGTAGGATCAGCCTCAGGGGCTTTGTTAAAGACATTATCAGGGCCTCTGTTTGGGACAGCCTTAAGGCCACCATTAGGGAGAGCGTCAGGGCTTACTTAGGGACAGTTTCAAGAGCTTGGTAAGAGATGGGTCCGGAAATTACCTCAGGATAGTGTCAGGACATTAGATATTGATGGCAGCAGGGCCTTAGTTACGGACAGTGTCAAGGCCTTAGTTAGTACTAGCATCTGGGCCTCTGTTAGGTACAGTGTCAGGGCCTGAGTTAGGAATAGTGTTAGGGCCTTAGTTAGGGACAGTATCACGGCCTTGGGACTAAATTCAGGGCCTGAGGTAGTCACAGCATAAGGGCTTTAGTTAGCATAAGAGGCAGGACATTTGCTAGGGACAGGGTTAGGGTCAAGTTTAGGGATCGTGTCAGGAAATGACCTAGGGATAGTGTCAAGAGCTTAGTTACAGTATCAGGGCCTTATTTAGGACCCGTGTCAGGGCTTCAGGTAGGGACAGCGTCAGTGCCTGACTCTGGGAGAGCAACAGGGCCTGAGTGAGGCCTAGCGTCAGGCCCATAGCTGGGGATACTGTCAGGGCATGATGTAGGAGCAGTATCAGGGCCTTTGTTGCATCAGCATTAGTGTCTTAGTTACAGACATGATCAGGGCCTGAGTTAGTCACAGCGTCAAGGCCTCAGTTAGGCATACCTTCAGGGACTGAGTTACGGACAGCCTCAGGTCTTCACTTAGGAACAGCGACAGGGCTTTCTTAGGGACGGTGTCAGGACCTTGGTTAGAAATGGGTCAGGATATTAGCTCAGGATAGTGTCCGGATTTTAGTTATTGCCGGCAGCAGGGCCTATATTAGAGATAGATTCCGGGCCTTAGTTAGGGACAGTGTCAGGGCCTTAATTAGGACTAGTCTGGGCCTTAGTTAGGGAGAGCATTACGGCTTCGCTGAGGATAAGGGGCAGGACGTTAGCTCGGGACAGAGTCAGGTTCCAGGCCAGTGGTAGTGTCAGGATGTGAGCTAGGGATAGGGTGAAGACCTTAGTTATTGAGAGCATCAGGGCCTTAGTTAGGACCAGCGTCAGGGCCTTCATCAGGACCAGTGTCAGGGCTTCACTTACGGACAGCGTCAGAGCCTAACTAAGGTACGGCAACGGGGCCTAAGTGAGGCCTATCTTTAGGGCCTGAGTTAGGGACAGTGTCAGGGCATGACTTAGGAGCCGTATAAGGGCCTCTGTAGGATCAGCATTAGGGTCTTCGTTAAAGACATTCTCAGGGCCTCTGTTAGGGACCGCCTCAGGGCCTCACTTAGGGACAGCGTCAGGGCTTCCTTTGGGACAGTTTCAGGACCTTGGTAAGACATGGGTCAGGATATTAGCTCGGGATAATGTCAGGACTTTAGATATTGACTGCAGCAGGGCCTTAGAGACAGTGTCTCAGCCTGACTTAGGACTAGCATCAGAGCCTTTGTTAGGTACAGTGTCAGGGACTGAGTTAGGTGTAGTGTCAGGGCCTGAGTTAGGACGAGCCTCCAGGCCTCAGTTAGGGCCAGGGTCACGGCCTCGGGTCTAATTTTAGGGTCTTACTTAGGAACAGCATCAGGGATTTATTTAGCATAAGAAGCTCAACATTAGTTAAAGACAAGGTTAGGTTAAGGTCTAGGGATTGTGTCAGGTCATGACCTAGGGATAGTGTCAAGACCTTAGTTACTTAGGGCATCAGGGCCTAATTTAGGACCAGTGTCAGGGCTTCAGGTAGGGATAGCGTCAGAGCCTGACTTAGGGAGAGCGACAGGGCTTGAGTGAGGCCTAGTATCAGAGCCTTAGCTAGGGATAGTATCAGGGCATGACTTAGGAGCAGCATAAGGGCCTTGGTAGGATCAGCCTCAGGGGCTTTGTTAAAGACATTCTCAGGGCCTCTGTTAGGGACAGCCTTAGGGCCTCCCTTAGGGACAGCGTCAGGGCTTACTTAGGGACAGTTTCAGGAGCTTGGTAAGAGATGGGTCCGGAAATTACCTCAGGATAGTGTCAGGACATTAGATATTGATGGCAGCAGGGCCTTAGTTAGGGACAGTGTCAAGGCCTTAGTTAGTACTAGCATCTGGGCCTCTGTTAGGTACAGTGTCAGGGCCTGAGTTAGGAATAGTGTTAGGGCCTTAGTTAGGGACAGTATCATGGCCTTGGGACTAAATTCAGGGCCTGAGGTAGTCACAGCCTAAGGGCTTTAGTTAGCATAAGAGGCAGGACATTTGCTAGGGACAGGGTTAGGGTAAAGTTTAGGGATCGTGTCAGGAAATGACCTAGGGATAGTGTCAAGAGCTTAGTTACAGTATCAGGGCCTTATTTAGGACCCGTGTCAGGGCTTCAGGTAGGGACAGCGTCAGTGCCTGACTCTGGGAGAGCCACAGGGCCTGAGTGAGGCCTAGCATCAGGCCCATAGCTGGGGACACTGTCAGGGCATGATGTAGGAGCAGTATCAGGGCCTTTGTTGCATCAGCATTAGTGTCTTAGTTACAGACATGATCAGGGCCTGAGTTAGTCACAGCGTCAAGGCCTCAGTTAGGCATAGCTTCAGGGACTGAGTTACGGACAGCCTCAGGTCTTCACTTAGGAACAGCGACAGGGCTTTCTTAGGGACGGTGTCAGGACCTTGGTTAGAAATGGGTCAGGATATTAGCTCAGGATAGTGTCCGGATTTTAGTTATTGCCGGCAGCAGGGCCTATATTAGAGATAGATTCCGGGCCTTAGTTAGGGACAGTGTCAGGGCCTTAATTAGGACTAGTCTGGGCCTTAGTTAGGGAGAGCATTACGGCTTCGCTGAGGATAAGGGGCAGGACGTTAGCTCGGGACAGAGTCAGGTTCCAGGCCAGTGGTAGTGTCAGGATGTGAGCTAGGGATAGGGTGAAGACCTTAGTTATTGAGAGCATCAGGGCCTTAGTTAGGACCAGCGTCAGGGCCTTCATCAGGACCAGTGTCAGGGCTTCACTTACGGACAGCGTCAGAGCCTAACTAAGGTACGGCAACGGGGCCTAAGTGAGGCCTATCTTTAGGGCCTGAGTTAGGGACAGTGTCAGGGCATGACTTAGGAGCCGTATAAGGGCCTCTGTAGGATCAGCATTAGGGTCTTCGTTAAAGACATTCTCAGGGCCTCTGTTAGGGACCGCCTCAGGGCCTCACTTAGGGACAGCGTCAGGGCTTCCTTTGGGACAGTTTCAGGACCTTGGTAAGACATGGGTCAGGATATTAGCTCGGGAGAATGTCAGGACTTTAGATATTGACTGCAGCAGGGCCTTAGAGACAGTGTCTCAGCCTGACTTAGGACTAGCATCAGAGCCTTTGTTAGGTACAGTGTCAGGGCCTGAGTTAGGACGAGCCTCCAGGCCTCAGTTAGGGCCAGGGTCATGGCCTCGGGACTAATTTTAGGGCCTTAGTTAGGAACAGCATCAGGGATTTATTTAGCATAAGAAGCTCAACATTAGTTAAAGACAAGGTTAGGTTAAGGTCTAGGGATTGTGTCAGGGCATGACCTAGGGATAGTGTCAAGACCTTAGTTACTTAGGGCATCAGGGCCTAATTTAGGACCAGTGTCAGGGCTTCAGGTAGGGATAGCGTCAGAGCCTGACTTAGGGAGAGCGACAGGGCTTGAGTGAGGCCTAGTGTCAGAGCCTTAGCTAGGGATAGTATCAGGGCATGACTTAGGAGCAGCATAAGGGCCTTGGTAGGATCAGCCTCAGGGGCTTTGTTAAAGACATTCTCAGGGCCTCTGTTAGGGACAGCCTTAGGGCCTCCCTTAGGGACAGCGTCAGGGCTTACTTAGGGACAGTTTCAGGAGCTTGGTAAGAGATGGGTCCGGAAATTACCTCAGGATAGTGTCAGGACATTAGATATTGATGGCAGCAGGGCCTTAGTTAGGGACAGTGTCAAGGCCTTAGTTAGTACTAGCATCTGGGCCTCTGATAGGTACAGTGTCAGGGCCTGAGTTAGGAATAGTGTTAGGGCCTTAGTTAGGGACAGTATCACGGCCTTGGGACTAAATTCAGGGCCTGAGGTAGTCACAGCCTAAGGGCTTTAGTTAGCATAAGAGGCAGGACATTTGCTAGGGACAGGGTTAGGGTAAAGTTTAGGGATCGTGTCAGGAAATGACCTAGGGATAGTGTCAAGAGCTTAGTTACAGTATCAGGGCCTTATTTAGGACCCGTGTCAGGGCTTCAGGTAGGGACAGCGTCAGTGCCTGACTCTGGGAGAGCAACAGGGCCTGAGTGAGGCTTAGCGTCAGGCCCATAGCTGGGGACACTGTCAGGGCATGATGTAGGAGCAGCATCAGGGCCTTTGTTGCATCAGCATTAGTGTCTTAGTTACAGACATGATCAGGGCCTGAGTTAGTCACAGCGTCAAGGCCTCAGTTAGGCATAGCTTCAGGGACTGAGTTACAGACAGCCTCAGGTCTTCACTTAGGAACAGCGACAGGGCTTTCTTAGGGACGGTGTCAGGACCTTGGTTAGAAATGGGTCAGGATATTAGCTCAGGATAGTGTCCGGATTTTAGTTATTACCGGCAGCAAGGCCTATATTAGAGATAGATTCCGGGCCTTAGTTAAGGACAGTGTCAGGGCCTTAATTAGGACTAGTCTGGGCCTTAGTTAGGGAGAGCATTACGGCTTCGGTGAGGATAAGGGGCAGGACGTTAGCTCGGGACAGAGTCAGGTTCCAGGCCAGTGGTAGTGTCAGGATGTGAGCTAGGGATAGGGTGAAGACCTTAGTTATTGAGAGCATCAGGGCCTTAGTTAGGACCAGCGTCAGGGCCTTCATCAGGACCAGTGCCAGGGCTTCACGTACGGACAGCGTCAGAGCCTAACTAAGGTACGGCAACAGGGCCTAAGTGAGGCCTATCTTTAGGGCCTGAGTTAGGGACAGTGTCAGGGCATGACTTAGGAGCAGTATAAGGGCCTCTGTAGGATCAGCATTAGGGTCTTCGTTAAAGACATTCTCAGGGCCTCTGTTAGGGACCGCCTCAGGGCCTCACTTAGGGACAGCGTCAGGGCTTCCTTTGGGACAGTTTCAGGACCTTGGTAAGACATGGGTCAGGATATTAGCTCAGGATAATGTCAGGACTTTAGATATTGACTGCAGCAGGGCCTTAGAGACAGTGTCTCAGCCTGACTTAGGACTAGCATCAAAGCCTTTGTTAGGTACAGTGTCAGGGACTGAGTTAGGTGTAGTGTCAGGGCCTTAGTTAGGGACAGTGTCAGGGCCTGAGTTAGGACGAGCCTCCAGGCCTCAGTTAGCGCCAGGGTCACGGCCTCGGGACTAATTTTAGGGCCTTAGTTAGGAACAGCATCAGGGATTTATTTAGCATAAGAAGCTCAACATTAGTTAAAGACAAGGTTAGGTTAAGGTCTAGGGATTGTGTCAGGGCATGACCTAGGGATAGTGTCAAGACCTTAGTTACTTAGGGCATCAGGGCCTAATTTAGGACCAGTGTCAGGGCTTCAGGTAGGGATAGCATCAGAGCCTGACTTAGGGAGAGCGACAGGGCTTGAGTGAGGCCTAGTGTCAGAGCCTTAGCTAGGGATAGTATCAGGGCATGACTTAGGAGCAGCATAAGGGCCTTGGTAGGATCAGCCTCAGGGGCTTTGTTAAAGACATTATCAGGGCCTCTGTTTGGGACAGCCTTAAGGCCACCATTAGGGAGAGCGTCAGGGCTTACTTAGGGACAGTTTCAAGAGCTTGGTAAGAGATGGGTCCGGAAATTACCTCAGGATAGTGTCAGGACATTAGATATTGATGGCAGCAGGGCCTTAGTTACGGACAGTGTCAAGGCCTTAGTTAGTACTAGCATCTGGGCCTCTGTTAGGTACAGTGTCAGGGCCTGAGTTAGGAATAGTGTTAGGGCCTTAGTTAGGGACAGTATCACGGCCTTGGGACTAAATTCAGGGCCTGAGGTAGTCACAGCCTAAGGGCTTTAGTTAGCATAAGAGGCAGGACATTTGCTAGGGACAGGGTTAGGGTCAAGTTTAGGGATCGTGTCAGGAAATGACCTAGGGATAGTGTCAAGAGCTTAGTTACAGTATCAGGGCCTTATTTAGGACCCGTGTCAGGGCTTCAGGTAGGGACAGCGTCAGTGCCTGACTCTGGGAGAGCAACAGGGCCTGAGTGAGGCCTAGCGTCAGGCCCATAGCTGGGGATACTGTCAGGGCATGATGTAGGAGCAGTATCAGGGCCTTTGTTGCATCAGCATTAGTGTCTTAGTTACAGACATGATCAGGGCCTGAGTTAGTCACAGCGTCAAGGCCTCAGTTAGGCATACCTTCAGGGACTGAGTTACGGACAGCCTCAGGTCTTCACTTAGGAACAGCGACAGGGCTTTCTTAGGGACGGTGTCAGGACCTTGGTTAGAAATGGGTCAGGATATTAGCTCAGGATAGTGTCCGGATTTTAGTTATTGCCGGCAGCAGGGCCTATATTAGAGATAGATTCCGGGCCTTAGTTAGGGACAGTGTCAGGGCCTTAATTAGGACTAGTCTGGGCCTTAGTTAGGGAGAGCATTACGGCTTCGCTGAGGATAAGGGGCAGGACGTTAGCTCGGGACAGAGTCAGGTTCCAGGCCAGTGGTAGTGTCAGGATGTGAGCTAGGGATAGGGTGAAGACCTTAGTTATTGAGAGCATCAGGGCCTTAGTTAGGACCAGCGTCAGGGCCTTCATCAGGACCAGTGTCAGGGCTTCACTTACGGACAGCGTCAGAGCCTAACTAAGGTACGGCAACGGGGCCTAAGTGAGGCCTATCTTTAGGGCCTGAGTTAGGGACAGTGTCAGGGCATGACTTAGGAGCCGTATAAGGGCCTCTGTAGGATCAGCATTAGGGTCTTCGTTAAAGACATTCTCAGGGCCTCTGTTAGGGACCGCCTCAGGGCCTCACTTAGGGACAGCGTCAGGGCTTCCTTTGGGACAGTTTCAGGACCTTGGTAAGACATGGGTCAGGATATTAGCTCGGGATAATGTCAGGACTTTAGATATTGACTGCAGCAGGGCCTTAGAGACAGTGTCTCAGCCTGACTTAGGACTAGCATCAGAGCCTTTGTTAGGTACAGTGTCAGGGACTGAGTTAGGTGTAGTGTCAGGGCCTGAGTTAGGACGAGCCTCCAGGCCTCAGTTAGGGCCAGGGTCACGGCCTCGGGTCTAATTTTAGGGTCTTACTTAGGAACAGCATCAGGGATTTATTTAGCATAAGAAGCTCAACATTAGTTAAAGACAAGGTTAGGTTAAGGTCTAGGGATTGTGTCAGGTCATGACCTAGGGATAGTGTCAAGACCTTAGTTACTTAGGGCATCAGGGCCTAATTTAGGACCAGTGTCAGGGCTTCAGGTAGGGATAGCGTCAGAGCCTGACTTAGGGAGAGCGACAGGGCTTGAGTGAGGCCTAGTATCAGAGCCTTAGCTAGGGATAGTATCAGGGCATGACTTAGGAGCAGCATAAGGGCCTTGGTAGGATCAGCCTCAGGGGCTTTGTTAAAGACATTCTCAGGGCCTCTGTTAGGGACAGCCTTAGGGCCTCCCTTAGGGACAGCGTCAGGGCTTACTTAGGGACAGTTTCAGGAGCTTGGTAAGAGATGGGTCCGGAAATTACCTCAGGATAGTGTCAGGACATTAGATATTGATGGCAGCAGGGCCTTAGTTACGGACAGTGTCAAGGCCTTAGTTAGTACTAGCATCTGGGCCTCTGTTAGGTACAGTGTCAGGGCCTGAGTTAGGAATAGTGTTAGGGCCTTAGTTAGGGACAGTATCATGGCCTTGGGACTAAATTCAGGGCCTGAGGTAGTCACAGCCTAAGGGCTTTAGTTAGCATAAGAGGCAGGACATTTGCTAGGGACAGGGTTAGGGTAAAGTTTAGGGATCGTGTCAGGAAATGACCTAGGGATAGTGTCAAGAGCTTAGTTACAGTATCAGGGCCTTATTTAGGACCCGTGTCAGGGCTTCAGGTAGGGACAGCGTCAGTGCCTGACTCTGGGAGAGCCACAGGGCCTGAGTGAGGCCTAGCATCAGGCCCATAGCTGGGGACACTGTCAGGGCATGATGTAGGAGCAGTATCAGGGCCTTTGTTGCATCAGCATTAGTGTCTTAGTTACAGACATGATCAGGGCCTGAGTTAGTCACAGCGTCAAGGCCTCAGTTAGGCATAGCTTCAGGGACTGAGTTACGGACAGCCTCAGGTCTTCACTTAGGAACAGCGACAGGGCTTTCTTAGGGACGGTGTCAGGACCTTGGTTAGAAATGGGTCAGGATATTAGCTCAGGATAGTGTCCGGATTTTAGTTATTGCCGGCAGCAGGGCCTATATTAGAGATAGATTCCGGGCCTTAGTTAGGGACAGTGTCAGGGCCTTAATTAGGACTAGTCTGGGCCTTAGTTAGGGAGAGCATTACGGCTTCGCTGAGGATAAGGGGCAGGACGTTAGCTCGGGACAGAGTCAGGTTCCAGGCCAGTGGTAGTGTCAGGATGTGAGCTAGGGATAGGGTGAAGACCTTAGTTATTGAGAGCATCAGGGCCTTAGTTAGGACCAGCGTCAGGGCCTTCATCAGGACCAGTGTCAGGGCTTCACTTACGGACAGCGTCAGAGCCTAACTAAGGTACGGCAACGGGGCCTAAGTGAGGCCTATCTTTAGGGCCTGAGTTAGGGACAGTGTCAGGGCATGACTTAGGAGCCGTATAAGGGCCTCTGTAGGATCAGCATTAGGGTCTTCGTTAAAGACATTCTCAGGGCCTCTGTTAGGGACCGCCTCAGGGCCTCACTTAGGGACAGCGTCAGGGCTTCCTTTGGGACAGTTTCAGGACCTTGGTAAGACATGGGTCAGGATATTAGCTCGGGAGAATGTCAGGACTTTAGATATTGACTGCAGCAGGGCCTTAGAGACAGTGTCTCAGCCTGACTTAGGACTAGCATCAGAGCCTTTGTTAGGTACAGTGTCAGGGCCTGAGTTAGGACGAGCCTCCAGGCCTCAGTTAGGGCCAGGGTCACGGCCTCGGGACTAATTTTAGGGCCTTAGTTAGGAACAGCATCAGGGATTTATTTAGCATAAGAAGCTCAACATTAGTTAAAGACAAGGTTAGGTTAAGGTCTAGGGATTGTGTCAGGGCATGACCTAGGGATAGTGTCAAGACCTTAGTTACTTAGGGCATCAGGGCCTAATTTAGGACCAGTGTCAGGGCTTCAGGTAGGGATAGCGTCAGAGCCTGACTTAGGGAGAGCGACAGGGCTTGAGTGAGGCCTAGTGTCAGAGCCTTAGCTAGGGATAGTATCAGGGCATGACTTAGGAGCAGCATAAGGGCCTTGGTAGGATCAGCCTCAGGGGCTTTGTTAAAGACATTCTCAGGGCCTCTGTTAGGGACAGCCTTAGGGCCTCCCTTAGGGACAGCGTCAGGGCTTACTTAGGGACAGTTTCAGGAGCTTGGTAAGAGATGGGTCCGGAAATTACCTCAGGATAGTGTCAGGACATTAGATATTGATGGCAGCAGGGCCTTAGTTAGGGACAGTGTCAAGGCCTTAGTTAGTACTAGCATCTGGGCCTCTGATAGGTACAGTGTCAGGGCCTGAGTTAGGAATAGTGTTAGGGCCTTAGTTAGGGACAGTATCACGGCCTTGGGACTAAATTCAGGGCCTGAGGTAGTCACAGCCTAAGGGCTTTAGTTAGCATAAGAGGCAGGACATTTGCTAGGGACAGGGTTAGGGTAAAGTTTAGGGATCGTGTCAGGAAATGACCTAGGGATAGTGTCAAGAGCTTAGTTACAGTATCAGGGCCTTATTTAGGACCCGTGTCAGGGCTTCAGGTAGGGACAGCGTCAGTGCCTGACTCTGGGAGAGCAACAGGGCCTGAGTGAGGCTTAGCGTCAGGCCCATAGCTGGGGACACTGTCAGGGCATGATGTAGGAGCAGCATCAGGGCCTTTGTTGCATCAGCATTAGTGTCTTAGTTACAGACATGATCAGGGCCTGAGTTAGTCACAGCGTCAAGGCCTCAGTTAGGCATAGCTTCAGGGACTGAGTTACAGACAGCCTCAGGTCTTCACTTAGGAACAGCGACAGGGCTTTCTTAGGGACGGTGTCAGGACCTTGGTTAGAAATGGGTCAGGATATTAGCTCAGGATAGTGTCCGGATTTTAGTTATTACCGGCAGCAAGGCCTATATTAGAGATAGATTCCGGGCCTTAGTTAAGGACAGTGTCAGGGCCTTAATTAGGACTAGTCTGGGCCTTAGTTAGGGAGAGCATTACGGCTTCGGTGAGGATAAGGGGCAGGACGTTAGCTCGGGACAGAGTCAGGTTCCAGGCCAGTGGTAGTGTCAGGATGTGAGCTAGGGATAGGGTGAAGACCTTAGTTATTGAGAGCATCAGGGCCTTAGTTAGGACCAGCGTCAGGGCCTTCATCAGGACCAGTGCCAGGGCTTCACGTACGGACAGCGTCAGAGCCTAACTAAGGTACGGCAACAGGGCCTAAGTGAGGCCTATCTTTAGGGCCTGAGTTAGGGACAGTGTCAGGGCATGACTTAGGAGCAGTATAAGGGCCTCTGTAGGATCAGCATTAGGGTCTTCGTTAAAGACATTCTCAGGGCCTCTGTTAGGGACCGCCTCAGGGCCTCACTTAGGGACAGCGTCAGGGCTTCCTTTGGGACAGTTTCAGGACCTTGGTAAGACATGGGTCAGGATATTAGCTCGGGATAATGTCAGGACTTTAGATATTGACTGCAGCAGGGCCTTAGAGACAGTGTCTCAGCCTGACTTAGGACTAGCATCAGAGCCTTTGTTAGGTACAGTGTCAGGGACTGAGTTAGGTGTAGTGTCAGGGCCTGAGTTAGGACGAGCCTCCAGGCCTCAGTTAGGGCCAGGGTCACGGCCTCGGGTCTAATTTTAGGGTCTTACTTAGGAACAGCATCAGGGATTTATTTAGCATAAGAAGCTCAACATTAGTTAAAGACAAGGTTAGGTTAAGGTCTAGGGATTGTGTCAGGTCATGACCTAGGGATAGTGTCAAGACCTTAGTTACTTAGGGCATCAGGGCCTAATTTAGGACCAGTGTCAGGGCTTCAGGTAGGGATAGCGTCAGAGCCTGACTTAGGGAGAGCGACAGGGCTTGAGTGAGGCCTAGTATCAGAGCCTTAGCTAGGGATAGTATCAGGGCATGACTTAGGAGCAGCATAAGGGCCTTGGTAGGATCAGCCTCAGGGGCTTTGTTAAAGACATTCTCAGGGCCTCTGTTAGGGACAGCCTTAGGGCCTCCCTTAGGGACAGCGTCAGGGCTTACTTAGGGACAGTTTCAGGAGCTTGGTAAGAGATGGGTCCGGAAATTACCTCAGGATAGTGTCAGGACATTAGATATTGATGGCAGCAGGGCCTTAGTTACGGACAGTGTCAAGGCCTTAGTTAGTACTAGCATCTGGGCCTCTGTTAGGTACAGTGTCAGGGCCTGAGTTAGGAATAGTGTTAGGGCCTTAGTTAGGGACAGTATCATGGCCTTGGGACTAAATTCAGGGCCTGAGGTAGTCACAGCCTAAGGGCTTTAGTTAGCATAAGAGGCAGGACATTTGCTAGGGACAGGGTTAGGGTAAAGTTTAGGGATCGTGTCAGGAAATGACCTAGGGATAGTGTCAAGAGCTTAGTTACAGTATCAGGGCCTTATTTAGGACCCATGTCAGGGCTTCAGGTAGGGACAGCGTCAGTGCCTGACTCTGGGAGAGCCACAGGGCCTGAGTGAGGCCTAGCGTCAGGCCCATAGCTGGGGACACTGTCAGGGCATGATGTAGGAGCAGTATCAGGGCCTTTGTTGCATCAGCATTAGTGTCTTAGTTACAGACATGATCAGGGCCTGAGTTAGTCACAGCGTCAAGGCCTCAGTTAGGCATAGCTTCAGGGACTGAGTTACGGACAGCCTCAGGTCTTCACTTAGGAACAGCGACAGGGCTTTCTTAGGGACGGTGTCAGGACCTTGGTTAGAAATGGGTCAGGATATTAGCTCAGGATAGTGTCCGGATTTTAGTTATTGCCGGCAGCAGGGCCTATATTAGAGATAGATTCCGGGCCTTAGTTAGGGACAGTGTCAGGGCCTTAATTAGGACTAGTCTGGGCCTTAGTTAGGGAGAGCATTACGGCTTCGGTGAGGATAAGGGGCAGGACGTTAGCTCGGGACAGAGTCAGGTTCCAGGCCAGTGGTAGTGTCAGGATGTGAGCTAGGGATAGGGTGAAGACCTTAGTTATTGAGAGCATCAGGGCCTTAGTTAGGACCAGCGTCAGGGCCTTCATCAGGACCAGTGCCAGGGCTTCACGTACGGACAGCGTCAGAGCCTAACTAAGGTACGGCAACGGGGCCTAAGTGAGGCCTATCTTTAGGGCCTGAGTTAGGTGCAGTGTCAGGGCATGACTTAGGAGCCGTATAAGGGCCTCTGTAGGATCAGCATTAGGGTCTTCGTTAAAGACATTCTCAGGGCCTCTGTTAGGGACTGCCTCAGGGCCTCATTTAGGGACAGCGTCAGGGCTTCCTTTGGGACAGTTTCAGGACCTTGGTAAGACATGGGTCAGGATATTAGCTCGGGATAATGTCAGGACTTTAGATATTGACTGCAGCAGGGCCTTAGAGACAGTGTCTCAGCCTGACTTAGGACTAGCATCAGAGCCTTTGTTAGGTACAGTGTCAGGGCCTGAGTTAGGACGAGCCTCCAGGCCTCAGTTAGGGCCAGGGTCATGGCCTCGGGACAAATTTTAGGGCCTTAGTTAGGAACAGCATCAGGGATTTATTTAGCATAAGAAGCTCAACATTAGTTAAAGACAAGGTTAGGTTAAGGTCTAGGGATTGTGTCAGGGCATGACCTAGGGATAGTGTCAAGACCTTAGTTACTTAGGGCATCAGGGCCTAATTTAGGACCAGTGTCAGGGCTTCAGGTAGGGATAGCGTCAGAGCCTGACTTAGGGAGAGCGACAGGGCTTGAGTGAGGCCTAGTGTCAGAGCCTTAGCTAGGGATAGTATCAGGGCATGACTTAGGAGCAGCATAAGGGCCTTGGTAGGATCAGCCTCAGGGGCTTTGTTAAAGACATTCTCAGGGCCTCTGTTAGGGACAGCCTTAGGGCCTCCCTTAGGGACAGCGTCAGGGCTTACTTAGGGACAGTTTCAGGAGCTTGGTAAGAGATGGGTCCGGAAATTACCTCAGGATAGTGTCAGGACATTAGATATTGATGGCAGCAGGGCCTTAGTTAGGGACAGTGTCAAGGCCTTAGTTAGTAATAGCATCTGGGCCTCTGTTAGGTACAGTGTCAGGGCCTGAGTTAGGAATAGTGTTAGGGCCTTAGTTAGGGACAGTATCACGGCCTTGGGACTAAATTCAGGGCCTGATGTAGTCACAGCCTAAGGGCTTTAGTTAGCATAAGAGGCAGGACATTTGCTAGGGACAGGGTTAGGGTAAAGTTTAGGGATCGTGTCAGGAAATGACCTAGGGATAGTGTCAAGAGCTTAGTTACAGTATCAGGGCCTTATTTAGGACCCGTGTCAGGGCTTCAGGTAGGGACAGCGTCAGTGCCTGACTCTGGGAGAGCAACAGGGCCTGAGTGAGGCCTAGCGTCAGGCCCATAGCTGGGGACACTGTCAGGGCATGATGTAGGAGCAGCATCAGGGCCTTTGTTGCATCAGCATTAGTGTCTTAGTTACAGACATGATCAGGGCCTGAGTTAGTCACAGCGTCAAGGCCTCAGTTAGGCATAGCTTCAGGGACTGAGTTACGGACAGCCTCAGGTCTTCACTTAGGAACAGCGACAGGGCTTTCTTAGGGATGGTGTCAGGACCTTGGTTAGAAATGGGTCAGGATATTAGCTCAGGATAGTGTCCGGATTTTAGTTATTACCGGCAGCAAGGCCTATATTAGAGATAGATTCCGGGCCTTAGTTAAGGACAGTGTCAGGGCCTTAATTAGGACTAGTCTGGGCCTTAGTTAGGGAGAGCATTACGGCTTCGGTGAGGATAAGGGGCAGGACGTTAGCTCGGGACAGAGTCAGGTTCCAGGCCAGTGGTAGTGTCAGGATGTGAGCTAGGGATAGGGTGAAGACCTTAGTTATTGAGAGCATCAGGGCCTTAGTTAGGACCAGCGTCAGGGCCTTCATCAGGACCAGTGCCAGGGCTTCACGTACGGACAGCGTCAGAGCCTAACTAAGGTACGGCAACGGGGCCTAAGTGAGGCCTATCTTTAGGGCCTGAGTTAGGGACAGTGTCAGGGCATGACTTAGGAGCCGTATAAGGGCCTCTGTAGGATCAGCATTAGGGTCTTCGTTAAAGACATTCTCAGGGCCTCTGTTAGGGACCGCCTCAGGGCCTCACTTAGGGACAGCGTCAGGGCTTCCTTTGGGACAGTTTCAGGACCTTGGTAAGACATGGGTCAGGATATTAGCTCGGGATAATGTCAGGACTTTAGATATTGACTGCAGCAGGGCCTTAGAGACAGTGTCTCAGCCTGACTTAGGACTAGCATCAGAGCCTTTGTTAGGTACAGTGTCAGGGCCTGAGTTAGGACGAGCCTCCAGGCCTCAGTTAGGGCCAGGGTCACGGCCTCGGGACTAATTTTAGGGCCTTAGTTAGGAACAGCATCAGGGATTTATTTAGCATAAGAAGCTCAACATTAGTTAAAGACAAGGTTAGGTTAAGGTCTAGGGATTGTGTCAGGGCATGACCTAGGGATAGTGTCAAGACCTTAGTTACTTAGGGCATCAGGGCCTAATTTAGGACCAGTGTCAGGGCTTCAGGTAGGGATAGCGTCAGAGCCTGACTTAGGGAGAGCGACAGGGCTTGAGTGAGGCCTAGTGTCAGAGCCTTAGCTAGGGATAGTATCAGGGCATGACTTAGGAGCAGCATAAGGGCCTTGGTAGGATCAGCCTCAGGGGCTTTGTTAAAGACATTCTCAGGGCCTCTGTTAGGGACAGCCTTAGGGCCTCCCTTAGGGACAGCGTCAGGGCTTACTTAGGGACAGTTTCAGGAGCTTGGTAAGAGATGGGTCCGGAAATTACCTCAGGATAGTGTCAGGACATTAGATATTGATGGCAGCAGGGCCTTAGTTAGGGACAGTGTCAAGGCCTTAGTTAGTACTAGCATCTGGGCCTCTGTTAGGTACAGTGTCAGGGCCTGAGTTAGGAATAGTGTTAGGGCCTTAGTTAGGGACAGTATCACGGCCTTGGGACTAAATTCAGGGCCTGAGGTAGTCACAGCCTAAGGGCTTTAGTTAGCATAAGAGGCAGGACATTTGCTAGGGACAGGGTTAGGGTCAAGTTTAGGGATCGTGTCAGGAAATGACCTAGGGATAGTGTCAAGAGCTTAGTTACAGTATCAGGGCCTTATTTAGGACCCGTGTCAGGGCTTCAGGTAGGGACAGCGTCAGTGCCTGACTCTGGGAGAGCAACAGGGCCTGAGTGAGGCTTAGCGTCAGGCCCATAGCTGGGGACACTGTCAGGGCATGATGTAGGAGCAGCATCAGGGCCTTTGTTGCATCAGCATTAGTGTCTTAGTTACAGACATGATCAGGGCCTGAGTTAGTCACAGCGTCAAGGCCTCAGTTAGGCATAGCTTCAGGGACTGAGTTACAGACAGCCTCAGGTCTTCACTTAGGAACAGCGACAGGGCTTTCTTAGGGACGGTGTCAGGACCTTGGTTAGAAATGGGTCAGGATATTAGCTCAGGATAGTGTCCGGATTTTAGTTATTACCGGCAGCAAGGCCTATATTAGAGATAGATTCCGGGCCTTAGTTAAGGACAGTGTCAGGGCCTTAATTAGGACTAGTCTGGGCCTTAGTTAGGGAGAGCATTACGGCTTCGGTGAGGATAAGGGGCAGGACGTTAGCTCGGGACAGAGTCAGGTTCCAGGCCAGTGGTAGTGTCAGGATGTGAGCTAGGGATAGGGTGAAGACCTTAGTTATTGAGAGCATCAGGGCCTTAGTTAGGACCAGCGTCAGGGCCTTCATCAGGACCAGTGCCAGGGCTTCACGTACGGACAGCGTCAGAGCCTAACTAAGGTATGGCAACGGGGCCTAAGTGAGGCCTATCTTTAGGGCCTGAGTTAGGGGCAGTGTCAGGGCATGACTTAGGAGCAGTATAAGGGCCTCTGTAGGATCAGCATTAGGGTCTTCGTTAAAGACATTCTCAGGGCCTCTGTTAGGGACCGCCTCAGGGCCTCACTTAGGGACAGCGTCAGGGCTTCCTTTGGGACAGTTTCAGGACCTTGGTAAGACATGGGTCAGGATATTAGCTCGGGATAATGTCAGGACTTTAGATATTGACTGCAGCAGGGCCTTAGAGACGGTGTCTCAGCCTAACTTAGGACTAGCATCAGAGCCTTTGTTAGGTCCAGTGTCAGGGACTGAGTTAGGTGTAGTGTCAGGGCCTTAGTTAGGGACAGTGTCAGGGCCTGAGTTAGGACGAGCCTCCAGGCCTCAGTTAGGGCCAGGGTCACGGCCTCGGGACTAATTTTAGGGCCTTAGTTAGGAAGAGCATCAGGGATTTATTTAGCATAAGAAGCTCAACATTAGTTAAAGACAAGGTTAGGTTAAGGTCTAGGGATTGTGTCAGGGCATGACCTAGGGATAGTGTCAAGACCTTAGTTACTTAGGGCATCAGAGCCTAATTTAGGACCAGTGTCAGGGCTTCAGGTAGGGATAGCGTCAGAGCCTGACTTAGGGAGAGCGACAGGGCTTGAGTGAGGCCTAGTGTCAGAGCCTTAGCTAGGGATAGTATCAGGGCATGACTTAGGAGCAGCATAAGGGCCTTGGTAGGATCAGCCTCAGGGGCTTTGTTAAAGACATTCTCAGGGCCTCTGTTAGGGACAGCCTTAGGGCCTCCCTTAGGGACAGCGTCAGGGCTTACTTAGGGACAGTTTCAGGAGCTTGGTAAGAGATGGGTCCGGAAATTACCTCAGGATAGTGTCAGGACATTAGATATTGATGGCAGCAGGGCCTTAGTTAGGGACAGTGTCAAGGCCTTAGTTAGTACTAGCATCTGGGCCTCTGTTAGGTACAGTGTCAGGGCCTGAGTTAGGAATAGTGTTAGGGCCTTAGTTAGGGACAGTATCACGGCCTTGGGACTAAATTCAGGGCCTGAGGTAGTCACAGCCTAAGGGCTTTAGTTAGCATAAGAGGCAGGACATTTGCTAGGGACAGGGTTAGGGTAAAGTTTAGGGATCGTGTCAGGAAATGACCTAGGGGTAGTGTCAAGGGCTTAGTTACAGTATCAGGGCCTTATTTAGGACCCGTGTCAGGGCTTCAGGTAGGGACAGCGTCAGTGCCTGACTCTGGGAGAGCAACAGGGCCTGAGTGAGGCTTAGCGTCAGGCCCATAGCTGGGGACACTGTCAGGGCATGATGTAGGAGCAGCATCAGGGCCTTTGTTGCATCAGCATTAGTGTCTTAGTTACAGACATGATCAGGGCCTGAGTTAGTCACAGCGTCAAGGCCTCAGTTAGGCATAGCTTCAGGGACTGAGTTACGGACAGCCTCAGGTCTTCACTTAGGAACAGCGACAGGGCTTTCTTAGGGACGGTGTCAGGACCTTGGTTAGAAATGGGTCAGGATATTAGCTCAGGATAGTGTCCGGATTTTAGTTATTACCGGCAGCAAGGCCTATATTAGAGATAGATTCCGGGCCTTAGTTAAGGACAGTGTCAGGGCCTTAATTAGGACTAGTCTGGGCCTTAGTTAGGGAGAGCATTACGGCTTCGGTGAGGATAAGGGGCAGGACGTTAGCTCGGGACAGAGTCAGGTTCCAGGCCAGTGGTAGTGTCAGGATGTGAGCTAGGGATAGGGTGAAGACCTTAGTTATTGAGAGCATCAGGGCCTTAGTTAGGACCAGCGTCAGGGCCTTCATCAGGACCAGTGCCAGGGCTTCACGTACGGACAGCGTCAGAGCCTAACTAAGGTACGGCAGCAGGGCCTAAGTGAGGCCTATCTTTAGGGCCTGAGTTAGGGGCAGTGTCAGGGCATGACTTAGGAGCCGTATAAGGCCCTCTGTAGGATCAGCATTAGGGTCTTCGTTAAAGACATTCTCAGTGCCTCTGTTAGGGACCGCCTCAGGGCCTCACTTAGGGACAGCGTCAGGGCTTCCTTTGGGACAGTTTCAGGACCTTGGTAAGACATGGGTCAGGATATTAGCTCGGGATAATGTCAGAACTTTAGATATTGACTGCAGCAGGGCCTTAGAGACAGTGTCTCAGCCTGACTTAGGACTAGCATCAGAGCCTTTGTTAGGTACAGTGTCAGGGCCTGAGTTAGGACGAGCCTCCAGGCCTCAGTTAGGGCCAGGGTCATGGCCTCGGGACTAATTTTAGGGCCTTAGTTAGGAACAGCATCAGGGATTTATTTAGCATAAGAAGCTCAACATTAGTTAAAGACAAGGTTAGGTTAAGGTCTAGGGATTGTGTCAGGGCATGACCTAAGGATAGTGTCAAGACCTTAGTTACTTAGGGCATCAGGGCCTAATTTAGGACCAGTGTCAGGGCTTCAGGTAGGGATAGCGTCAGAGCCTGACTTAGGGAGAGCGACAGGGCTTGAGTGAGGCCTAGTGTCAGAGCCTTAGCTAGGGATAGTATCAGGGCATGACTTAGGAGCAGCATAAGGGCCTTGGTAGGATCAGCCTCAGGGGCTTTGTTAAAGACATTCTCAGGGCCTCTGTTAGGGACAGCCTTAGGGCCTCCCTTAGGGACAGCGTCAGGGCTTACTTAGGGACAGTTTCAGGAGCTTGGTAAGAGATGGGTCCGGAAATTACCTCAGGATAGTGTCAGGACATTAGATATTGATGGCAGCAGGGCCTTAGTTAGGGACAGTGTCAAGGCCTTAGTTAGTACTAGCATCTGGGCCTCTGTTAGGTACAGTGTCAGGGCCTGAGTTAGGAATAGTGTTAGGGCCTTAGTTAGGGACAGTATCACGGCCTTGGGACTAAATTCAGGGCCTGAGGTAGTCACAGCCTAAGGGCTTTAGTTAGCATAAGAGGCAGGACATTTGCTAGGGACAGGGTTAGGGTAAAGTTTAGGGATCGTGTTAGGAAATGATCTAGGGATAGTGTCAAGAGCTTAGTTACAGTATCAGGGCCTTATTTAGGACCCGTGTCAGGGCTTCACGTAGGGACAGCGTCAGTGCCTGACTCTGGGAGAGCAACAGGGCCTGAGTGAGGCCTAGCGTCAGGCCCATAGCTGGGGACACTGTCAGGGCATGATGTAGGAGCAGCATCAGGGCCTTTGTTGCATCAGCATTAGTGTCTTAGTTACAGACATGATCAGGGCCTGAGTTAGTCACAGCGTCAAGGCCTCAGTTAGGCATAGCTTCAGGGACTGAGTTACGGACAGCCTCAGGTCTTCACTTAGGAACAGCGACAGGGCTTTCTTAGGGACGGTGTCAGGACCTTGGTTAGAAATGGGTCAGGATATTAGCTCAGGATAGTGTCCGGATTTTAGTTATTACCGGCAGCAAGGCCTATATTAGAGATAGATTCCGGGCCTTAGTTAAGGACAGTGTCAGGGCCTTAATTAGAACTAGTCTGGGCCTTAGTTAGGGAGAGCATTACGGCTTCGGTGAGGATAAGGGGCAGGACGTTAGCTCGGGACAGAGTCAGGTTCCAGGCCAGTGGTAGTGTCAGGATGTGAGCTAGGGATAGGGTGAAGACCTTAGTTATTGAGAGCATCAGGGCCTTAGTTAGGACCAGCGTCAGGGCCTTCATCAGGACCAGTGCCAGGGCTTCTCGTACGGACAGCGTCAGAGCCTAACTAAGGTACGGCAACAGGGCCTAAGTGAGGCCTATCTTTAGGGCCTGAGTTAGGGGCAGTGTCAGGGCATGACTTAGGAGCCGTATAAGGGCCTCTGTAGGATCAGCATTAGGGTCTTCGTTAAAGACATTCTCAGGGCCTCTGTTAGGGACCGCCTCAGGGCCTCACTTAGGGACAGCGTCAGGGCTTCCTTTGGGACAGTTTCAGGACCTTGGTAAGACATGGGTCAGGATATTAGCTCGGGATAATGTCAGGACTTTAGATATTGACTGCAGCAGGGCCTTAGAGACAGTGTCTCAGCCTGACTTAGGACTAGCATCAGAGCCTTTGTTAGGTACAGTGTCAGGGCCTGAGTTAGGACGAGCCTCCAGGCCTCAGTTAGGGCCAGGGTTATGGCCTCGGGACTAATTTTAGGGCCTTAGTTTGGAACAGCATCAGGGATTTATTTAGCATAAGAAGCTCAACATTAGTTAAAGACAAGGTTAGGTTAAGGTCTAGGGATTGTGTCAGGGCATGACCTAGGGATAGTGTCAAGACCTTAGTTACTTAGGGCATCAGGGCCTAATTTAGGACCAGTGTCAGGGCTTCAGGTAGGGATAGCGTCAGAGCCTGACTTAGGGAGAGCGACAGGGCTTGAGTGAGGCCTAGTGTCAGAGCCTTAGCTAGGGATAGTATCAGGGCATGACTTAGGAGCAGCATAAGGGCCTTGGTAGGATCAGCCTCAGGGGCTTTGTTAAAGACATTCTCAGGGCCTCTGTTAGGGACAGCCTTAGGGCCTCCCTTAGGGACAGCGTCAGGGCTTACTTAGGGACAGTTTCAGGAGCTTGGTAAGAGATGGGTCCGGAAATTACCTCAGGATAGTGTCAGGACATTAGATATTGATGGCAGCAGGGCCTTAGTTAGGGACAGTGTCAAGGCCTTAGTTAGTACTAGCATCTGGGCCACTGTTAGGTACGGTGTCAGGGCCTGAGTTAGGAATAGTGTTAGGGCCTTAGTTAGGGACAGTATCACGGCCTTGGGACTAAATTCAGGGCCTGAGGTAGTCACAGTCTAAGGACTTTAGTTAGCATAAGAGGCAGGACATTTGCTAGGGACAGGGTTAGGGTAAAGTTTAGGGATCGTGTCAGGAAATGACCTAGGGATAGTGTCAAGAGCTTAGTTACAGTATCAGGGCCTTATTTAGGACCCGTGTCAGGGCTTCAGGTAGGGACAGCGTCAGTGCCTGACTCTGGGAGAGCAACAGGGCCTGAGTGAGGCTTAGCGTCAGGCCCATAGCTGGGGACACTGTCAGGGCATGATGTAGGAGCAGCATCAGGGCCTTTGTTGCATCAGCATTAGTGTCTTAGTTACAGACATGATCAGGGCCTGAGTTAGTCACAGCGTCAAGGCCTCAGTTAGGCATAGCTTCAGGGACTGAGTTACGGACAGCCTCAGGTCTTCACTTAGGAACAGCGACAGGGCTTTCTTAGGGACGGTGTCAGGACCTTGGTTAGAAATGGGTCAGGATATTAGCTCAGGATAGTGTCCGGATTTTAGTTATTACCGGCAGCAAGGCCTATATTAGAGATAGATTCCGGGCCTTAGTTAAGGACAGTGTCAGGGCCTTAATTAGGACTAGTCTGGGCCTTAGTTAGGGAGAGCATTACGGCTTCGGTGAGGATAAGGGGCAGGACGTTAGCTCGGGACAGAGTCAGGTTCCAGGCCAGTGGTAGTGTCAGGATGTGAGCTAGGGATAGGGTGAAGACCTTAGTTATTGAGAGCATCAGGGCCTTAGTTAGGACCAGCGTCAGGGCCTTCATCAGGACCAGTGCCAGGGCTTCACGTACGGACAGCGTCAGAGCCTAACTAAGGTACGGCAACGGGGCCTAAGTGAGGCCTATCTTTAGGGCCTGAGTTAGGGGCAGTGTCAGGGCATGACTTAGGAGCCGTATAAGGCCCTCTGTAGGATCAGCATTAGGGTCTTCGTTAAAGACATTCTCAGGGCCTCTGTTAGGGACCGCCTCAGGGCCTCACTTAGGGACAGCGTCAGGGCTTCCTTTGGGACAGTTTCAGGACCTTGGTAAGACATGGGTCAGGATATTAGCTCGGGATAATGTCAGGACTTTAGATATTGACTGCAGCAGGGCCTTAGAGACAGTGTCTCAGCCTGACTTAGGACGAGCATCAGAGCCTTTGTTAGGTACAGTGTCAGGGACTGAGTTAGGTGTAGTGTCAGGGCCTTAGTTAGGGACAGTGTCAGGGCCTGAGTTAGGACGAGCCTCCAGGCCTCAGTTAGGGCCAGGGTCACGGCCTCGGGTCTAATTTTAGGGCCTTAGTTAGGAGCAGCATCAGGGATTTATTTAGCATAAGAAGCTCAACATTAGTTAAAGACAAGGTTAGGTTAAGGTCTAGGGATTGTGTCAGGGCATGACCTAGGGATAGTGTCAAGACCTTAGTTACTTAGGGCATCACGGCCTAATTTAGGACCAGTGTCAGGGCTTCAGGTAGGGATAGCGTCAGAGCCTGACTTAGGGAGAGCGACAGGGCTTGAGTGAGGCCTAGTGTCAGAGCCTTAGCTAGGGATAGTATCAGGGCATGACTTAGGAGCAGCATAAGGGCCTTGGTAGGATCAGCCTCAGGGGCTTTGTTAAAGACATTCTCAGGGCCTCTGTTAGGGACAGCCTTAGGGCCTCCCTTAGGGACAGCGTCAGGGCTTACTTAGGGACAGTTTCAGGAGCTTGGTAAGAGGTGGGTCCGGAAATTACCTCAGGATAGTGTCAGGACATTAGATATTGACGGCAGCAGGGCCTTAGTTACGGACAGTGTCAAGGCCTTAGTTAGTACTAGCATCTGGGCCTCTGTTAGGTACAGTGTCAGGGCCTGAGTTAGGAATAGTGTTAGGGCCTTAGTTAGGGACAGTATCACGGCCTTGGGACTAAATTCAGGGCCTGAGGTAGTCACAGCATAAGGGCTTTAGTTAGCATAAGAGGCAGGACATTTGCTAGGGACAGGGTTAGGGTAAAGTTTAGGGATTGTGTCAGGAAATGACCTAGGGATAGTGTCAAGAGCTTAGTTACAGTATCAGGGCCTTATTTAGAACCCGTGTCAGGGCTTCAGGTAGGGACAGCGTCAGTGCCTGACTCTGGGAGAGCAACAGGGCCTGAGTGAGGCTTAGCGTCAGGCCCATAGCTGGGGACACTGTCAGGGCATGATGTAGGAGCAGCATCAGGGCCTTTGTTGCATCAGCATTAGTGTCTTAGTTACAGACATGATCAGGGCCTGAGTTAGTCACAGCGTCAAGGCCTCAGTTAGGCATAGCTTCAGGGACTGAGTTACGGACAGCCTCAGGTCTTCACTTAGGAACAGCGACAGGGCTTTCTTAGGGACGGTGTCAGGACCTTGGTTAGAAATGGGTCAGGATATTAGCTCAGGATAGTGTCCGGATTTTAGTTATTACCGGCAGCAAGGCCTATATTAGAGATAGATTCCGGGCCTTAGTTAAGGACAGTGTCAGGGCCTTAATTAGGACTAGTCTGGGCCTTAGTTAGGGAGAGCATTACGGCTTCGGTGAGGATAAGGGGCAGGACGTTAGCTCGGGACAGAGTCAGGTTCCAGGCCAGTGGTAGTGTCAGGATGTGAGCTAGGGATAGGGTGAAGACCTTAGTTATTGAGAGCATCAGGGCCTTAGTTAGGACCAGCGTCAGGGCCTTCATCAGGACCAGTGCCAGGGCTTCTCGTACGGACAGCGTCAGAGCCTAACTAAGGTACGGCAACAGGGCCTAAGTGAGGCCTATCTTTAGGGCCTGAGTTAGGGGCAGTGTCAGGGCATGACTTAGGAGCCGTATAAGGGCCTCTGTAGGATCAGCATTAGGGTCTTCGTTAAAGACATTCTCAGGGCCTCTGTTAGGGACCGCCTCAGGGCCTCACTTAGGGACAGCGTCAGGGCTTCCTTTGGGACAGTTTCAGGACCTTGGTAAGACATGGGTCAGGATATTAGCTCGGGAGAATGTCAGGACTTTAGATATTGACTGCAGCAGGGCCTTAGAGACAGTGTCTCAGCCTGACTTAGGACTAGCATCAGAGCCTTTGTTAGGTACAGTGTCAGGGCCTGAGTTAGGACGAGCCTCCAGGCCTCAGTTAGGGCCAGGGTCATGGCCTCGGGACTAATTTTAGGGCCTTAGTTAGGAACAGCATCAGGGATTTATTTAGCATAAGAAGCTCAACATTAGTTAAAGACAAGGTTAGGTTAAGGTCTAGGGATTGTGTCAGGGCATGACCTAGGGATAGTGTCAAGACCTTAGTTACTTAGGGCATCAGGGCCTAATTTAGGACCAGTGTCAGGGCTTCAGGTAGGGATAGCGTCAGAGCCTGACTTAGGGAGAGCGACAGGGCTTGAGTGAGGCCTAGTGTCAGAGCCTTAGCTAGGGATAGTATCAGGGCATGACTTAGGAGCAGCATAAGGGCCTTGGTAGGATCAGCCTCAGGGGCTTTGTTAAAGACATTCTCAGGGCCTCTGTTAGGGACAGCCTTAGGGCCTCCCTTAGGGACAGCGTCAGGGCTTACTTAGGGACAGTTTCAGGAGCTTGGTAAGAGATGGGTCCGGAAATTACCTCAGGATAGTGTCAGGACATTAGATATTGATGGCAGCAGGGCCTTAGTTAGGGACAGTGTCAAGGCCTTAGTTAGTACTAGCATCTGGGCCACTGTTAGGTACGGTGTCAGGGCCTGAGTTAGGAATAGTGTTAGGGCCTTAGTTAGGGACAGTATCACGGCCTTGGGACTAAATTCAGGGCCTGAGGTAGTCACAGTCTAAGGACTTTAGTTAGCATAAGAGGCAGGACATTTGCTAGGGACAGGGTTAGGGTAAAGTTTAGGGATCGTGTCAGGAAATGACCTAGGGATAGTGTCAAGAGCTTAGTTACAGTATCAGGGCCTTATTTAGGACCCGTGTCAGGGCTTCAGGTAGGGACAGCGTCAGTGCCTGACTCTGGGAGAGCAACAGGGCCTGAGTGAGGCTTAGCGTCAGGCCCATAGCTGGGGACACTGTCAGGGCATGATGTAGGAGCAGCATCAGGGCCTTTGTTGCATCAGCATTAGTGTCTTAGTTACAGACATGATCAGGGCCTGAGTTAGTCACAGCGTCAAGGCCTCAGTTAGGCATAGCTTCAGGGACTGAGTTACGGACAGCCTCAGGTCTTCACTTAGGAACAGCGACAGGGCTTTCTTAGGGACGGTGTCAGGACCTTGGTTAGAAATGGGTCAGGATATTAGCTCAGGATAGTGTCCGGATTTTAGTTATTACCGGCAGCAAGGACTATATTAGAGATAGATTCCGGGCCTTAGTTAAGGACAGTGTCAGGGCCTTAATTAGGACTAGTCTGGGCCTTAGTTAGGGAGAGCATTACGGCTTCGGTGAGGATAAGGGGCAGGACGTTAGCTCGGGACAGAGTCAGGTTCCAGGCCAGTGGTAGTGTCAGGATGTGAGCTAGGGATAGGGTGAAGACCTTAGTTATTGAGAGCATCAGGGCCTTAGTTAGGACCAGCGTCAGGGCCTTCATCAGGACCAGTGCCAGGGCTTCACGTACGGACAGCGTCAGAGCCTAACTAAGGTACGGCAACGGGGCCTAAGTGAGGCCTATCTTTAGGGCCTGAGTTAGGGGCAGTGTCAGGGCATGACTTAGGAGCCGTATAAGGCCCTCTGTAGGATCAGCATTAGGGTCTTCGTTAAAGACATTCTCAGGGCCTCTGTTAGGGACCGCCTCAGGGCCTCACTTAGGGACAGCGTCAGGGCTTCCTTTGGGACAGTTTCAGGACCTTGGTAAGACATGGGTCAGGATATTAGCTCGGGATAATGTCAGGACTTTAGATATTGACTGCAGCAGGGCCTTAGAAACAGTGTCTCAGCCTGACTTAGGACGAGCATCAGAGCCTTTGTTAGGTACAGTGTCAGGGACTGAGTTAGGTGTAGTGTCAGGGCCTTAGTTAGGGACAGTGTCAGGGCCTGAGTTAGGACGAGCCTCCAGGCCTCAGTTAGGGCCAGGGTCACGGCCTCGGGTCTAATTTTAGGGCCTTAGTTAGGAGCAGCATCAGGGATTTATTTAGCATAAGAAGCTCAACATTAGTTAAAGACAAGGTTAGGTTAAGGTCTAGGGATTGTGTCAGGGCATGACCTAGGGATAGTGTCAAGACCTTAGTTACTTAGGGCATCACGGCCTAATTTAGGACCAGTGTCAGGGCTTCAGGTAGGGATAGCGTCAGAGCCTGACTTAGGGAGAGCGACAGGGCTTGAGTGAGGCCTAGTGTCAGAGCCTTAGCTAGGGATAGTATCAGGGCATGACTTAGGAGCAGCATAAGGGCCTTGGTAGGATCAGCCTCAGGGGCTTTGTTAAAGACATTCTCAGGGCCTCTGTTAGGGACAGCCTTAGGGCCTCCCTTAGGGACAGCGTCAGGGCTTACTTAGGGACAGTTTCAGGAGCTTGGTAAGAGGTGGGTCCGGAAATTACCTCAGGATAGTGTCAGGACATTAGATATTGACGGCAGCAGGGCCTTAGTTACGGACAGTGTCAAGGCCTTAGTTAGTACTAGCATCTGGGCCTCTGTTAGGTACAGTGTCAGGGCCTGAGTTAGGAATAGTGTTAGGGCCTTAGTTAGGGACAGTATCACGGCCTTGGGACTAAATTCAGGGCCTGAGGTAGTCACAGCATAAGGGCTTTAGTTAGCATAAGAGGCAGGACATTTGCTAGGGACAGGGTTAGGGTAAAGTTTAGGGATTGTGTCAGGAAATGACCTAGGGATAGTGTCAAGAGCTTAGTTACAGTATCAGGGCCTTATTTAGAACCCGTGTCAGGGCTTCAGGTAGGGACAGCGTCAGTGCCTGACTCTGGGAGAGCAACAGGGCCTGAGTGAGGCTTAGCGTCAGGCCCATAGCTGGGGACACTGTCAGGGCATGATGTAGGAGCAGCATCAGGGCCTTTGTTGCATCAGCATTAGTGTCTTAGTTACAGACATGATCAGGGCCTGAGTTAGTCACAGCGTCAAGGCCTCAGTTAGGCATAGCTTCAGGGACTGAGTTACGGACAGCCTCAGGTCTTCACTTAGGAACAGCGACAGGGCTTTCTTAGGGACGGTGTCAGGACCTTGGTTAGAAATGGGTCAGGATATTAGCTCAGGATAGTGTCCGGATTTTAGTTATTACCGGCAGCAAGGCCTATATTAGAGATAGATTCCGGGCCTTAGTTAAGGACAGTGTCAGGGCCTTAATTAGGACTAGTCTGGGCCTTAGTTAGGGAGAGCATTACGGCTTCGGTGAGGATAAGGGGCAGGACGTTAGCTCGGGACAGAGTCAGGTTCCAGGCCAGTGGTAGTGTCAGGATGTGAGCTAGGGATAGGGTGAAGACCTTAGTTATTGAGAGCATCAGGGCCTTAGTTAGGACCAGCGTCAGGGCCTTCATCAGGACCAGTGCCAGGGCTTCTCGTACGGACAGCGTCAGAGCCTAACTAAGGTACGGCAACAGGGCCTAAGTGAGGCCTATCTTTAGGGCCTGAGTTAGGGGCAGTGTCAGGGCATGACTTAGGAGCCGTATAAGGGCCTCTGTAGGATCAGCATTAGGGTCTTCGTTAAAGACATTCTCAGGGCCTCTGTTAGGGACCGCCTCAGGGCCTCACTTAGGGACAGCGTCAGGGCTTCCTTTGGGACAGTTTCAGGACCTTGGTAAGACATGGGTCAGGATATTAGCTCGGGAGAATGTCAGGACTTTAGATATTGACTGCAGCAGGGCCTTAGAGACAGTGTCTCAGCCTGACTTAGGACTAGCATCAGAGCCTTTGTTAGGTACAGTGTCAGGGCCTGAGTTAGGACGAGCCTCCAGGCCTCAGTTAGGGCCAGGGTCATGGCCTCGGGACTAATTTTAGGGCCTTAGTTAGGAACAGCATCAGGGATTTATTTAGCATAAGAAGCTCAACATTAGTTAAAGACAAGGTTAGGTTAAGGTCTAGGGATTGTGTCAGGGCATGACCTAGGGATAGTGTCAAGACCTTAGTTACTTAGGGCATCAGGGCCTAATTTAGGACCAGTGTCAGGGCTTCAGGTAGGGATAGCGTCAGAGCCTGACTTAGGGAGAGCGACAGGGCTTGAGTGAGGCCTAGTGTCAGAGCCTTAGCTAGGGATAGTATCAGGGCATGACTTAGGAGCAGCATAAGGGCCTTGGTAGGATCAGCCTCAGGGGCTTTGTTAAAGACATTCTCAGGGCCTCTGTTAGGGACAGCCTTAGGGCCTCCCTTAGGGACAGCGTCAGGGCTTACTTAGGGACAGTTTCAGGAGCTTGGTAAGAGATGGGTCCGGAAATTACCTCAGGATAGTGTCAGGACATTAGATATTGATGGCAGCAGGGCCTTAGTTAGGGACAGTGTCAAGGCCTTAGTTAGTACTAGCATCTGGGCCACTGTTAGGTACGGTGTCAGGGCCTGAGTTAGGAATAGTGTTAGGGCCTTAGTTAGGGACAGTATCACGGCCTTGGGACTAAATTCAGGGCCTGAGGTAGTCACAGTCTAAGGACTTTAGTTAGCATAAGAGGCAGGACATTTGCTAGGGACAGGGTTAGGGTAAAGTTTAGGGATCGTGTCAGGAAATGACCTAGGGATAGTGTCAAGAGCTTAGTTACAGTATCAGGGCCTTATTTAGGACCCGTGTCAGGGCTTCAGGTAGGGACAGCGTCAGTGCCTGACTCTGGGAGAGCAACAGGGCCTGAGTGAGGCTTAGCGTCAGGCCCATAGCTGGGGACACTGTCAGGGCATGATGTAGGAGCAGCATCAGGGCCTTTGTTGCATCAGCATTAGTGTCTTAGTTACAGACATGATCAGGGCCTGAGTTAGTCACAGCGTCAAGGCCTCAGTTAGGCATAGCTTCAGGGACTGAGTTACGGACAGCCTCAGGTCTTCACTTAGGAACAGCGACAGGGCTTTCTTAGGGACGGTGTCAGGACCTTGGTTAGAAATGGGTCAGGATATTAGCTCAGGATAGTGTCCGGATTTTAGTTATTACCGGCAGCAAGGCCTATATTAGAGATAGATTCCGGGCCTTAGTTAAGGACAGTGTCAGGGCCTTAATTAGGACTAGTCTGGGCCTTAGTTAGGGAGAGCATTACGGCTTCGGTGAGGATAAGGGACAGGACGTTAGCTCGGGACAGAGTCAGGTTCCAGGCCAGTGGTAGTGTCAGGATGTGAGCTAGGGATAGGGTGAAGACCTTAGTTATTGAGAGCATCAGGGCCTTAGTTAGGACCAGCGTCAGGGCCTTCATCAGGACCAGTGCCAGGGCTTCACGTACGGACAGCGTCAGAGCCTAACTAAGGTACGGCAACGGGGCCTAAGTGAGGCCTATCTTTAGGGCCTGAGTTAGGGGCAGTGTCAGGGCATGACTTAGGAGCCGTATAAGGCCCTCTGTAGGATCAGCATTAGGGTCTTCGTTAAAGACATTCTCAGGGCCTCTGTTAGGGACCGCCTCAGGGCCTCACTTAGGGACAGCGTCAGGGCTTCCTTTGGGACAGTTTCAGGACCTTGGTAAGACATGGGTCAGGATATTAGCTCGGGATAATGTCAGGACTTTAGATATTGACTGCAGCAGGGCCTTAGAGACAGTGTCTCAGCCTGACTTAGGACTAGCATCAGAGCCTTTGTTAGGTACAGTGTCAGGGCCTGAGTTAGGACGAGCCTCCAGGCCTCAGTTAGGGCCAGGGTCATGGCCTCGGGACTAATTTTAGGGCCTTAGTTAGGAACAGCATCAGGGATTTATTTAGCATAAGAAGCTCAACATTAGTTAAAGACAAGGTTAGGTTAAGGTCTAGGGATTGTGTCAGGGCATGACCTAGGGATAGTGTCAAGACCTTAGTTACTTAGGGCATCAGGGCCTAATTTAGGACCAGTGTCAGGGCTTCAGGTAGGGATAGCGTCAGAGCCTGACTTAGGGAGAGCGACAGGGCTTGAGTGAGGCCTAGTGTCAGAGCCTTAGCTAGGGATAGTATCAGGGCATGACTTAGGAGCAGCATAAGGGCCTTGGTAGGATCAGCCTCAGGGGCTTTGTTAAAGACATTCTCAGGGCCTCTGTTAGGGACAGCCTTAGGGCCTCCCTTAGGGACAGCGTCAGGGCTTACTTAGGGACAGTTTCAGGAGCTTGGTAAGAGATGGGTCCGGAAATTACCTCAGGATAGTGTCAGGACATTAGATATTGATGGCAGCAGGGCCTTAGTTAGGGACAGTGTCAAGGCCTTAGTTAGTACTAGCATCTGGGCCACTGTTAGGTACGGTGTCAGGGCCTGAGTTAGGAATAGTGTTAGGGCCTTAGTTAGGGACAGTATCACGGCCTTGGGACTAAATTCAGGGCCTGAGGTAGTCACAGTCTAAGGACTTTAGTTAGCATAAGAGGCAGGACATTTGCTAGGGACAGGGTTAGGGTAAAGTTTAGGGATCGTGTCAGGAAATGACCTAGGGATAGTGTCAAGAGCTTAGTTACAGTATCAGGGCCTTATTTAGGACCCGTGTCAGGGCTTCAGGTAGGGACAGCGTCAGTGCCTGACTCTGGGAGAGCAACAGGGCCTGAGTGAGGCTTAGCGTCAGGCCCATAGCTGGGGACACTGTCAGGGCATGATGTAGGAGCAGCATCAGGGCCTTTGTTGCATCAGCATTAGTGTCTTAGTTACAGACATGATCAGGGCCTGAGTTAGTCACAGCGTCAAGGCCTCAGTTAGGCATAGCTTCAGGGACTGAGTTACGGACAGCCTCAGGTCTTCACTTAGGAACAGCGACAGGGCTTTCTTAGGGACGGTGTCAGGACCTTGGTTAGAAATGGGTCAGGATATTAGCTCAGGATAGTGTCCGGATTTTAGTTATTACCGGCAGCAAGGCCTATATTAGAGATAGATTCCGGGCCTTAGTTAAGGACAGTGTCAGGGCCTTAATTAGGACTAGTCTGGGCCTTAGTTAGGGAGAGCATTACGGCTTCGGTGAGGATAAGGGGCAGGACGTTAGCTCGGGACAGAGTCAGGTTCCAGGCCAGTGGTAGTGTCAGGATGTGAGCTAGGGATAGGGTGAAGACCTTAGTTATTGAGAGCATCAGGGCCTTAGTTAGGACCAGCGTCAGGGCCTTCATCAGGACCAGTGCCAGGGCTTCACGTACGGACAGCGTCAGAGCCTAACTAAGGTACGGCAACGGGGCCTAAGTGAGGCCTATCTTAAGGGCCTGAGTTAGGGGCAGTGTCAGGGCATGACTTAGGAGCCGTATAAGGCCCTCTGTAGGATCAGCATTAGGGTCTTCGTTAAAGACATTCTCAGGGCCTCTGTTAGGGACCGTCTCAGGGCCTCACTTAGGGACAGCGTCAGGGTTTACTTTGGGACAGTTTCAGGACCTTGGTAAGACATGGGTCAGGATATTAGCTCGGGATAATGTCAGGACTTTAGATATTGACTGCAGCAGGGCCTTAGAGACAGTGTCTCAGCCTGACTTAGGACTAGCATCAGAGCCTTTGTTAGGTACAGTGTCAGGGCCTGAGTTAGGACGAGCCTCCAGGCCTCAGTTAGGGCCAGGGTCATGGCCTCGGGACTAATTTTAGGGCCTTAGTTAGGAACAGCATCAGGGATTTATTTAGCATAAGAAGCTCAACATTAGTTAAAGACAAGGTTAGGTTAAGGTCTAGGGATTGTGTCAGGGCATGACCTAGGGATAGTGTCAAGACCTTAGTTACTTAGGGCATCAGAGCCTAATTTAGGACCAGTGTCAGGGCTTCAGGTAGGGATAGCGTCAGAGCCTGACTTAGGGAGAGCGACAGGGCTTGAGTGAGGCCTAGTGTCAGAGCCTTAGCTAGGGATAGTATCAGGGCATGACTTAGGAGCAGCATAAGGGCCTTGGTAGGATCAGCCTCAGGGGCTTTGTTAAAGACATTCTCAGGGCCTCTGTTAGGGACAGCCTTAGGGCCTCCCTTAGGGACAGCGTCAGGGCTTACTTAGGGACAGTTTCAGGAGCTTGGTAAGAGATGGGTCCGGAAATTACCTCAGGATAGTGTCAGGACATTAGATATTGATGGCAGCAGGGCCTTAGTTAGGGACAGTGTCAAGGCCTTAGTTAGTACTAGCATCTGGGCCACTGTTAGGTACGGTGTCAGGGCCTGAGTTAGGAATAGTGTTAGGGCCTTAGTTAGGGACAGTATCACGGCCTTGGGACTAAATTCAGGGCCTGAGGTAGTCACAGTCTAAGGACTTTAGTTAGCATAAGAGGCAGGACATTTGCTAGGGACAGGGTTAGGGTAAAGTTTAGGGATCGTGTCAGGAAATGACCTAGGGATAGTGTCAAGAGCTTAGTTACAGTATCAGGGCCTTATTTAGGACCCGTGTCAGGGCTTCAGGTAGGGACAGCGTCAGTGCCTGACTCTGGGAGAGCAACAGGGCCTGAGTGAGGCTTAGCGTCAGGCCCATAGCTGGGGACACTGTCAGGGCATGATGTAGGAGCAGCATCAGGGCCTTTGTTGCATCAGCATTAGTGTCTTAGTTACAGACATGATCAGGGCCTGAGTTAGTCACAGCGTCAAGGCCTCAGTTAGGCATAGCTTCAGGGACTGAGTTACGGACAGCCTCAGGTCTTCACTTAGGAACAGCGACAGGGCTTTCTTAGGGACGGTGTCAGGACCTTGGTTAGAAATGGGTCAGGATATTAGCTCAGGATAGTGTCCGGATTTTAGTTATTACCGGCAGCAAGGCCTATATTAGAGATAGATTCCGGGCCTTAGTTAAGGACAGTGTCAGGGCCTTAATTAGGACTAGTCTGGGCCTTAGTTAGGGAGAGCATTACGGCTTCGGTGAGGATAAGGGACAGGACGTTAGCTCGGGACAGAGTCAGGTTCCAGGCCAGTGGTAGTGTCAGGATGTGAGCTAGGGATAGGGTGAAGACCTTAGTTATTGAGAGCATCAGGGCCTTAGTAGGACCAGCGTCAGGGCCTTCATCAGGACCAGTGCCAGGGCTTCACGTACGGACAGCGTCAGAGCCTAACTAAGGTACGGCAACGGGGCCTAAGTGAGGCCTATCTTTAGGGCCTGAGTTAGGGACAGTGTCAGGGCATGACTTAGGAGCCGTATAAGGCCCTCTGTAGGATCAGCATTAGGGTCTTCGTTAAAGACATTCTCAGGGCCTCTGTTAGGGACCGCCTCAGGGCCTCACTTAGGGACAGCGTCAGGGCTTCCTTTGGGACAGTTTCAGGACCTTGGTAAGACATGGGTCAGGATATTAGCTCGGGATAATGTCAGGACTTTAGATATTGACTGCAGCAGGGCCTTAGAGACAGTGTCTCAGCCTGACTTAGGACGAGCATCAGAGCCTTTGTTAGGTACAGTGTCAGGGACTGAGTTAGGTGTAGTGTCAGGGCCTTAGTTAGGGACAGTGTCAGGGCCTGAGTTAGGACGAGCCTCCAGGCCTCAGTTAGGGCCAGGGTCACGGCCTCGGGTCTAATTTTAGGGCCTTAGTTAGGAACAGCATCAGGGATTTATTTAGCATAAGAAGCTCAACATTAGTTAAAGACAAGGTTAGGTTAAGGTCTAGGGATTGTGTCAGGGCATGACCTAGGGATAGTGTCAAGACCTTAGTTACTTAGGGCATTACGGCCTAATTTAGGACCAGTGTCAGGGCTTCAGGTAGGGATAGCGTCAGAGCCTGACTTAGGGAGAGCGACAGGGCTTGAGTGAGGCCTAGTGTCAGAGCCTTAGCTAGGGATAGTATCAGGGCATGACTTAGGAGCAGCATAAGGGCCTTGGTAGGATCAGCCTCAGGGGCTTTGTTAAAGACATTCTCAGGGCCTCTGTTAGGGACAGCCTTAGGGCCTCCCTTAGGGACAGCGTCAGGGCTTACTTAGGGACAGTTTCAGGAGCTTGGTAAGAGATGGGTCCGGAAATTACCTCAGGATAGTGTCAGGACATTAGATATTGACGGCAGCAGGGCCCTAGTTAGGGACAGTGTCAAGACCTTAGTTAGTACTAGCATCTGGGCCTCTGTTAGGTACAGTGTCAGGGCCTGAGTTAGGAATAGTGTTAGGGCCTTAGTTAGGGACAGTATCACGGCCTTGGGACTAAATTCAGGGCCTGAGGTAGTCACAGCATAAGGGCTTTAGTTAGCATAAGAGGCAGGACATTTGCTAGGGACAGGGTTAGGGTAAAGTTTAGGGATTGTGTCAGGAAATGACCTAGGGATAGTGTCAAGAGCTTAGTTACAGTATCAGGGCCTTATTTAGAACCCGTGTCAGGGCTTCAGGTAGGGACAGCGTCAGTGCCTGACTCTGGGAGAGCAACAGGGCCTGAGTGAGGCCTAGCGTCAGGCCCATAGCTGGGGACACTGTCAGGGCATGATGTAGGAGCAGCATCAGGGCCTTTGTTGCATCAGCATTAGTGTCTTAGTTACAGACATGATCAGGGCCTGAGTTAGTCACAGCGTCAAGGCCTCAGTTAGGCATAGCTTGAGGGACTGAGTTACGGACAGCCTCAGGTCTTCACTTAGGAACAGCGACAGGGCTTTCTTAGGGACGGTGTCAGGACCTTGGTTAGAAATGGGTTAGGATATTAGCTCAGGATAGTGTCCGGATTTTAGTTATTACCAGCAGCAAGGCCTATATTAGAGATAGATTCCGGGCCTTAGTTAAGGACAGTGTCAGGGCCTTAATTAGGACTAGTCTGGGCCTTAGTTAGGGAGAGCATTACGGCTTCGGTGAGGATAAGGGGCAGGACGTTAGCTCGGGACAGAGTCAGGTTCCAGGCCAGTGGTAGTGTCAGGATGTGAGCTAGGGATAGGGTGAAGACCTTAGTTATTGAGAGCATCAGGGCCTTAGTTAGGACCAGCGTCAGGGCCTTCATCAGGACCAGTGCCAGGGCTTCACGTACGGACAGCGTCAGAGCCTAACTAAGGTACGGCAGCAGGGCCTAAGTGAGGCCTATCTTTAGGGCCTGAGTTAGGGGCAGTGTCAGGGCATGACTTAGGAGCCGTATAAGGCCCTCTGTAGGATCAGCATTAGGGTCTTCGTTAAAGACATTCTCAGGGCCTCTGTTAGGGACCGCCTCAGGGCCTCACTTAGGGACAGCGTCAGGGCTTCCTTTGGGACAGTTTCAGGACCTTGGTAAGACATGGGTCAGGATATTAGCTCGGGATAATGTCAGAACTTTAGATATTGACTGCAGCAGGGCCTTAGAGACAGTGTCTCAGCCTGACTTAGGACTAGCATCAGAGCCTTTGTTAGGTACAGTGTCAGGGCCTGAGTTAGGACGAGCCTCCAGGCCTCAGTTAGGGCCAGGGTCATGGCCTCGGGACTAATTTTAGGGCCTTAGTTAGGAACAGCATCAGGGATTTATTTAGCATAAGAAGCTCAACATTAGTTAAAGACAAGGTTAGGTTAAGGTCTAGGGATTGTGTCAGGGCATGACCTAAGGATAGTGTCAAGACCTTAGTTACTTAGGGCATCAGGGCCTAATTTAGGACCAGTGTCAGGGCTTCAGGTAGGGATAGCGTCAGAGCCTGACTTAGGGAGAGCGACAGGGCTTGAGTGAGGCCTAGTGTCAGAGCCTTAGCTAGGGATAGTATCAGGGCATGACTTAGGAGCAGCATAAGGGCCTTGGTAGGATCAGCCTCAGGGGCTTTGTTAAAGACATTCTCAGGGCCTCTGTTAGGGACAGCCTTAGGGCCTCCCTTAGGGACAGCGTCAGGGCTTACTTAGGGACAGTTTCAGGAGCTTGGTAAGAGATGGGTCCGGAAATTACCTCAGGATAGTGTCAGGACATTAGATATTGATGGCAGCAGGGCCTTAGTTAGGGACAGTGTCAAGGCCTTAGTTAGTACTAGCATCTGGGCCTCTGTTAGGTACAGTGTCAGGGCCTGAGTTAGGAATAGTGTTAGGGCCTTAGTTAGGGACAGTATCACGGCCTTGGGACTAAATTCAGGGCCTGAGGTAGTCACAGCCTAAGGGCTTTAGTTAGCATAAGAGGCAGGACATTTGCTAGGGACAGGGTTAGGGTCAAGTTTAGGGATCGTGTCAGGAAATGACCTAGGGATAGTGTCAAGAGCTTAGTTACAGTATCAGGGCCTTATTTAGGACCCGTGTCAGGGCTTCAGGTAGGGACAGCGTCAGTGCCTGACTCTGGGAGAGCAACAGGGCCTGAGTGAGGCTTAGCGTCAGGCCCATAGCTGGGGACACTGTCAGGGCATGATGTAGGAGCAGCATCAGGGCCTTTGTTGCATCAGCATTAGTGTCTTAGTTACAGACATGATCAGGGCCTGAGTTAGTCACAGCGTCAAGGCCTCAGGCATAGCTTCAGGGACTGAGTTACGGACAGCCTCAGTTCTTCACTTAGGAACAGCGACAGGGCTTTCTTAGGGACGGTGTCAGGACCTTGGTTAGAAATGGGTCAGGATATTAGCTCAGGATAGTGTCCGGATTTTAGTTATTACCGGCAGCACGGCCTATATTAGAGATAGATTCCGGGCCTTAGTTAAGGACAGTGTCAGGGCCTTAATTAGGACTAGTCTGGGCCTTAGTTAGGGAGAGCATTACGGCTTCGCTGAGGATAAGGGGCAGGACGTTAGCTCGGGACAGAGTCAGGTTCCAAGCCAGTGGTAGTGTCAGGATGTGAGCTAGGGATAGGGTGAAGACCTTAGTTATTGAGAGCATCAGGGCCTTAGTTAGGACCAGCGTCAGGGCCTTCATCAGGACCAGTGCCAGGGCTTCTCGTACTGACAGCGTCAGAGCCTAACTAAGGTACGGCAACAGGGCCTAAGTGAGGCCTATCTTTAGGGCCTGAGTTAGGGGCAGTGTCAGGGCATGACTTAGGAGCCGTATAAGGGCCTCTGTAGGATCAGCATTAGGGTCTTCGTTAAAGACATTCTCAGGGCCTCTGTTAGGGACCGCCTCAGGGCCTCACTTAGGGACAGCGTCAGGGCTTCCTTTGGGACAGTTTCAGGACCTTGGTAAGACATGGGTCAGGATATTAGCTCGGGATAATGTCAGGACTTTAGATATTGACTGCAGCAGGGCCTTAGAGACAGTGTATCAGCCTGACTTAGGACGAGCATCAGAGCCTTTGTTAGGTCCAGTGTCAGGGACTGAGTTAGGTGTAGTGTCAGGGCCTTAGTTAGGGACAGTGTCAGGGCCTGAGTTAGGACGAGCCTCCAGGCCTCAGTTAGGGCCAGGGTCACGGCCTCGGGTCTAATTTTAGGGCCTTAGTTAGGAACAGCATCAGGGATTTATTTAGCATAAGAAGCTCAACATTAGTTAAAGACAAAGTTAGGTTAAGGTCTAGGGATTGTGTCAGGGCATGACCTAGGGATAGTGTCAAGACCTTAGTTACTTAGGGCATCACGGCCTAATTTAGGACCAGTGTCAGGGCTTCAGGTAGGGATAGCGTCAGAGCCTGACTTAGGGAGAGCGACAGGGCTTGAGTGAGGCCTAGTGTCAGAGCCTTAGCTAGGGATAGTATCAGGGCATGACTTAGGAGCAGCATAAGGGCCTTGGTAGGATCAGCCTCAGGGGCTTTGTTAAAGACATTCTCAGGGCCTCTGTTAGGGACAGCCTTAGGGCCTCCCTTAGGGACAGCGTCAGAGCTTACTTAGGGACAGTTTCAGGAGCTTGGTAAGAGATGGGTCCGGAAATCACCTCAGGATAGTGTCAGGACATTAGATATTGACGGCAGCAGGGCCTTAGTTACGGACAGTGTCAAGGCCTTAGTTAGTACTAGCATCTGGGCCTCTGTTAGGTACAGTGTCAGGGCCTGAGTTAGGAATAGTGTTAGGGCCTTAGTTAGGGACAGTATCACGGCCTTGGGACTAAATTCAGGGCCTGAGGTAGTCACAGCATAAGGGCTTTAGTTAGCATAAGAGGCAGGACATTTGCTAGGGACAGGGTTAGGGTAAAGTTTAGGGATCGTGTCAGGAAATGACCTAGGGATAGTGTCAAGAGCTTAGTTACAGTATCAGGGCCTTATTTAGGACCCGTGTCAGGGCTTCAGGTAGGGACAGCGTCAGTGCCTGACTCTGGGAGAGCAACAGGGCCTGAGTGAGGCCTAGCGTCAGGCCCATAGCTGGGGACACTGTCAGGGCATGATGTAGGAGCAGCATCAGGGCCTTTGTTGCATCAGCATTAGTGTCTTAGTTACAGACATGATCAGGGCCTGAGTTAGTCACAGCGTCAAGGCCTCAGTTAGGCATAGCTTCAGGGACTGAGTTACGGACAGCCTCAGGTCTTCACTTAGGAACAGCGACAGGGCTTTCTTAGGGACGGTGTCAGGACCTTGGTTAGAAATGGGTCAGGATATTAGCTCAGGATAGTGTCCGGATTTTAGTTATTACCGGCAGCAAGGCCTATATTAGAGATAGATTCCGGGCCTTAGTTAAGGACAGTGTCAGGGCCTTAATTAGGACTAGTCTGGGCCTTAGTTAGGGAGAGCATTACGGCTTCGGTGAGGATAAGGGGCAGGACGTTAGCTCGGGACAGAGTCAGGTTCCAGGCCAGTGGTAGTGTCAGGATGTGAGCTAGGGATAGGGTGAAGACCTTAGTTATTGAGAGCATCAGGGCCTTAGTTAGGACCAGCGTCAGGGCCTTCATCAGGACCAGTGCCAGGGCTTCACGTACGGACAGCGTCAGAGCCTAACTAAGGTACGGCAACGGGGCCTAAGTGAGGCCTATCTTAAGGGCCTGAGTTAGGGGCAGTGTCAGGGCATGACTTAGGAGCCGTATAAGGCCCTCTGTAGGATCAGCATTAGGGTCTTCGTTAAAGACATTCTCAGGGCCTCTGTTAGGGACCGTCTCAGGGCCTCACTTAGGGACAGCGTCAGGGTTTACTTTGGGACAGTTTCAGGACCTTGGTAAGACATGGGTCAGGATATTAGCTCGGGATAATGTCAGGACTTTAGATATTGACTGCAGCAGGGCCTTAGAGACAGTGTCTCAGCCTGACTTAGGACTAGCATCAGAGCCTTTGTTAGGTACAGTGTCAGGGCCTGAGTTAGGACGAGCCTCCAGGCCTCAGTTAGGGCCAGGGTCATGGCCTCGGGACTAATTTTAGGGCCTTAGTTAGGAACAGCATCAGGGATTTATTTAGCATAAGAAGCTCAACATTAGTTAAGGACAAGGTTAGGTTAAGGTCTAGGGATTGTGTCAGGGCATGACCTAGGGATAGTGTCAAGACCTTAGTTACTTAGGGCATCAGAGCCTAATTTAGGACCAGTGTCAGGGCTTCAGGTAGGGATAGCGTCAGAGCCTGACTTAGGGAGAGCGACAGGGCTTGAGTGAGGCCTAGTGTCAGAGCCTTAGCTAGGGATAGTATCAGGGCATGACTTAGGAGCAGCATAAGGGCCTTGGTAGGATCAGCCTCAGGGGCTTTGTTAAAGACATTCTCAGGGCCTCTGTTAGGGACAGCCTTAGGGCCTCCCTTAGGGACAGCGTCAGGGCTTACTTAGGGACAGTTTCAGGAGCTTGGTAAGAGATGGGTCCGGAAATTACCTCAGGATAGTGTCAGGACATTAGATATTGATGGCAGCAGGGCCTTAGTTAGGGACAGTGTCAAGGCCTTAGTTAGTACTAGCATCTGGGCCACTGTTAGGTACGGTGTCAGGGCCTGAGTTAGGAATAGTGTTAGGGCCTTAGTTAGGGACAGTATCACGGCCTTGGGACTAAATTCAGGGCCTGAGGTAGTCACAGTCTAAGGACTTTAGTTAGCATAAGAGGCAGGACATTTGCTAGGGACAGGGTTAGGGTAAAGTTTAGGGATCGTGTCAGGAAATGACCTAGGGATAGTGTCAAGAGCTTAGTTACAGTATCAGGGCCTTATTTAGGACCCGTGTCAGGGCTTCAGGTAGGGACAGCGTCAGTGCCTGACTCTGGGAGAGCAACAGGGCCTGAGTGAGGCTTAGCGTCAGGCCCATAGCTGGGGACACTGTCAGGGCATGATGTAGGAGCAGCATCAGGGCCTTTGTTGCATCAGCATTAGTGTCTTAGTTACAGACATGATCAGGGCCTGAGTTAGTCACAGCGTCAAGGCCTCAGTTAGGCATAGCTTCAGGGACTGAGTTACGGACAGCCTCAGGTCTTCACTTAGGAACAGCGACAGGGCTTTCTTAGGGACGGTGTCAGGACCTTGGTTAGAAATGGGTCAGGATATTAGCTCAGGATAGTGTCCGGATTTTAGTTATTACCGGCAGCAAGGCCTATATTAGAGATAGATTCCGGGCCTTAGTTAAGGACAGTGTCAGGGCCTTAATTAGGACTAGTCTGGGCCTTAGTTAGGGAGAGCATTACGGCTTCGGTGAGGATAAGGGACAGGACGTTAGCTCGGGACAGAGTCAGGTTCCAGGCCAGTGGTAGTGTCAGGATGTGAGCTAGGGATAGGGTGAAGACCTTAGTTATTGAGAGCATCAGGGCCTTAGTAGGACCAGCGTCAGGGCCTTCATCAGGACCAGTGCCAGGGCTTCACGTACGGACAGCGTCAGAGCCTAACTAAGGTACGGCAACGGGGCCTAAGTGAGGCCTATCTTTAGGGCCTGAGTTAGGGACAGTGTCAGGGCATGACTTAGGAGCCGTATAAGGCCCTCTGTAGGATCAGCATTAGGGTCTTCGTTAAAGACATTCTCAGGGCCTCTGTTAGGGACCGCCTCAGGGCCTCACTTAGGGACAGCGTCAGGGCTTCCTTTGGGACAGTTTCAGGACCTTGGTAAGACATGGGTCAGGATATTAGCTCGGGATAATGTCAGGACTTTAGATATTGACTGCAGCAGGGCCTTAGAGACAGTGTCTCAGCCTGACTTAGGACGAGCATCAGAGCCTTTGTTAGGTACAGTGTCAGGGACTGAGTTAGGTGTAGTGTCAGGGCCTTAGTTAGGGACAGTGTCAGGGCCTGAGTTAGGACGAGCCTCCAGGCCTCAGTTAGGGCCAGGGTCACGGCCTCGGGTCTAATTTTAGGGCCTTAGTTAGGAACAGCATCAGGGATTTATTTAGCATAAGAAGCTCAACATTAGTTAAAGACAAGGTTAGGTTAAGGTCTAGGGATTGTGTCAGGGCATGACCTAGGGATAGTGTCAAGACCTTAGTTACTTAGGGCATTACGGCCTAATTTAGGACCAGTGTCAGGGCTTCAGGTAGGGATAGCGTCAGAGCCTGACTTAGGGAGAGTGACAGGGCTTGAGTGAGGCCTAGTGTCAGAGCCTTAGCTAGGGATAGTATCAGGGCATGACTTAGGAGCAGCATAAGGGCCTTGGTAGGATCAGCCTCAGGGGCTTTGTTAAAGACATTCTCAGGGCCTCTGTTAGGGACAGCCTTAGGGCCTCCCTTAGGGACAGCGTCAGGGCTTACTTAGGGACAGTTTCAGGAGCTTGGTAAGAGATGGGTCCGGAAATTACCTCAGGATAGTGTCAGGACATTAGATATTGACGGCAGCAGGGCCCTAGTTAGGGACAGTGTCAAGACCTTAGTTAGTACTAGCATCTGGGCCTCTGTTAGGTACAGTGTCAGGGCCTGAGTTAGGAATAGTGTTAGGGCCTTAGTTAGGGACAGTATCACGGCCTTGGGACTAAATTCAGGGCCTGAGGTAGTCACAGCATAAGGGCTTTAGTTAGCATAAGAGGCAGGACATTTGCTAGGGACAGGGTTAGGGTAAAGTTTAGGGATTGTGTCAGGAAATGACCTAGGGATAGTGTCAAGAGCTTAGTTACAGTATCAGGGCCTTATTTAGAACCCGTGTCAGGGCTTCAGGTAGGGACAGCGTCAGTGCCTGACTCTGGGAGAGCAACAGGGCCTGAGTGAGGCCTAGCGTCAGGCCCATAGCTGGGGACACTGTCAGGGCATGATGTAGGAGCAGCATCAGGGCCTTTGTTGCATCAGCATTAGTGTCTTAGTTACAGACATGATCAGGGCCTGAGTTAGTCACAGCGTCAAGGCCTCAGTTAGGCATAGCTTCAGGGACTGAGTTACGGACAGCCTCAGGTCTTCACTTAGGAACAGCGACAGGGCTTTCTTAGGGACGGTGTCAGGACCTTGGTTAGAAATGGGTTAGGATATTAGCTCAGGATAGTGTCCGGATTTTAGTTATTACCAGCAGCAAGGCCTATATTAGAGATAGATTCCGGGCCTTAGTTAAGGACAGTGTCAGGGCCTTAATTAGGACTAGTCTGGGCCTTAGTTAGGGAGAGCATTACGGCTTCGGTGAGGATAAGGGGCAGGACGTTAGCTCGGGACAGAGTCAGGTTCCAGGCCAGTGGTAGTGTCAGGATGTGAGCTAGGGATAGGGTGAAGACCTTAGTTATTGAGAGCATCAGGGCCTTAGTTAGGACCAGCGTCAGGGCCTTCATCAGGACCAGTGCCAGGGCTTCACGTACGGACAGCGTCAGAGCCTAACTAAGGTACGGCAGCAGGGCCTAAGTGAGGCCTATCTTTAGGGCCTGAGTTAGGGGCAGTGTCAGGGCATGACTTAGGAGCCGTATAAGGCCCTCTGTAGGATCAGCATTAGGGTCTTCGTTAAAGACATTCTCAGGGCCTCTGTTAGGGACCGCCTCAGGGCCTCACTTAGGGACAGCGTCAGGGCTTCCTTTGGGACAGTTTCAGGACCTTGGAAAGACATGGGTCAGGATATTAGCTCGGGATAATGTCAGAACTTTAGATATTGACTGCAGCAGGGCCTTAGAGACAGTGTCTCAGCCTGACTTAGGACTAGCATCAGAGCCTTTGTTAGGTACAGTGTCAGGGCCTGAGTTAGGACGAGCCTCCAGGCCTCAGTTAGGGCCAGGGTCATGGCCTCGGGACTAATTTTAGGGCCTTAGTTAGGAACAGCATCAGGGATTTATTTAGCATAAGAAGCTCAACATTAGTTAAAGACAAGGTTAGGTTAAGGTCTAGGGATTGTGTCAGGGCATGACCTAAGGATAGTGTCAAGACCTTAGTTACTTAGGGCATCAGGGCCTAATTTAGGACCAGTGTCAGGGCTTCAGGTAGGGATAGCGTCAGAGCCTGACTTAGGGAGAGCGACAGGGCTTGAGTGAGGCCTAGTGTCAGAGCCTTAGCTAGGGATAGTATCAGGGCATGACTTAGGAGCAGCATAAGGGCCTTGGTAGGATCAGCCTCAGGGGCTTTGTTAAAGACATTCTCAGGGCCTCTGTTAGGGACAGCCTTAGGGCCTCCCTTAGGGACAGCGTCAGGGCTTACTTAGGGACAGTTTCAGGAGCTTGGTAAGAGATGGGTCCGGAAATTACCTCAGGATAGTGTCAGGACATTAGATATTGATGGCAGCAGGGCCTTAGTTAGGGACAGTGTCAAGGCCTTAGTTAGTACTAGCATCTGGGCCTCTGTTAGGTACAGTGTCAGGGCCTGAGTTAGGAATAGTGTTAGGGCCTTAGTTAGGGACAGTATCACGGCCTTGGGACTAAATTCAGGGCCTGAGGTAGTCACAGCCTAAGGGCTTTAGTTAGCATAAGAGGCAGGACATTTGCTAAGGACAGGGTTAGGGTCAAGTTTAGGGATCGTGTCAGGAAATGACCTAGGGATAGTGTCAAGAGCTTAGTTACAGTATCAGGGCCTTATTTAGGACCCGTGTCAGGGCTTCAGGTAGGGACAGCGTCAGTGCCTGACTCTGGGAGAGCAACAGGGCCTGAGTGAGGCTTAGCGTCAGGCCCATAGCTGGGGACACTGTCAGGGCATGATGTAGGAGCAGCATCAGGGCCTTTGTTGCATCAGCATTAGTGTCTTAGTTACAGACATGATCAGGGCCTGAGTTAGTCACAGCGTCAAGGCCTCAGTTAGGCATAGCTTCAGGGACTGAGTTACGGACAGCCTCAGGTCTTCACTTAGGAACAGCGACAGGGCTTTCTTAGGGACGGTGTCAGGACCTTGGTTAGAAATGGGTCAGGATATTAGCTCAGGATAGTGTCCGGATTTTAGTTATTACCGGCAGCAAGGCCTATATTAGAGATAGATTCCGGGCCTTAGTTAAGGACAGTGTCAGGGCCTTAATTAGGACTAGTCTGGGCCTTAGTTAGGGAGAGCATTACGGCTTCGGTGAGGATAAGGGACAGGACGTTAGCTCGGGACAGAGTCAGGTTCCAGGCCAGTGGTAGTGTCAGGATGTGAGCTAGGGATAGGGTGAAGACCTTAGTTATTGAGAGCATCAGGGCCTTAGTAGGACCAGCGTCAGGGCCTTCATCAGGACCAGTGCCAGGGCTTCACGTACGGACAGCGTCAGAGCCTAACTAAGGTACGGCAACGGGGCCTAAGTGAGGCCTATCTTTAGGGCCTGAGTTAGGGACAGTGTCAGGGCATGACTTAGGAGCCGTATAAGGCCCTCTGTAGGATCAGCATTAGGGTCTTCGTTAAAGACATTCTCAGGGCCTCTGTTAGGGACCGCCTCAGGGCCTCACTTAGGGACAGCGTCAGGGCTTCCTTTGGGACAGTTTCAGGACCTTGGTAAGACATGGGTCAGGATATTAGCTCGGGATAATGTCAGGACTTTAGATATTGACTGCAGCAGGGCCTTAGAGACAGTGTCTCAGCCTGACTTAGGACGAGCATCAGAGCCTTTGTTAGGTACAGTGTCAGGGACTGAGTTAGGTGTAGTGTCAGGGCCTTAGTTAGGGACAGTGTCAGGGCCTGAGTTAGGACGAGCCTCCAGGCCTCAGTTAGGGCCAGGGTCACGGCCTCGGGTCTAATTTTAGGGCCTTAGTTAGGAACAGCATCAGGGATTTATTTAGCATAAGAAGCTCAACATTAGTTAAAGACAAGGTTAGGTTAAGGTCTAGGGATTGTGTCAGGGCATGACCTAGGGATAGTGTCAAGACCTTAGTTACTTAGGGCATTACGGCCTAATTTAGGACCAGTGTCAGGGCTTCAGGTAGGGATAGCGTCAGAGCCTGACTTAGGGAGAGCGACAGGGCTTGAGTGAGGCCTAGTGTCAGAGCCTTAGCTAGGGATAGTATCAGGGCATGACTTAGGAGCAGCATAAGGGCCTTGGTAGGATCAGCCTCAGGGGCTTTGTTAAAGACATTCTCAGGGCCTCTGTTAGGGACAGCCTTAGGGCCTCCCTTAGGGACAGCGTCAGGGCTTACTTAGGGACAGTTTCAGGAGCTTGGTAAGAGATGGGTCCGGAAATTACCTCAGGATAGTGTCAGGACATTAGATATTGACGGCAGCAGGGCCCTAGTTAGGGACAGTGTCAAGACCTTAGTTAGTACTAGCATCTGGGCCTCTGTTAGGTACAGTGTCAGGGCCTGAGTTAGGAATAGTGTTAGGGCCTTAGTTAGGGACAGTATCACGGCCTTGGGACTAAATTCAGGGCCTGAGGTAGTCACAGCATAAGGGCTTTAGTTAGCATAAGAGGCAGGACATTTGCTAGGGACAGGGTTAGGGTAAAGTTTAGGGATTGTGTCAGGAAATGACCTAGGGATAGTGTCAAGAGCTTAGTTACAGTATCAGGGCCTTATTTAGAACCCGTGTCAGGGCTTCAGGTAGGGACAGCGTCAGTGCCTGACTCTGGGAGAGCAACAGGGCCTGAGTGAGGCCTAGCGTCAGGCCCATAGCTGGGGACACTGTCAGGGCATGATGTAGGAGCAGCATCAGGGCCTTTGTTGCATCAGCATTAGTGTCTTAGTTACAGACATGATCAGGGCCTGAGTTAGTCACAGCGTCAAGGCCTCAGTTAGGCATAGCTTGAGGGACTGAGTTACGGACAGCCTCAGGTCTTCACTTAGGAACAGCGACAGGGCTTTCTTAGGGACGGTGTCAGGACCTTGGTTAGAAATGGGTTAGGATATTAGCTCAGGATAGTGTCCGGATTTTAGTTATTACCAGCAGCAAGGCCTATATTAGAGATAGATTCCGGGCCTTAGTTAAGGACAGTGTCAGGGCCTTAATTAGGACTAGTCTGGGCCTTAGTTAGGGAGAGCATTACGGCTTCGGTGAGGATAAGGGGCAGGACGTTAGCTCGGGACAGAGTCAGGTTCCAGGCCAGTGGTAGTGTCAGGATGTGAGCTAGGGATAGGGTGAAGACCTTAGTTATTGAGAGCATCAGGGCCTTAGTTAGGACCAGCGTCAGGGCCTTCATCAGGACCAGTGCCAGGGCTTCACGTACGGACAGCGTCAGAGCCTAACTAAGGTACGGCAGCAGGGCCTAAGTGAGGCCTATCTTTAGGGCCTGAGTTAGGGGCAGTGTCAGGGCATGACTTAGGAGCCGTATAAGGCCCTCTGTAGGATCAGCATTAGGGTCTTCGTTAAAGACATTCTCAGGGCCTCTGTTAGGGACCGCCTCAGGGCCTCACTTAGGGACAGCGTCAGGGCTTCCTTTGGGACAGTTTCAGGACCTTGGTAAGACATGGGTCAGGATATTAGCTCGGGATAATGTCAGAACTTTAGATATTGACTGCAGCAGGGCCTTAGAGACAGTGTCTCAGCCTGACTTAGGACTAGCATCAGAGCCTTTGTTAGGTACAGTGTCAGGGCCTGAGTTAGGACGAGCCTCCAGGCCTCAGTTAGGGCCAGGGTCATGGCCTCGGGACTAATTTTAGGGCCTTAGTTAGGAACAGCATCAGGGATTTATTTAGCATAAGAAGCTCAACATTAGTTAAAGACAAGGTTAGGTTAAGGTCTAGGGATTGTGTCAGGGCATGACCTAAGGATAGTGTCAAGACCTTAGTTACTTAGGGCATCAGGGCCTAATTTAGGACCAGTGTCAGGGCTTCAGGTAGGGATAGCGTCAGAGCCTGACTTAGGGAGAGCGACAGGGCTTGAGTGAGGCCTAGTGTCAGAGCCTTAGCTAGGGATAGTATCAGGGCATGACTTAGGAGCAGCATAAGGGCCTTGGTAGGATCAGCCTCAGGGGCTTTGTTAAAGACATTCTCAGGGCCTCTGTTAGGGACAGCCTTAGGGCCTCCCTTAGGGACAGCGTCAGGGCTTACTTAGGGACAGTTTCAGGAGCTTGGTAAGAGATGGGTCCGGAAATTACCTCAGGATAGTGTCAGGACATTAGATATTGATGGCAGCAGGGCCTTAGTTAGGGACAGTGTCAAGGCCTTAGTTAGTACTAGCATCTGGGCCTCTGTTAGGTACAGTGTCAGGGCCTGAGTTAGGAATAGTGTTAGGGCCTTAGTTAGGGACAGTATCACGGCCTTGGGACTAAATTCAGGGCCTGAGGTAGTCACAGCCTAAGGGCTTTAGTTAGCATAAGAGGCAGGACATTTGCTAAGGACAGGGTTAGGGTCAAGTTTAGGGATCGTGTCAGGAAATGACCTAGGGATAGTGTCAAGAGCTTAGTTACAGTATCAGGGCCTTATTTAGGACCCGTGTCAGGGCTTCAGGTAGGGACAGCGTCAGTGCCTGACTCTGGGAGAGCAACAGGGCCTGAGTGAGGCTTAGCGTCAGGCCCATAGCTGGGGACACTGTCAGGGCATGATGTAGGAGCAGCATCAGGGCCTTTGTTGCATCAGCATTAGTGTCTTAGTTACAGACATGATCAGGGCCTGAGTTAGTCACAGCGTCAAGGCCTCAGGCATAGCTTCAGGGACTGAGTTACGGACAGCCTCAGGTCTTCACTTAGGAACAGCGACAGGGCTTTCTTAGGGACGGTGTCAGGACCTTGGTTAGAAATGGGTCAGGATATTAGCTCAGGATAGTGTCCGGATTTTAGTTATTACCGGCAGCACGGCCTATATTAGAGATAGATTCCGGGCCTTAGTTAAGGACAGTGTCAGGGCCTTAATTAGGACTAGTCTGGGCCTTAGTTAGGGAGAGCATTACGGCTTCGGTGAGGATAAGGGGCAGGACGTTAGCTCGGGACAGAGTCAGGTTCCAGGCCAGTGGTAGTGTCAGGATGTGAGCTAGGGATAGGGTGAAGACCTTAGTTATTGAGAGCATCAGGGCCTTAGTTAGGACCAGCGTCAGGGCCTTCATCAGGACCAGTGCCAGGGCTTCTCGTACTGACAGCGTCAGAGCCTAACTAAGGTACGGCAACAGGGCCTAAGTGAGGCCTATCTTTAGGGCCTGAGTTAGGGGCAGTGTCAGGGCATGACTTAGGAGCCGTATAAGGGCCTCTGTAGGATCAGCATTAGGGTCTTCGTTAAAGACATTCTCAGGGCCTCTGTTAGGGACCGCCTCAGGGCCTCACTTAGGGACAGCGTCAGGGCTTCCTTTGGGACAGTTTCAGGACCTTGGTAAGACATGGGTCAGGATATTAGCTCGGGATAATGTCAGGACTTTAGATATTGACTGCAGCAGGGCCTTAGAGACAGTGTCTCAGCCTGACTTAGGACGAGCATCAGAGCCTTTGTTAGGTCCAGTGTCAGGGACTGAGTTAGGTGTAGTGTCAGGGCCTTAGTTAGGGACAGTGTCAGGGCCTGAGTTAGGACGAGCCTCCAGGCCTCAGTTAGGGCCAGGGTCACGGCCTCGGGTCTAATTTTAGGGCCTTAGTTAGGAACAGCATCAGGGATTTATTTAGCATAAGAAGCTCAACATTAGTTAAAGACAAGGTTAGGTTAAGGTCTAGGGATTGTGTCAGGGCATGACCTAGGGATAGTGTCAAGACCTTAGTTACTTAGGGCATCACGGCCTAATTTAGGACCAGTGTCAGGGCTTCAGGTAGGGATAGCGTCAGAGCCTGACTTAGGGAGAGCGACAGGGCTTGAGTGAGGCCTAGTGTCAGAGCCTTAGCTAGGGATAGTATCAGGGCATGACTTAGGAGCAGCATAAGGGCCTTGGTAGGATCAGCCTCAGGGGCTTTGTTAAAGACATTCTCAGGGCCTCTGTTAGGGACAGCCTTAGGGCCTCCCTTAGGGACAGCGTCAGGGCTTACTTAGGGACAGTTTCAGGAGCTTGGTAAGAGATGGGTCCGGAAATTACCTCAGGATAGTGTCAGGACATTAGATATTGACGGCAGCAGGGCCCTAGTTAGGGACAGTGTCAAGACCTTAGTTAGTACTAGCATCTGGGCCTCTGTTAGGTACAGTGTCAGGGCCTGAGTTAGGAATAGTGTTAGGGCCTTAGTTAGGGACAGTATCACGGCCTTGGGACTAAATTCAGGGCCTGAGGTAGTCACAGCATAAGGGCTTTAGTTAGCATAAGAGGCAGGACATTTGCTAGGGACAGGGTTAGGGTAAAGTTTAGGGATTGTGTCAGGAAATGACCTAGGGATAGTGTCAAGAGCTTAGTTACAGTATCAGGGCCTTATTTAGAACCCGTGTCAGGGCTTCAGGTAGGGACAGCGTCAGTGCCTGACTCTGGGAGAGCAACAGGGCCTGAGTGAGGCTTAGCGTCAGGCCCATAGCTGGGGACACTGTCAGGGCATGATGTAGGAGCAGCATCAGGGCCTTTGTTGCATCAGCATTAGTGTCTTAGTTACAGACATGATCAGGGCCTGAGTTAGTCACAGCGTCAAGGCCTCAGTTAGGCATAGCTTGAGGGACTGAGTTACGGACAGCCTCAGGTCTTCACTTAGAACAGCGACAGGGCTTTCTTAGGGACGGTGTCAGGACCTTGGTTAGAAATGGGTTAGGATATTAGCTCAGGATAGTGTCCGGATTTTAGTTATTACCAGCAGCAAGGCCTATATTAGAGATAGATTCCGGGCCTTAGTTAAGGACAGTGTCAGGGCCTTAATTAGGACTAGTCTGGGCCTTAGTTAGGGAGAGCATTACGGCTTCGGTGAGGATAAGGGGCAGGACGTTAGCTCGGGACAGAGTCAGGTTCCAGGCCAGTGGTAGTGTCAGGATGTGAGCTAGGGATAGGGTGAAGACCTTAGTTATTGAGAGCATCAGGGCCTTAGTTAGGACCAGCGTCAGGGCCTTCATCAGGACCAGTGCCAGGGCTTCACGTACGGACAGCGTCAGAGCCTAACTAAGGTACGGCAACAGGGCCTAAGTGAGGCCTATCTTTAGGGCCTGAGTTAGGGGCAGTGTCAGGGCATGACTTAGGAGCCGTATAAGGCCCTCTGTAGGATCAGCATTAGGGTCTTCGTTAAAGACATTCTCAGGGCCTCTGTTAGGGACCGCCTCAGGGCCTCACTTAGGGACAGCGTCAGGGCTTCCTTTGGGACAGTTTCAGGACCTTGGTAAGACATGGGTCAGGATATTAGCTCGGGATAATGTCAGAACTTTAGATATTGACTGCAGCAGGGCCTTAGAGACAGTGTCTCAGCCTGACTTAGGACTAGCATCAGAGCCTTTGTTAGGTACAGTGTCAGGGCCTGAGTTAGGACGAGCCTCCAGGCCTCAGTTAGGGCCAGGGTCATGGCCTCGGGACTAATTTTAGGGCCTTAGTTAGGAACAGCATCAGGGATTTATTTAGCATAAGAAGCTCAACATTAGTTAAAGACAAGGTTAGGTTAAGGTCTAGGGATTGTGTCAGGGCATGACCTAAGGATAGTGTCAAGACCTTAGTTACTTAGGGCATCAGGGCCTAATTTAGGACCAGTGTCAGGGCTTCAGGTAGGGATAGCGTCAGAGCCTGACTTAGGGAGAGCGACAGGGCTTGAGTGAGGCCTAGTGTCAGAGCCTTAGCTAGGGATAGTATCAGGGCATGACTTAGGAGCAGCATAAGGGCCTTGGTAGGATCAGCCTCAGGGGCTTTGTTAAAGACATTCTCAGGGCCTCTGTTAGGGACAGCCTTAGGGCCTCCCTTAGGGACAGCGTCAGGGCTTACTTAGGGACAGTTTCAGGAGCTTGGTAAGAGATGGGTCCGGAAATTACCTCAGGATAGTGTCAGGACATTAGATATTGATGGCAGCAGGGCCTTAGTTAGGGACAGTGTCAAGGCCTTAGTTAGTACTAGCATCTGGGCCTCTGTTAGGTACAGTGTCAGGGCCTGAGTTAGGAATAGTGTTAGGGCCTTAGTTAGGGACAGTATCACGGCCTTGGGACTAAATTCAGGGCCTGAGGTAGTCACAGCCTAAGGGCTTTAGTTAGCATAAGAGGCAGGACATTTGCTAGGGACAGGGTTAGGGTAAAGTTTAGGGATCGTGTCAGGAAATGACCTAGGGATAGTGTCAAGAGCTTAGTTACAGTATCAGGGCCTTATTTAGGACCCGTGTCAGGGCTTCAGGTAGGGACAGCGTCAGTGCCTGACTCTGGGAGAGCAACAGGGCCTGAGTGAGGCTTAGCATCAGGCCCATAGCTGGGGACACTGTCAGGGCATGATGTAGGAGCAGCATCAGGGCCTTTGTTGCATCAGCATTAGTGTCTTAGTTACAGACATGATCAGGGCCTGAGTTAGTCACAGCGTCAAGGCCTCAGGCATAGCTTCAGGGACTGAGTTACGGACAGCCTCAGGTCTTCACTTAGGAACAGCGACAGGGCTTTCTTAGGGACGGTGTCAGGACCTTGGTTAGAAATGGGTCAGGATATTAGCTCAGGATAGTGTCCGGATTTTAGTTATTACCGGCAGCACGGCCTATATTAGAGATAGATTCCGGGCCTTAGTTAAGGACAGTGTCAGGGCCTTAATTAGGACTAGTCTGGGCCTTAGTTAGGGAGAGCATTACGGCTTCGGTGAGGATAAGGGGCAGGACGTTAGCTCGGGACAGAGTCAGGTTCCAGGCCAGTGGTAGTGTCAGGATGTGAGCTAGGGATAGGGTGAAGACCTTAGTTATTGAGAGCATCAGGGCCTTAGTTAGGACCAGCGTCAGGGCCTTCATCAGGACCAGTGCCAGGGCTTCACGTACGGACAGCGTCAGAGCCTAACTAAGGTACGGCAACGGGGCCTAAGTGAGGCCTATCTTAAGGGCCTGAGTTAGGGGCAGTGTCAGGGCATGACTTAGGAGCCGTATAAGGCCCTCTGTAGGATCAGCATTAGGGTCTTCGTTAAAGACATTCTCAGGGCCTCTGTTAGGGACCGTCTCAGGGCCTCACTTAGGGACAGCGTCAGGGTTTACTTTGGGACAGTTTCAGGACCTTGGTAAGACATGGGTCAGGATATTAGCTCGGGATAATGTCAGGACTTTAGATATTGACTGCAGCAGGGCCTTAGAGACAGTGTCTCAGCCTGACTTAGGACTAGCATCAGAGCCTTTGTTAGGTACAGTGTCAGGGCCTGAGTTAGGACGAGCCTCCAGGCCTCAGTTAGGGCCAGGGTCATGGCCTCGGGACTAATTTTAGGGCCTTAGTTAGGAACAGCATCAGGGATTTATTTAGCATAAGAAGCTCAACATTAGTTAAGGACAAGGTTAGGTTAAGGTCTAGGGATTGTGTCAGGGCATGACCTAGGGATAGTGTCAAGACCTTAGTTACTTAGGGCATCAGAGCCTAATTTAGGACCAGTGTCAGGGCTTCAGGTAGGGATAGCGTCAGAGCCTGACTTAGGGAGAGCGACAGGGCTTGAGTGAGGCCTAGTGTCAGAGCCTTAGCTAGGGATAGTATCAGGGCATGACTTAGGAGCAGCATAAGGGCCTTGGTAGGATCAGCCTCAGGGGCTTTGTTAAAGACATTCTCAGGGCCTCTGTTAGGGACAGCCTTAGGGCCTCCCTTAGGGACAGCGTCAGGGCTTACTTAGGGACAGTTTCAGGAGCTTGGTAAGAGATGGGTCCGGAAATTACCTCAGGATAGTGTCAGGACATTAGATATTGATGGCAGCAGGGCCTTAGTTAGGGACAGTGTCAAGGCCTTAGTTAGTACTAGCATCTGGGCCACTGTTAGGTACGGTGTCAGGGCCTGAGTTAGGAATAGTGTTAGGGCCTTAGTTAGGGACAGTATCACGGCCTTGGGACTAAATTCAGGGCCTGAGGTAGTCACAGTCTAAGGACTTTAGTTAGCATAAGAGGCAGGACATTTGCTAGGGACAGGGTTAGGGTAAAGTTTAGGGATCGTGTCAGGAAATGACCTAGGGATAGTGTCAAGAGCTTAGTTACAGTATCAGGGCCTTATTTAGGACCCGTGTCAGGGCTTCAGGTAGGGACAGCGTCAGTGCCTGACTCTGGGAGAGCAACAGGGCCTGAGTGAGGCTTAGCGTCAGGCCCATAGCTGGGGACACTGTCAGGGCATGATGTAGGAGCAGCATCAGGGCCTTTGTTGCATCAGCATTAGTGTCTTAGTTACAGACATGATCAGGGCCTGAGTTAGTCACAGCGTCAAGGCCTCAGTTAGGCATAGCTTCAGGGACTGAGTTACGGACAGCCTCAGGTCTTCACTTAGGAACAGCGACAGGGCTTTCTTAGGGACGGTGTCAGGACCTTGGTTAGAAATGGGTCAGGATATTAGCTCAGGATAGTGTCCGGATTTTAGTTATTACCGGCAGCAAGGCCTATATTAGAGATAGATTCCGGGCCTTAGTTAAGGACAGTGTCAGGGCCTTAATTAGGACTAGTCTGGGCCTTAGTTAGGGAGAGCATTACGGCTTCGGTGAGGATAAGGGACAGGACGTTAGCTCGGGACAGAGTCAGGTTCCAGGCCAGTGGTAGTGTCAGGATGTGAGCTAGGGATAGGGTGAAGACCTTAGTTATTGAGAGCATCAGGGCCTTAGTAGGACCAGCGTCAGGGCCTTCATCAGGACCAGTGCCAGGGCTTCACGTACGGACAGCGTCAGAGCCTAACTAAGGTACGGCAACGGGGCCTAAGTGAGGCCTATCTTTAGGGCCTGAGTTAGGGACAGTGTCAGGGCATGACTTAGGAGCCGTATAAGGCCCTCTGTAGGATCAGCATTAGGGTCTTCGTTAAAGACATTCTCAGGGCCTCTGTTAGGGACCGCCTCAGGGCCTCACTTAGGGACAGCGTCAGGGCTTCCTTTGGGACAGTTTCAGGACCTTGGTAAGACATGGGTCAGGATATTAGCTCGGGATAATGTCAGGACTTTAGATATTGACTGCAGCAGGGCCTTAGAGACAGTGTCTCAGCCTGACTTAGGACGAGCATCAGAGCCTTTGTTAGGTACAGTGTCAGGGACTGAGTTAGGTGTAGTGTCAGGGCCTTAGTTAGGGACAGTGTCAGGGCCTGAGTTAGGACGAGCCTCCAGGCCTCAGTTAGGGCCAGGGTCACGGCCTCGGGTCTAATTTTAGGGCCTTAGTTAGGAACAGCATCAGGGATTTATTTAGCATAAGAAGCTCAACATTAGTTAAAGACAAGGTTAGGTTAAGGTCTAGGGATTGTGTCAGGGCATGACCTAGGGATAGTGTCAAGACCTTAGTTACTTAGGGCATTACGGCCTAATTTAGGACCAGTGTCAGGGCTTCAGGTAGGGATAGCGTCAGAGCCTGACTTAGGGAGAGCGACAGGGCTTGAGTGAGGCCTAGTGTCAGAGCCTTAGCTAGGGATAGTATCAGGGCATGACTTAGGAGCAGCATAAGGGCCTTGGTAGGATCAGCCTCAGGGGCTTTGTTAAAGACATTCTCAGGGCCTCTGTTAGGGACAGCCTTAGGGCCTCCCTTAGGGACAGCGTCAGGGCTTACTTAGGGACAGTTTCAGGAGCTTGGTAAGAGATGGGTCCGGAAATTACCTCAGGATAGTGTCAGGACATTAGATATTGACGGCAGCAGGGCCCTAGTTAGGGACAGTGTCAAGACCTTAGTTAGTACTAGCATCTGGGCCTCTGTTAGGTACAGTGTCAGGGCCTGAGTTAGGAATAGTGTTAGGGCCTTAGTTAGGGACAGTATCACGGCCTTGGGACTAAATTCAGGGCCTGAGGTAGTCACAGCATAAGGGCTTTAGTTAGCATAAGAGGCAGGACATTTGCTAGGGACAGGGTTAGGGTAAAGTTTAGGGATTGTGTCAGGAAATGACCTAGGGATAGTGTCAAGAGCTTAGTTACAGTATCAGGGCCTTATTTAGAACCCGTGTCAGGGCTTCAGGTAGGGACAGCGTCAGTGCCTGACTCTGGGAGAGCAACAGGGCCTGAGTGAGGCCTAGCGTCAGGCCCATAGCTGGGGACACTGTCAGGGCATGATGTAGGAGCAGCATCAGGGCCTTTGTTGCATCAGCATTAGTGTCTTAGTTACAGACATGATCAGGGCCTGAGTTAGTCACAGCGTCAAGGCCTCAGTTAGGCATAGCTTCAGGGACTGAGTTACGGACAGCCTCAGGTCTTCACTTAGGAACAACGACAGGGCTTTCTTAGGGACGGTGTCAGGACCTTGGTTAGAAATGGGTTAGGATATTAGCTCAGGATAGTGTCCGGATTTTAGTTATTACCAGCAGCAAGGCCTATATTAGAGATAGATTCCGGGCCTTAGTTAAGGACAGTGTCAGGGCCTTAATTAGGACTAGTCTGGGCCTTAGTTAGGGAGAGCATTACGGCTTCGGTGAGGATAAGGGGCAGGACGTTAGCTCGGGACAGAGTCAGGTTCCAGGCCAGTGGTAGTGTCAGGATGTGAGCTAGGGATAGGGTGAAGACCTTAGTTATTGAGAGCATCAGGGCCTTAGTTAGGACCAGCGTCAGGGCCTTCATCAGGACCAGTGCCAGGGCTTCACGTACGGACAGCGTCAGAGCCTAACTAAGGTACGGCAGCAGGGCCTAAGTGAGGCCTATCTTTAGGGCCTGAGTTAGGGGCAGTGTCAGGGCATGACTTAGGAGCCGTATAAGGCCCTCTGTAGGATCAGCATTAGGGTCTTCGTTAAAGACATTCTCAGGGCCTCTGTTAGGGACCGCCTCAGGGCCTCACTTAGGGACAGCGTCAGGGCTTCCTTTGGGACAGTTTCAGGACCTTGGAAAGACATGGGTCAGGATATTAGCTCGGGATAATGTCAGAACTTTAGATATTGACTGCAGCAGGGCCTTAGAGACAGTGTCTCAGCCTGACTTAGGACTAGCATCAGAGCCTTTGTTAGGTACAGTGTCAGGGCCTGAGTTAGGACGAGCCTCCAGGCCTCAGTTAGGGCCAGGGTCATGGCCTCGGGACTAATTTTAGGGCCTTAGTTAGGAACAGCATCAGGGATTTATTTAGCATAAGAAGCTCAACATTAGTTAAAGACAAGGTTAGGTTAAGGTCTAGGGATTGTGTCAGGGCATGACCTAAGGATAGTGTCAAGACCTTAGTTACTTAGGGCATCAGGGCCTAATTTAGGACCAGTGTCAGGGCTTCAGGTAGGGATAGCGTCAGAGCCTGACTTAGGGAGAGCGACAGGGCTTGAGTGAGGCCTAGTGTCAGAGCCTTAGCTAGGGATAGTATCAGGGCATGACTTAGGAGCAGCATAAGGGCCTTGGTAGGATCAGCCTCAGGGGCTTTGTTAAAGACATTCTCAGGGCCTCTGTTAGGGACAGCCTTAGGGCCTCCCTTAGGGACAGCGTCAGGGCTTACTTAGGGACAGTTTCAGGAGCTTGGTAAGAGATGGGTCCGGAAATTACCTCAGGATAGTGTCAGGACATTAGATATTGATGGCAGCAGGGCCTTAGTTAGGGACAGTGTCAAGGCCTTAGTTAGTACTAGCATCTGGGCCTCTGTTAGGTACAGTGTCAGGGCCTGAGTTAGGAATAGTGTTAGGGCCTTAGTTAGGGACAGTATCACGGCCTTGGGACTAAATTCAGGGCCTGAGGTAGTCACAGCCTAAGGGCTTTAGTTAGCATAAGAGGCAGGACATTTGCTAAGGACAGGGTTAGGGTCAAGTTTAGGGATCGTGTCAGGAAATGACCTAGGGATAGTGTCAAGAGCTTAGTTACAGTATCAGGGCCTTATTTAGGACCCGTGTCAGGGCTTCAGGTAGGGACAGCGTCAGTGCCTGACTCTGGGAGAGCAACAGGGCCTGAGTGAGGCTTAGCGTCAGGCCCATAGCTGGGGACACTGTCAGGGCATGATGTAGGAGCAGCATCAGGGCCTTTGTTGCATCAGCATTAGTGTCTTAGTTACAGACATGATCAGGGCCTGAGTTAGTCACAGCGTCAAGGCCTCAGTTAGGCATAGCTTCAGGGACTGAGTTACGGACAGCCTCAGGTCTTCACTTAGGAACAGCGACAGGGCTTTCTTAGGGACGGTGTCAGGACCTTGGTTAGAAATGGGTCAGGATATTAGCTCAGGATAGTGTCCGGATTTTAGTTATTACCGGCAGCAAGGCCTATATTAGAGATAGATTCCGGGCCTTAGTTAAGGACAGTGTCAGGGCCTTAATTAGGACTAGTCTGGGCCTTAGTTAGGGAGAGCATTACGGCTTCGGTGAGGATAAGGGACAGGACGTTAGCTCGGGACAGAGTCAGGTTCCAGGCCAGTGGTAGTGTCAGGATGTGAGCTAGGGATAGGGTGAAGACCTTAGTTATTGAGAGCATCAGGGCCTTAGTAGGACCAGCGTCAGGGCCTTCATCAGGACCAGTGCCAGGGCTTCACGTACGGACAGCGTCAGAGCCTAACTAAGGTACGGCAACGGGGCCTAAGTGAGGCCTATCTTTAGGGCCTGAGTTAGGGACAGTGTCAGGGTATGACTTAGGAGCCGTATAAGGCCCTCTGTAGGATCAGCATTAGGGTCTTCGTTAAAGACATTCTCAGGGCCTCTGTTAGGGACCGCCTCAGGGCCTCACTTAGGGACAGCGTCAGGGCTTCCTTTGGGACAGTTTCAGGACCTTGGTAAGACATGGGTCAGGATATTAGCTCGGGATAATGTCAGGACTTTAGATATTGACTGCAGCAGGGCCTTAGAGACAGTGTCTCAGCCTGACTTAGGACGAGCATCAGAGCCTTTGTTAGGTACAGTGTCAGGGACTGAGTTAGGTGTAGTGTCAGGGCCTTAGTTAGGGACAGTGTCAGGGCCTGAGTTAGGACGAGCCTCCAGGCCTCAGTTAGGGCCAGGGTCACGGCCTCGGGTCTAATTTTAGGGCCTTAGTTAGGAACAGCATCAGGGATTTATTTAGCATAAGAAGCTCAACATTAGTTAAAGACAAGGTTAGGTTAAGGTCTAGGGATTGTGTCAGGGCATGACCTAGGGATAGTGTCAAGACCTTAGTTACTTAGGGCATTACGGCCTAATTTAGGACCAGTGTCAGGGCTTCAGGTAGGGATAGCGTCAGAGCCTGACTTAGGGAGAGCGACAGGGCTTGAGTGAGGCCTAGTGTCAGAGCCTTAGCTAGGGATAGTATCAGGGCATGACTTAGGAGCAGCATAAGGGCCTTGGTAGGATCAGCCTCAGGGGCTTTGTTAAAGACATTCTCAGGGCCTCTGTTAGGGACAGCCTTAGGGCCTCCCTTAGGGACAGCGTCAGGGCTTACTTAGGGACAGTTTCAGGAGCTTGGTAAGAGATGGGTCCGGAAATTACCTCAGGATAGTGTCAGGACATTAGATATTGACGGCAGCAGGGCCCTAGTTAGGGACAGTGTCAAGACCTTAGTTAGTACTAGCATCTGGGCCTCTGTTAGGTACAGTGTCAGGGCCTGAGTTAGGAATAGTGTTAGGGCCTTAGTTAGGGACAGTATCACGGCCTTGGGACTAAATTCAGGGCCTGAGGTAGTCACAGCATAAGGGCTTTAGTTAGCATAAGAGGCAGGACATTTGCTAGGGACAGGGTTAGGGTAAAGTTTAGGGATTGTGTCAGGAAATGACCTAGGGATAGTGTCAAGAGCTTAGTTACAGTATCAGGGCCTTATTTAGAACCCGTGTCAGGGCTTCAGGTAGGGACAGCGTCAGTGCCTGACTCTGGGAGAGCAACAGGGCCTGAGTGAGGCCTAGCGTCAGGCCCATAGCTGGGGACACTGTCAGGGCATGATGTAGGAGCAGCATCAGGGCCTTTGTTGCATCAGCATTAGTGTCTTAGTTACAGACATGATCAGGGCCTGAGTTAGTCACAGCGTCAAGGCCTCAGTTAGGCATAGCTTGAGGGACTGAGTTACGGACAGCCTCAGGTCTTCACTTAGGAACAGCGACAGGGCTTTCTTAGGGACGGTGTCAGGACCTTGGTTAGAAATGGGTTAGGATATTAGCTCAGGATAGTGTCCGGATTTTAGTTATTACCAGCAGCAAGGCCTATATTAGAGATAGATTCCGGGCCTTAGTTAAGGACAGTGTCAGGGCCTTAATTAGGACTAGTCTGGGCCTTAGTTAGGGAGAGCATTACGGCTTCGGTGAGGATAAGGGGCAGGACGTTAGCTCGGGACAGAGTCAGGTTCCAGGCCAGTGGTAGTGTCAGGATGTGAGCTAGGGATAGGGTGAAGACCTTAGTTATTGAGAGCATCAGGGCCTTAGTTAGGACCAGCGTCAGGGCCTTCATCAGGACCAGTGCCAGGGCTTCACGTACGGACAGCGTCAGAGCCTAACTAAGGTACGGCAGCAGGGCCTAAGTGAGGCCTATCTTTAGGGCCTGAGTTAGGGGCAGTGTCAGGGCATGACTTAGGAGCCGTATAAGGCCCTCTGTAGGATCAGCATTAGGGTCTTCGTTAAAGACATTCTCAGGGCCTCTGTTAGGGACCGCCTCAGGGCCTCACTTAGGGACAGCGTCAGGGCTTCCTTTGGGACAGTTTCAGGACCTTGGTAAGACATGGGTCAGGATATTAGCTCGGGATAATGTCAGAACTTTAGATATTGACTGCAGCAGGGCCTTAGAGACAGTGTCTCAGCCTGACTTAGGACTAGCATCAGAGCCTTTGTTAGGTACAGTGTCAGGGCCTGAGTTAGGACGAGCCTCCAGGCCTCAGTTAGGGCCAGGGTCATGGCCTCGGGACTAATTTTAGGGCCTTAGTTAGGAACAGCATCAGGGATTTATTTAGCATAAGAAGCTCAACATTAGTTAAAGACAAGGTTAGGTTAAGGTCTAGGGATTGTGTCAGGGCATGACCTAAGGATAGTGTCAAGACCTTAGTTACTTAGGGCATCAGGGCCTAATTTAGGACCAGTGTCAGGGCTTCAGGTAGGGATAGCGTCAGAGCCTGACTTAGGGAGAGCGACAGGGCTTGAGTGAGGCCTAGTGTCAGAGCCTTAGCTAGGGATAGTATCAGGGCATGACTTAGGAGCAGCATAAGGGCCTTGGTAGGATCAGCCTCAGGGGCTTTGTTAAAGACATTCTCAGGGCCTCTGTTAGGGACAGCCTTAGGGCCTCCCTTAGGGACAGCGTCAGGGCTTACTTAGGGACAGTTTCAGGAGCTTGGTAAGAGATGGGTCCGGAAATTACCTCAGGATAGTGTCAGGACATTAGATATTGATGGCAGCAGGGCCTTAGTTAGGGACAGTGTCAAGGCCTTAGTTAGTACTAGCATCTGGGCCTCTGTTAGGTACAGTGTCAGGGCCTGAGTTAGGAATAGTGTTAGGGCCTTAGTTAGGGACAGTATCACGGCCTTGGGACTAAATTCAGGGCCTGAGGTAGTCACAGCCTAAGGGCTTTAGTTAGCATAAGAGGCAGGACATTTGCTAAGGACAGGGTTAGGGTCAAGTTTAGGGATCGTGTCAGGAAATGACCTAGGGATAGTGTCAAGAGCTTAGTTACAGTATCAGGGCCTTATTTAGGACCCGTGTCAGGGCTTCAGGTAGGGACAGCGTCAGTGCCTGACTCTGGGAGAGCAACAGGGCCTGAGTGAGGCTTAGCGTCAGGCCCATAGCTGGGGACACTGTCAGGGCATGATGTAGGAGCAGCATCAGGGCCTTTGTTGCATCAGCATTAGTGTCTTAGTTACAGACATGATCAGGGCCTGAGTTAGTCACAGCGTCAAGGCCTCAGGCATAGCTTCAGGGACTGAGTTACGGACAGCCTCAGGTCTTCACTTAGGAACAGCGACAGGGCTTTCTTAGGGACGGTGTCAGGACCTTGGTTAGAAATGGGTCAGGATATTAGCTCAGGATAGTGTCCGGATTTTAGTTATTACCGGCAGCACGGCCTATATTAGAGATAGATTCCGGGCCTTAGTTAAGGACAGTGTCAGGGCCTTAATTAGGACTAGTCTGGGCCTTAGTTAGGGAGAGCATTACGGCTTCGGTGAGGATAAGGGGCAGGACGTTAGCTCGGGACAGAGTCAGGTTCCAGGCCAGTGGTAGTGTCAGGATGTGAGCTAGGGATAGGGTGAAGACCTTAGTTATTGAGAGCATCAGGGCCTTAGTTAGGACCAGCGTCAGGGCCTTCATCAGGACCAGTGCCAGGGCTTCTCGTACTGACAGCGTCAGAGCCTAACTAAGGTACGGCAACAGGGCCTAAGTGAGGCCTATCTTTAGGGCCTGAGTTAGGGGCAGTGTCAGGGCATGACTTAGGAGCCGTATAAGGGCCTCTGTAGGATCAGCATTAGGGTCTTCGTTAAAGACATTCTCAGGGCCTCTGTTAGGGACCGCCTCAGGGCCTCACTTAGGGACAGCGTCAGGGCTTCCTTTGGGACAGTTTCAGGACCTTGGTAAGACATGGGTCAGGATATTAGCTCGGGATAATGTCAGGACTTTAGATATTGACTGCAGCAGGGCCTTAGAGACAGTGTCTCAGCCTGACTTAGGACGAGCATCAGAGCCTTTGTTAGGTCCAGTGTCAGGGACTGAGTTAGGTGTAGTGTCAGGGCCTTAGTTAGGGACAGTGTCAGGGCCTGAGTTAGGACGAGCCTCCAGGCCTCAGTTAGGGCCAGGGTCACGGCCTCGGGTCTAATTTTAGGGCCTTAGTTAGGAACAGCATCAGGGATTTATTTAGCATAAGAAGCTCAACATTAGTTAAAGACAAGGTTAGGTTAAGGTCTAGGGATTGTGTCAGGGCATGACCTAGGGATAGTGTCAAGACCTTAGTTACTTAGGGCATCACGGCCTAATTTAGGACCAGTGTCAGGGCTTCAGGTAGGGATAGCGTCAGAGCCTGACTTAGGGAGAGCGACAGGGCTTGAGTGAGGCCTAGTGTCAGAGCCTTAGCTAGGGATAGTATCAGGGCATGACTTAGGAGCAGCATAAGGGCCTTGGTAGGATCAGCCTCAGGGGCTTTGTTAAAGACATTCTCAGGGCCTCTGTTAGGGACAGCCTTAGGGCCTCCCTTAGGGACAGCGTCAGGGCTTACTTAGGGACAGTTTCAGGAGCTTGGTAAGAGATGGGTCCGGAAATTACCTCAGGATAGTGTCAGGACATTAGATATTGACGGCAGCAGGGCCCTAGTTAGGGACAGTGTCAAGACCTTAGTTAGTACTAGCATCTGGGCCTCTGTTAGGTACAGTGTCAGGGCCTGAGTTAGGAATAGTGTTAGGGCCTTAGTTAGGGACAGTATCACGGCCTTGGGACTAAATTCAGGGCCTGAGGTAGTCACAGCATAAGGGCTTTAGTTAGCATAAGAGGCAGGACATTTGCTAGGGACAGGGTTAGGGTAAAGTTTAGGGATTGTGTCAGGAAATGACCTAGGGATAGTGTCAAGAGCTTAGTTACAGTATCAGGGCCTTATTTAGAACCCGTGTCAGGGCTTCAGGTAGGGACAGCGTCAGTGCCTGACTCTGGGAGAGCAACAGGGCCTGAGTGAGGCTTAGCGTCAGGCCCATAGCTGGGGACACTGTCAGGGCATGATGTAGGAGCAGCATCAGGGCCTTTGTTGCATCAGCATTAGTGTCTTAGTTACAGACATGATCAGGGCCTGAGTTAGTCACAGCGTCAAGGCCTCAGTTAGGCATAGCTTGAGGGACTGAGTTACGGACAGCCTCAGGTCTTCACTTAGAACAGCGACAGGGCTTTCTTAGGGACGGTGTCAGGACCTTGGTTAGAAATGGGTTAGGATATTAGCTCAGGATAGTGTCCGGATTTTAGTTATTACCAGCAGCAAGGCCTATATTAGAGATAGATTCCGGGCCTTAGTTAAGGACAGTGTCAGGGCCTTAATTAGGACTAGTCTGGGCCTTAGTTAGGGAGAGCATTACGGCTTCGGTGAGGATAAGGGGCAGGACGTTAGCTCGGGACAGAGTCAGGTTCCAGGCCAGTGGTAGTGTCAGGATGTGAGCTAGGGATAGGGTGAAGACCTTAGTTATTGAGAGCATCAGGGCCTTAGTTAGGACCAGCGTCAGGGCCTTCATCAGGACCAGTGCCAGGGCTTCACGTACGGACAGCGTCAGAGCCTAACTAAGGTACGGCAACAGGGCCTAAGTGAGGCCTATCTTTAGGGCCTGAGTTAGGGGCAGTGTCAGGGCATGACTTAGGAGCCGTATAAGGCCCTCTGTAGGATCAGCATTAGGGTCTTCGTTAAAGACATTCTCAGGGCCTCTGTTAGGGACCGCCTCAGGGCCTCACTTAGGGACAGCGTCAGGGCTTCCTTTGGGACAGTTTCAGGACCTTGGTAAGACATGGGTCAGGATATTAGCTCGGGATAATGTCAGAACTTTAGATATTGACTGCAGCAGGGCCTTAGAGACAGTGTCTCAGCCTGACTTAGGACTAGCATCAGAGCCTTTGTTAGGTACAGTGTCAGGGCCTGAGTTAGGACGAGCCTCCAGGCCTCAGTTAGGGCCAGGGTCATGGCCTCGGGACTAATTTTAGGGCCTTAGTTAGGAACAGCATCAGGGATTTATTTAGCATAAGAAGCTCAACATTAGTTAAAGACAAGGTTAGGTTAAGGTCTAGGGATTGTGTCAGGGCATGACCTAAGGATAGTGTCAAGACCTTAGTTACTTAGGGCATCAGGGCCTAATTTAGGACCAGTGTCAGGGCTTCAGGTAGGGATAGCGTCAGAGCCTGACTTAGGGAGAGCGACAGGGCTTGAGTGAGGCCTAGTGTCAGAGCCTTAGCTAGGGATAGTATCAGGGCATGACTTAGGAGCAGCATAAGGGCCTTGGTAGGATCAGCCTCAGGGGCTTTGTTAAAGACATTCTCAGGGCCTCTGTTAGGGACAGCCTTAGGGCCTCCCTTAGGGACAGCGTCAGGGCTTACTTAGGGACAGTTTCAGGAGCTTGGTAAGAGATGGGTCCGGAAATTACCTCAGGATAGTGTCAGGACATTAGATATTGACGGCAGCAGGGCCCTAGTTAGGGACAGTGTCAAGACCTTAGTTAGTACTAGCATCTGGGCCTCTGTTAGGTACAGTGTCAGGGCCTGAGTTAGGAATAGTGTTAGGGCCTTAGTTAGGGACAGTATCACGGCCTTGGGACTAAATTCAGGGCCTGAGGTAGTCACAGCATAAGGGCTTTAGTTAGCATAAGAGGCAGGACATTTGCTAGGGACAGGGTTAGGGTAAAGTTTAGGGATTGTGTCAGGAAATGACCTAGGGATAGTGTCAAGAGCTTAGTTACAGTATCAGGGCCTTATTTAGAACCCGTGTCAGGGCTTCAGGTAGGGACAGCGTCAGTGCCTGACTCTGGGAGAGCAACAGGGCCTGAGTGAGGCCTAGCGTCAGGCCCATAGCTGGGGACACTGTCAGGGCATGATGTAGGAGCAGCATCAGGGCCTTTGTTGCATCAGCATTAGTGTCTTAGTTACAGACATGATCAGGGCCTGAGTTAGTCACAGCGTCAAGGCCTCAGTTAGGCATAGCTTGAGGGACTGAGTTACGGACAGCCTCAGGTCTTCACTTAGGAACAGCGACAGGGCTTTCTTAGGGACGGTGTCAGGACCTTGGTTAGAAATGGGTTAGGATATTAGCTCAGGATAGTGTCCGGATTTTAGTTATTACCAGCAGCAAGGCCTATATTAGAGATAGATTCCGGGCCTTAGTTAAGGACAGTGTCAGGGCCTTAATTAGGACTAGTCTGGGCCTTAGTTAGGGAGAGCATTACGGCTTCGGTGAGGATAAGGGGCAGGACGTTAGCTCGGGACAGAGTCAGGTTCCAGGCCAGTGGTAGTGTCAGGATGTGAGCTAGGGATAGGGTGAAGACCTTAGTTATTGAGAGCATCAGGGCCTTAGTTAGGACCAGCGTCAGGGCCTTCATCAGGACCAGTGCCAGGGCTTCACGTACGGACAGCGTCAGAGCCTAACTAAGGTACGGCAGCAGGGCCTAAGTGAGGCCTATCTTTAGGGCCTGAGTTAGGGGCAGTGTCAGGGCATGACTTAGGAGCCGTATAAGGCCCTCTGTAGGATCAGCATTAGGGTCTTCGTTAAAGACATTCTCAGGGCCTCTGTTAGGGACCGCCTCAGGGCCTCACTTAGGGACAGCGTCAGGGCTTCCTTTGGGACAGTTTCAGGACCTTGGTAAGACATGGGTCAGGATATTAGCTCGGGATAATGTCAGAACTTTAGATATTGACTGCAGCAGGGCCTTAGAGACAGTGTCTCAGCCTGACTTAGGACTAGCATCAGAGCCTTTGTTAGGTACAGTGTCAGGGCCTGAGTTAGGACGAGCCTCCAGGCCTCAGTTAGGGCCAGGGTCATGGCCTCGGGACTAATTTTAGGGCCTTAGTTAGGAACAGCATCAGGGATTTATTTAGCATAAGAAGCTCAACATTAGTTAAAGACAAGGTTAGGTTAAGGTCTAGGGATTGTGTCAGGGCATGACCTAAGGATAGTGTCAAGACCTTAGTTACTTAGGGCATCAGGGCCTAATTTAGGACCAGTGTCAGGGCTTCAGGTAGGGATAGCGTCAGAGCCTGACTTAGGGAGAGCGACAGGGCTTGAGTGAGGCCTAGTGTCAGAGCCTTAGCTAGGGATAGTATCAGGGCATGACTTAGGAGCAGCATAAGGGCCTTGGTAGGATCAGCCTCAGGGGCTTTGTTAAAGACATTCTCAGGGCCTCTGTTAGGGACAGCCTTAGGGCCTCCCTTAGGGACAGCGTCAGGGCTTACTTAGGGACAGTTTCAGGAGCTTGGTAAGAGATGGGTCCGGAAATTACCTCAGGATAGTGTCAGGACATTAGATATTGATGGCAGCAGGGCCTTAGTTAGGGACAGTGTCAAGGCCTTAGTTAGTACTAGCATCTGGGCCTCTGTTAGGTACAGTGTCAGGGCCTGAGTTAGGAATAGTGTTAGGGCCTTAGTTAGGGACAGTATCACGGCCTTGGGACTAAATTCAGGGCCTGAGGTAGTCACAGCCTAAGGGCTTTAGTTAGCATAAGAGGCAGGACATTTGCTAAGGACAGGGTTAGGGTCAAGTTTAGGGATCGTGTCAGGAAATGACCTAGGGATAGTGTCAAGAGCTTAGTTACAGTATCAGGGCCTTATTTAGGACCCGTGTCAGGGCTTCAGGTAGGGACAGCGTCAGTGCCTGACTCTGGGAGAGCAACAGGGCCTGAGTGAGGCTTAGCGTCAGGCCCATAGCTGGGGACACTGTCAGGGCATGATGTAGGAGCAGCATCAGGGCCTTTGTTGCATCAGCATTAGTGTCTTAGTTACAGACATGATCAGGGCCTGAGTTAGTCACAGCGTCAAGGCCTCAGGCATAGCTTCAGGGACTGAGTTACGGACAGCCTCAGGTCTTCACTTAGGAACAGCGACAGGGCTTTCTTAGGGACGGTGTCAGGACCTTGGTTAGAAATGGGTCAGGATATTAGCTCAGGATAGTGTCCGGATTTTAGTTATTACCGGCAGCACGGCCTATATTAGAGATAGATTCCGGGCCTTAGTTAAGGACAGTGTCAGGGCCTTAATTAGGACTAGTCTGGGCCTTAGTTAGGGAGAGCATTACGGCTTCGGTGAGGATAAGGGGCAGGACGTTAGCTCGGGACAGAGTCAGGTTCCAGGCCAGTGGTAGTGTCAGGATGTGAGCTAGGGATAGGGTGAAGACCTTAGTTATTGAGAGCATCAGGGCCTTAGTTAGGACCAGCGTCAGGGCCTTCATCAGGACCAGTGCCAGGGCTTCTCGTACTGACAGCGTCAGAGCCTAACTAAGGTACGGCAACAGGGCCTAAGTGAGGCCTATCTTTAGGGCCTGAGTTAGGGGCAGTGTCAGGGCATGACTTAGGAGCCGTATAAGGGCCTCTGTAGGATCAGCATTAGGGTCTTCGTTAAAGACATTCTCAGGGCCTCTGTTAGGGACCGCCTCAGGGCCTCACTTAGGGACAGCGTCAGGGCTTCCTTTGGGACAGTTTCAGGACCTTGGTAAGACATGGGTCAGGATATTAGCTCGGGATAATGTCAGGACTTTAGATATTGACTGCAGCAGGGCCTTAGAGACAGTGTCTCAGCCTGACTTAGGACGAGCATCAGAGCCTTTGTTAGGTCCAGTGTCAGGGACTGAGTTAGGTGTAGTGTCAGGGCCTTAGTTAGGGACAGTGTCAGGGCCTGAGTTAGGACGAGCCTCCAGGCCTCAGTTAGGGCCAGGGTCACGGCCTCGGGTCTAATTTTAGGGCCTTAGTTAGGAACAGCATCAGGGATTTATTTAGCATAAGAAGCTCAACATTAGTTAAAGACAAGGTTAGGTTAAGGTCTAGGGATTGTGTCAGGGCATGACCTAGGGATAGTGTCAAGACCTTAGTTACTTAGGGCATCACGGCCTAATTTAGGACCAGTGTCAGGGCTTCAGGTAGGGATAGCGTCAGAGCCTGACTTAGGGAGAGCGACAGGGCTTGAGTGAGGCCTAGTGTCAGAGCCTTAGCTAGGGATAGTATCAGGGCATGACTTAGGAGCAGCATAAGGGCCTTGGTAGGATCAGCCTCAGGGGCTTTGTTAAAGACATTCTCAGGGCCTCTGTTAGGGACAGCCTTAGGGCCTCCCTTAGGGACAGCGTCAGGGCTTACTTAGGGACAGTTTCAGGAGCTTGGTAAGAGATGGGTCCGGAAATTACCTCAGGATAGTGTCAGGACATTAGATATTGACGGCAGCAGGGCCCTAGTTAGGGACAGTGTCAAGACCTTAGTTAGTACTAGCATCTGGGCCTCTGTTAGGTACAGTGTCAGGGCCTGAGTTAGGAATAGTGTTAGGGCCTTAGTTAGGGACAGTATCACGGCCTTGGGACTAAATTCAGGGCCTGAGGTAGTCACAGCATAAGGGCTTTAGTTAGCATAAGAGGCAGGACATTTGCTAGGGACAGGGTTAGGGTAAAGTTTAGGGATTGTGTCAGGAAATGACCTAGGGATAGTGTCAAGAGCTTAGTTACAGTATCAGGGCCTTATTTAGAACCCGTGTCAGGGCTTCAGGTAGGGACAGCGTCAGTGCCTGACTCTGGGAGAGCAACAGGGCCTGAGTGAGGCTTAGCGTCAGGCCCATAGCTGGGGACACTGTCAGGGCATGATGTAGGAGCAGCATCAGGGCCTTTGTTGCATCAGCATTAGTGTCTTAGTTACAGACATGATCAGGGCCTGAGTTAGTCACAGCGTCAAGGCCTCAGTTAGGCATAGCTTGAGGGACTGAGTTACGGACAGCCTCAGGTCTTCACTTAGAACAGCGACAGGGCTTTCTTAGGGACGGTGTCAGGACCTTGGTTAGAAATGGGTTAGGATATTAGCTCAGGATAGTGTCCGGATTTTAGTTATTACCAGCAGCAAGGCCTATATTAGAGATAGATTCCGGGCCTTAGTTAAGGACAGTGTCAGGGCCTTAATTAGGACTAGTCTGGGCCTTAGTTAGGGAGAGCATTACGGCTTCGGTGAGGATAAGGGGCAGGACGTTAGCTCGGGACAGAGTCAGGTTCCAGGCCAGTGGTAGTGTCAGGATGTGAGCTAGGGATAGGGTGAAGACCTTAGTTATTGAGAGCATCAGGGCCTTAGTTAGGACCAGCGTCAGGGCCTTCATCAGGACCAGTGCCAGGGCTTCACGTACGGACAGCGTCAGAGCCTAACTAAGGTACGGCAACAGGGCCTAAGTGAGGCCTATCTTTAGGGCCTGAGTTAGGGGCAGTGTCAGGGCATGACTTAGGAGCCGTATAAGGCCCTCTGTAGGATCAGCATTAGGGTCTTCGTTAAAGACATTCTCAGGGCCTCTGTTAGGGACCGCCTCAGGGCCTCACTTAGGGACAGCGTCAGGGCTTCCTTTGGGACAGTTTCAGGACCTTGGTAAGACATGGGTCAGGATATTAGCTCGGGATAATGTCAGAACTTTAGATATTGACTGCAGCAGGGCCTTAGAGACAGTGTCTCAGCCTGACTTAGGACTAGCATCAGAGCCTTTGTTAGGTACAGTGTCAGGGCCTGAGTTAGGACGAGCCTCCAGGCCTCAGTTAGGGCCAGGGTCATGGCCTCGGGACTAATTTTAGGGCCTTAGTTAGGAACAGCATCAGGGATTTATTTAGCATAAGAAGCTCAACATTAGTTAAAGACAAGGTTAGGTTAAGGTCTAGGGATTGTGTCAGGGCATGACCTAAGGATAGTGTCAAGACCTTAGTTACTTAGGGCATCAGGGCCTAATTTAGGACCAGTGTCAGGGCTTCAGGTAGGGATAGCGTCAGAGCCTGACTTAGGGAGAGCGACAGGGCTTGAGTGAGGCCTAGTGTCAGAGCCTTAGCTAGGGATAGTATCAGGGCATGACTTAGGAGCAGCATAAGGGCCTTGGTAGGATCAGCCTCAGGGGCTTTGTTAAAGACATTCTCAGGGCCTCTGTTAGGGACAGCCTTAGGGCCTCCCTTAGGGACAGCGTCAGGGCTTACTTAGGGACAGTTTCAGGAGCTTGGTAAGAGATGGGTCCGGAAATTACCTCAGGATAGTGTCAGGACATTAGATATTGATGGCAGCAGGGCCTTAGTTAGGGACAGTGTCAAGGCCTTAGTTAGTACTAGCATCTGGGCCTCTGTTAGGTACAGTGTCAGGGCCTGAGTTAGGAATAGTGTTAGGGCCTTAGTTAGGGACAGTATCACGGCCTTGGGACTAAATTCAGGGCCTGAGGTAGTCACAGCCTAAGGGCTTTAGTTAGCATAAGAGGCAGGACATTTGCTAGGGACAGGGTTAGGGTAAAGTTTAGGGATCGTGTCAGGAAATGACCTAGGGATAGTGTCAAGAGCTTAGTTACAGTATCAGGGCCTTATTTAGGACCCGTGTCAGGGCTTCAGGTAGGGACAGCGTCAGTGCCTGACTCTGGGAGAGCAACAGGGCCTGAGTGAGGCTTAGCATCAGGCCCATAGCTGGGGACACTGTCAGGGCATGATGTAGGAGCAGCATCAGGGCCTTTGTTGCATCAGCATTAGTGTCTTAGTTACAGACATGATCAGGGCCTGAGTTAGTCACAGCGTCAAGGCCTCAGGCATAGCTTCAGGGACTGAGTTACGGACAGCCTCAGGTCTTCACTTAGGAACAGCGACAGGGCTTTCTTAGGGACGGTGTCAGGACCTTGGTTAGAAATGGGTCAGGATATTAGCTCAGGATAGTGTCCGGATTTTAGTTATTACCGGCAGCACGGCCTATATTAGAGATAGATTCCGGGCCTTAGTTAAGGACAGTGTCAGGGCCTTAATTAGGACTAGTCTGGGCCTTAGTTAGGGAGAGCATTACGGCTTCGGTGAGGATAAGGGGCAGGACGTTAGCTCGGGACAGAGTCAGGTTCCAGGCCAGTGGTAGTGTCAGGATGTGAGCTAGGGATAGGGTGAAGACCTTAGTTATTGAGAGCATCAGGGCCTTAGTTAGGACCAGCGTCAGGGCCTTCATCAGGACCAGTGCCAGGGCTTCTCGTACTGACAGCGTCAGAGCCTAACTAAGGTACGGCAACAGGGCCTAAGTGAGGCCTATCTTTAGGGCCTGAGTTAGGGGCAGTGTCAGGGCATGACTTAGGAGCCGTATAAGGCCCTCTGTAGGATCAGCATTAGGGTCTTCGTTAAAGACATTCTCAGGGCCTCTGTTAGGGACCGCCTCAGGGCCTCACTTAGGGACAGCGTCAGGGCTTCCTTTGGGACAGTTTCAGGACCTTGGTAAGACATGGGTCAGGATATTAGCTCGGGAGAATGTCAGGACTTTAGATATTGACTGCAGCAGGGCCTTAGAGACAGTGTCTCAGCCTGACTTAGGACTAGCATCAGAGCCTTTGTTAGGTACAGTGTCAGGGCCTGAGTTAGGACGAGCCTCCAGGCCTCAGTTAGGGCCAGGGTCATGGCCTCGGGACTAATTTTAGGGCCTTAGTTAGGAACAGCATCAGGGATTTATTTAGCATAAGAAGCTCAACATTAGTTAAAGACAAGGTTAGGTTAAGGTCTAGGGATTGTGTCAGGGCATGACCTAAGGATAGTGTCAAGACCTTAGTTACTTAGGGCATCAGGGCCTAATTTAGGACCAGTGTCAGGGCTTCAGGTAGGGATAGCGTCAGAGCCTGACTTAGGGAGAGCGACAGGGCTTGAGTGAGGCCTAGTGTCAGAGCCTTAGCTAGGGATAGTATCAGGGCATGACTTAGGAGCAGCATAAGGGCCTTGGTAGGATCAGCCTCAGGGGCTTTGTTAAAGACATTCTCAGGGCCTCTGTTAGGGACAGCCTTAGGGCCTCCCTTAGGGACAGCGTCAGGGCTTACTTAGGGACAGTTTCAGGAGCTTGGTAAGAGATGGGTCCGGAAATTACCTCAGGATAGTGTCAGGACATTAGATATTGACGGCAGCAGGGCCCTAGTTAGGGACAGTGTCAAGACCTTAGTTAGTACTAGCATCTGGGCCTCTGTTAGGTACAGTGTCAGGGCCTGAGTTAGGAATAGTGTTAGGGCCTTAGTTAGGGACAGTATCACGGCCTTGGGACTAAATTCAGGGCCTGAGGTAGTCACAGCATAAGGGCTTTAGTTAGCATAAGAGGCAGGACATTTGCTAGGGACAGGGTTAGGGTAAAGTTTAGGGATTGTGTCAGGAAATGACCTAGGGATAGTGTCAAGAGCTTAGTTACAGTATCAGGGCCTTATTTAGAACCCGTGTCAGGGCTTCAGGTAGGGACAGCGTCAGTGCCTGACTCTGGGAGAGCAACAGGGCCTGAGTGAGGCTTAGCGTCAGGCCCATAGCTGGGGACACTGTCAGGGCATGATGTAGGAGCAGCATCAGGGCCTTTGTTGCATCAGCATTAGTGTCTTAGTTACAGACATGATCAGGGCCTGAGTTAGTCACAGCGTCAAGGCCTCAGTTAGGCATAGCTTGAGGGACTGAGTTACGGACAGCCTCAGGTCTTCACTTAGGAACAGCGACAGGGCTTTCTTAGGGACGGTGTCAGGACCTTGGTTAGAAATGGGTTAGGATATTAGCTCAGGATAGTGTCCGGATTTTAGTTATTACCAGCAGCAAGGCCTATATTAGAGATAGATTCCGGGCCTTAGTTAAGGACAGTGTCAGGGCCTTAATTAGGACTAGTCTGGGCCTTAGTTAGGGAGAGCATTACGGCTTCGGTGAGGATAAGGGGCAGGACGTTAGCTCGGGACAGAGTCAGGTTCCAGGCCAGTGGTAGTGTCAGGATGTGAGCTAGGGATAGGGTGAAGACCTTAGTTATTGAGAGCATCAGGGCCTTAGTTAGGACCAGCGTCAGGGCCTTCATCAGGACCAGTGTCAGGGCTTCTCGTACTGACAGCGTCAGAGCCTAACTAAGGTACGGCAACAGGGCCTAAGTGAGGCCTATCTTTAGGGCCTGAGTTAGGGGCAGTGTCAGGGCATGACTTAGGAGCCGTATAAGGGCCTCTGTAGGATCAGCATTAGGGTCTTCGTTAAAGACATTCTCAGGGCCTCTGTTAGGGACCGCCTCAGGGCCTCACTTAGGGACAGCGTCAGGGCTTCCTTTGGGACAGTTTCAGGACCTTGGTAAGACATGGGTCAGGATATTAGCTCGGGAGAATGTCAGGACTTTAGATATTGACTGCAGCAGGGCCTTAGAGACAGTGTCTCAGCCTGACTTAGGACTAGCATCAGAGCCTTTGTTAGGTACAGTGTCAGGGCCTGAGTTAGGACGAGCCTCCAGGCCTCAGTTAGGGCCAGGGTCATGGCCTCGGGACTAATTTTAGGGCCTTAGTTAGGAACAGCATCAGGGATTTATTTAGCATAAGAAGCTCAACATTAGTTAAAGACAAGGTTAGGTTAAGGTCTAGGGATTGTGTCAGGGCATGACCTAGGGATAGTGTCAAGACCTTAGTTACTTAGGGCATCAGGGCCTAATTTAGGACCAGTGTCAGGGCTTCAGGTAGGGATAGCGTCAGAGCCTGACTTAGGGAGAGCGACAGGGCTTGAGTGAGGCCTAGTGTCAGAGCCTTAGCTAGGGATAGTATCAGGGCATGACTTAGGAGCAGCATAAGGGCCTTGGTAGGATCAGCCTCAGGGGCTTTGTTAAAGACATTCTCAGGGCCTCTGTTAGGGACAGCCTTAGGGCCTCCCTTAGGGACAGCGTCAGGGCTTACTTAGGGACAGTTTCAGGAGCTTGGTAAGAGATGGGTCCGGAAATTACCTCAGGATAGTGTCAGGACATTAGATATTGATGGCAGCAGGGCCTTAGTTAGGGACAGTGTCAAGGCCTTAGTTAGTACTAGCATCTGGGCCACTGTTAGGTACGGTGTCAGGGCCTGAGTTAGGAATAGTGTTAGGGCCTTAGTTAGGGACAGTATCACGGCCTTGGGACTAAATTCAGGGCCTGAGGTAGTCACAGTCTAAGGACTTTAGTTAGCATAAGAGGCAGGACATTTGCTAGGGACAGGGTTAGGGTAAAGTTTAGGGATCGTGTCAGGAAATGACCTAGGGATAGTGTCAAGAGCTTAGTTACAGTATCAGGGCCTTATTTAGGACCCGTGTCAGGGCTTCAGGTAGGGACAGCGTCAGTGCCTGACTCTGGGAGAGCAACAGGGCCTGAGTGAGGCTTAGCGTCAGGCCCATAGCTGGGGACACTGTCAGGGCATGATGTAGGAGCAGCATCAGGGCCTTTGTTGCATCAGCATTAGTGTCTTAGTTACAGACATGATCAGGGCCTGAGTTAGTCACAGCGTCAAGGCCTCAGTTAGGCATAGCTTCAGGGACTGAGTTACGGACAGCCTCAGGTCTTCACTTAGGAACAGCGACAGGGCTTTCTTAGGGACGGTGTCAGGACCTTGGTTAGAAATGGGTCAGGATATTAGCTCAGGATAGTGTCCGGATTTTAGTTATTACCGGCAGCAAGGCCTATATTAGAGATAGATTCCGGGCCTTAGTTAAGGACAGTGTCAGGGCCTTAATTAGGACTAGTCTGGGCCTTAGTTAGGGAGAGCATTACGGCTTCGGTGAGGATAAGGGACAGGACGTTAGCTCGGGACAGAGTCAGGTTCCAGGCCAGTGGTAGTGTCAGGATGTGAGCTAGGGATAGGGTGAAGACCTTAGTTATTGAGAGCATCAGGGCCTTAGTTAGGACCAGCGTCAGGGCCTTCATCAGGACCAGTGCCAGGGCTTCACGTACGGACAGCGTCAGAGCCTAACTAAGGTACGGCAACGGGGCCTAAGTGAGGCCTATCTTTAGGGCCTGAGTTAGGGGCAGTGTCAGGGCATGACTTAGGAGCCGTATAAGGCCCTCTGTAGGATCAGCATTAGGGTCTTCGTTAAAGACATTCTCAGGGCCTCTGTTAGGGACCGCCTCAGGGCCTCACTAAGGGACAGCGTCAGGGCTTACTTTGGGACAGTTTCAGGACCTTGGTAAGACATGGGTCAGGATATTAGCTCGGGAGAATGTCAGGACTTTAGATATTGACTGCAGCAGGGCCTTAGAGACAGTGTCTCAGCCTGACTTAGGACGAGCATCAGAGCCTTTGTTAGGTCCAGTGTCAGGGACTGAGTTAGGTGTAGTGTCAGGGCCTTAGTTAGGGACAGTGTCAGGGCCTGAGTTAGGACGAGCCTCCAGGCCTCAGTTAGGGCCAGGGTCACGGCCTCGGGTCTAATTTTAGGGCCTTAGTTAGGAACAGCATCAGGGATTTATTTAGCATAAGAAGCTCAGCATTAGTTAAAGACAAGGTTAGGTTAAGGTCTAGGGATTGTGTCAGGGCATGACCTAGGGATAGTGTCAAGACCTTAGTTACTTAGGGCATCAGGGCCTAATTTAGGACCAGCGTCAGGGCTTCAGGTAGGGATAGCGTCAGAGCCTGACTTAGGGAGAGCGACAGGGCTTGAGTGAGGCCTAGTGTCAGAGCCTTAGCTAGGGATAGTATCAGGGCATGACTTAGGAGCAGCATAAGGGCCTTGGTAGGATCAGCCTCAGGGGCTTTGTTAAAGACATTCTCAGGGCCTCTGTTAGGGACAGCCTTAGGGCCTCCCTTAGGGACAGCGTCAGGGCTTACTTAGGGACAGTTTCAGGAGCTTGGTAAGAGATGGGTCCGGAAATTACCTCAGGATAGTGTCAGGACATTAGATATTGACGGCAGCAGGGCCCTAGTTAGGGACAGTGTCAAGACCTTAGTTAGTACTAGCATCTGGGCCTCTGTTAGGTACAGTGTCAGGGCCTGAGTTAGGAATAGTGTTAGGGCCTTAGTTAGGGACAGTATCACGGCCTTGGGACTAAATTCAGGTCCTGAGGTAGTCACAGCATAAGGGCTTTAGTTAGCATAAGAGGCAGGACATTTGCTAGGGACAGGGTTAGGGTAAAGTTTAGGGATTGTGTCAGGAAATGACCTAGGGATAGTGTCAAGAGCTTAGTTACAGTATCAGGGCCTTATTTAGAACCCGTGTCAGGGCTTCAGGTAGGGACAGCGTCAGTGCCTGACTCTGGGAGAGCAACAGGGCCTGAGTGAGGCCTAGCGTCAGGCCCATAGCTGGGGACACTGTCAGGGCATGATGTAGGAGCAGCATCAGGGCCTTTGTTGCATCAGCATTAGTGTCTTAGTTACAGACATGATCAGGGCCTGAGTTAGTCACAGCGTCAAGGCCTCAGTTAGGCATAGCTTGAGGGACTGAGTTACGGACAGCCTCAGGTCTTCACTTAGGAACAGCGACAGGGCTTTCTTAGGGACGGTGTCAGGACCTTGGTTAGAAATGGGTTAGGATATTAGCTCAGGATAGTGTCCGGATTTTAGTTATTACCAGCAGCAAGGCCTATATTAGAGATAGATTCCGGGCCTTAGTTAAGGACAGTGTCAGGGCCTTAATTAGGACTAGTCTGGGCCTTAGTTAGGGAGAGCATTACGGCTTCGGTGAGGATAAGGGGCAGGACGTTAGCTCGGGACAGAGTCAGGTTCCAGGCCAGTGGTAGTGTCAGGATGTGAGCTAGGGATAGGGTGAAGACCTTAGTTATTGAGAGCATCAGGGCCTTAGTTAGGACCAGCGTCAGGGCCTTCATCAGGACCAGTGCCAGGGCTTCACGTACGGACAGCGTCAGAGCCTAACTAAGGTACGGCAGCAGGGCCTAAGTGAGGCCTATCTTTAGGGCCTGAGTTAGGGGCAGTGTCAGGGCATGACTTAGGAGCCGTATAAGGCCCTCTGTAGGATCAGCATTAGGGTCTTCGTTAAAGACATTCTCAGGGCCTCTGTTAGGGACCGCCTCAGGGCCTCACTTAGGGACAGCGTCAGGGCTTCCTTTGGGACAGTTTCAGGACCTTGGTAAGACATGGGTCAGGATATTAGCTCGGGATAATGTCAGAACTTTAGATATTGACTGCAGCAGGGCCTTAGAGACAGTGTCTCAGCCTGACTTAGGACTAGCATCAGAGCCTTTGTTAGGTACAGTGTCAGGGCCTGAGTTAGGACGAGCCTCCAGGCCTCAGTTAGGGCCAGGGTCATGGCCTCGGGACTAATTTTAGGGCCTTAGTTAGGAACAGCATCAGGGATTTATTTAGCATAAGAAGCTCAACATTAGTTAAAGACAAGGTTAGGTTAAGGTCTAGGGATTGTGTCAGGGCATGACCTAAGGATAGTGTCAAGACCTTAGTTACTTAGGGCATCAGGGCCTAATTTAGGACCAGTGTCAGGGCTTCAGGTAGGGATAGCGTCAGAGCCTGACTTAGGGAGAGCGACAGGGCTTGAGTGAGGCCTAGTGTCAGAGCCTTAGCTAGGGATAGTATCAGGGCATGACTTAGGAGCAGCATAAGGGCCTTGGTAGGATCAGCCTCAGGGGCTTTGTTAAAGACATTCTCAGGGCCTCTGTTAGGGACAGCCTTAGGGCCTCCCTTAGGGACAGCGTCAGGGCTTACTTAGGGACAGTTTCAGGAGCTTGGTAAGAGATGGGTCCGGAAATTACCTCAGGATAGTGTCAGGACATTAGATATTGATGGCAGCAGGGCCTTAGTTAGGGACAGTGTCAAGGCCTTAGTTAGTACTAGCATCTGGGCCTCTGTTAGGTACAGTGTCAGGGCCTGAGTTAGGAATAGTGTTAGGGCCTTAGTTAGGGACAGTATCACGGCCTTGGGACTAAATTCAGGGCCTGAGGTAGTCACAGCCTAAGGGCTTTAGTTAGCATAAGAGGCAGGACATTTGCTAGGGACAGGGTTAGGGTCAAGTTTAGGGATCGTGTCAGGAAATGACCTAGGGATAGTGTCAAGAGCTTAGTTACAGTATCAGGGCCTTATTTAGGACCCGTGTCAGGGCTTCAGGTAGGGACAGCGTCAGTGCCTGACTCTGGGAGAGCAACAGGGCCTGAGTGAGGCTTAGCGTCAGGCCCATAGCTGGGGACACTGTCAGGGCATGATGTAGGAGCAGCATCAGGGCCTTTGTTGCATCAGCATTAGTGTCTTAGTTACAGACATGATCAGGGCCTGAGTTAGTCACAGCGTCAAGGCCTCAGGCATAGCTTCAGGGACTGAGTTACGGACAGCCTCAGGTCTTCACTTAGGAACAGCGACAGGGCTTTCTTAGGGACGGTGTCAGGACCTTGGTTAGAAATGGGTCAGGATATTAGCTCAGGATAGTGTCCGGATTTTAGTTATTACCGGCAGCAAGGCCTATATTAGAGATAGATTCCGGGCCTTAGTTAAGGACAGTGTCAGGGCCTTAATTAGGACTAGTCTGGGCCTTAGTTAGGGAGAGCATTACGGCTTCGGTGAGGATAAGGGGCAGGACGTTAGCTCGGGACAGAGTCAGGTTCCAGGCCAGTGGTAGTGTCAGGATGTGAGCTAGGGATAGGGTGAAGACCTTAGTTATTGAGAGCATCAGGGCCTTAGTTAGGACCAGCGTCAGGGCCTTCATCAGGACCAGTGCCAGGGCTTCTCGTACTGACAGCGTCAGAGCCTAACTAAGGTACGGCAACAGGGCCTAAGTGAGGCCTATCTTTAGGGCCTGAGTTAGGGGCAGTGTCAGGGCATGACTTAGGAGCCGTATAAGGGCCTCTGTAGGATCAGCATTAGGGTCTTCGTTAAAGACATTCTCAGGGCCTCTGTTAGGGACCGCCTCAGGGCCTCACTTAGGGACAGCGTCAGGGCTTCCTTTGGGACAGTTTCAGGACCTTGGTAAGACATGGGTCAGGATATTAGCTCGGGAGAATGTCAGGACTTTAGATATTGACTGCAGCAGGGCCTTAGAGACAGTGTCTCAGCCTGACTTAGGACGAGCATCAGAGCCTTTGTTAGGTACAGTGTCAGGGCCTGAGTTAGGACGAGCCTCCAGGCCTCAGTTAGGGCCAGGGTCATGGCCTCGGGACTAATTTTAGGGCCTTAGTTAGGAACAGCATCAGGGATTTATTTAGCATAAGAAGCTCAACATTAGTTAAAGACAAGGTTAGGTTAAGGTCTAGGGATTGTGTCAGGGCATGACCTAAGGATAGTGTCAAGACCTTAGTTACTTAGGGCATCAGGGCCTAATTTAGGACCAGTGTCAGGGCTTCAGGTAGGGATAGCGTCAGAGCCTGACTTAGGGAGAGCGACAGGGCTTGAGTGAGGCCTAGTGTCAGAGCCTTAGCTAGGGATAGTATCAGGGCATGACTTAGGAGCAGCATAAGGGCCTTGGTAGGATCAGCCTCAGGGGCTTTGTTAAAGACATTCTCAGGGCCTCTGTTAGGGACAGCCTTAGGGCCTCCCTTAGGGACAGCGTCAGGGCTTACTTAGGGACAGTTTCAGGAGCTTGGTAAGAGATGGGTCCGGAAATTACCTCAGGATAGTGTCAGGACATTAGATATTGACGGCAGCAGGGCCCTAGTTAGGGACAGTGTCAAGACCTTAGTTAGTACTAGCATCTGGGCCTCTGTTAGGTACAGTGTCAGGGCCTGAGTTAGGAATAGTGTTAGGGCCTTAGTTAGGGACAGTATCACGGCCTTGGGACTAAATTCAGGGCCTGAGGTAGTCACAGCATAAGGGCTTTAGTTAGCATAAGAGGCAGGACATTTGCTAGGGACAGGGTTAGGGTAAAGTTTAGGGATTGTGTCAGGAAATGACCTAGGGATAGTGTCAAGAGCTTAGTTACAGTATCAGGGCCTTATTTAGAACCCGTGTCAGGGCTTCAGGTAGGGACAGCGTCAGTGCCTGACTCTGGGAGAGCAACAGGGCCTGAGTGAGGCTTAGCGTCAGGCCCATAGCTGGGGACACTGTCAGGGCATGATGTAGGAGCAGCATCAGGGCCTTTGTTGCATCAGCATTAGTGTCTTAGTTACAGACATGATCAGGGCCTGAGTTAGTCACAGCGTCAAGGCCTCAGTTAGGCATAGCTTGAGGGACTGAGTTACGGACAGCCTCAGGTCTTCACTTAGGAACAGCGACAGGGCTTTCTTAGGGACGGTGTCAGGACCTTGGTTAGAAATGGGTTAGGATATTAGCTCAGGATAGTGTCCGGATTTTAGTTATTACCAGCAGCAAGGCCTATATTAGAGATAGATTCCGGGCCTTAGTTAAGGACAGTGTCAGGGCCTTAATTAGGACTAGTCTGGGCCTTAGTTAGGGAGAGCATTACGGCTTCGGTGAGGATAAGGGGCAGGACGTTAGCTCGGGACAGAGTCAGGTTCCAGGCCAGTGGTAGTGTCAGGATGTGAGCTAGGGATAGGGTGAAGACCTTAGTTATTGAGAGCATCAGGGCCTTAGTTAGGACCAGCGTCAGGGCCTTCATCAGGACCAGTGCCAGGGCTTCACGTACGGACAGCGTCAGAGCCTAACTAAGGTACGGCAGCAGGGCCTAAGTGAGGCCTATCTTTAGGGCCTGAGTTAGGGGCAGTGTCAGGGCATGACTTAGGAGCCGTATAAGGCCCTCTGTAGGATCAGCATTAGGGTCTTCGTTAAAGACATTCTCAGGGCCTCTGTTAGGGACCGCCTCAGGGCCTCACTTAGGGACAGCGTCAGGGCTTCCTTTGGGACAGTTTCAGGACCTTGGTAAGACATGGGTCAGGATATTAGCTCGGGATAATGTCAGAACTTTAGATATTGACTGCAGCAGGGCCTTAGAGACAGTGTCTCAGCCTGACTTAGGACTAGCATCAGAGCCTTTGTTAGGTACAGTGTCAGGGCCTGAGTTAGGACGAGCCTCCAGGCCTCAGTTAGGGCCAGGGTCATGGCCTCAGGACTAATTTTAGGGCCTTAGTTAGGAACAGCATCAGGGATTTATTTAGCATAAGAAGCTCAACATTAGTTAAAGACAAGGTTAGGTTAAGGTCTAGGGATTGTGTCAGGGCATGACCTAAGGATAGTGTCAAGACCTTAGTTACTTAGGGCATCAGGGCCTAATTTAGGACCAGTGTCAGGGCTTCAGGTAGGGATAGCGTCAGAGCCTGACTTAGGGAGAGCGACAGGGCTTGAGTGAGGCCTAGTGTCAGAGCCTTAGCTAGGGATAGTATCAGGGCATGACTTAAGAGCAGCATAAGGGCCTTGGTAGGATCAGCCTCAGGGGCTTTGTTAAAGACATTCTCAGGGCCTCTGTTAGGGACAGCCTTAGGGCCTCCCTTAGGGACAGCGTCAGGGCTTACTTAGGGACAGTTTCAGGAGCTTGGTAAGAGATGGGTCCGGAAATTACCTCAGGATAGTGTCAGGACATTAGATATTGATGGCAGCAGGGCCTTAGTTAGGGACAGTGTCAAGGCCTTAGTTAGTACTAGCATCTGGGCCTCTGTTAGGTACAGTGTCAGGGCCTGAGTTAGGAATAGTGTTAGGGCCTTAGTTAGGGACAGTATCACGGCCTTGGGACTAAATTCAGGGCCTGAGGTAGTCACAGCCTAAGGGCTTTAGTTAGCATAAGAGGCAGGACATTTGCTAGGGACAGGGTTAGGGTCAAGTTTAGGGATCGTGTCAGGAAATGACCTAGGGATAGTGTCAAGAGCTTAGTTACAGTATCAGGGCCTTATTTAGGACCCGTGTCAGGGCTTCAGGTAGGGACAGCGTCAGTGCCTGACTCTGGGAGAGCAACAGGGCCTGAGTGAGGCTTAGCGTCAGGCCCATAGCTGGGGACACTGTCAGGGCATGATGTAGGAGCAGCATCAGGGCCTTTGTTGCATCAGCATTAGTGTCTTAGTTACAGACATGATCAGGGCCTGAGTTAGTCACAGCGTCAAGGCCTCAGGCATAGCTTCAGGGACTGAGTTACGGACAGCCTCAGGTCTTCACTTAGGAACAGCGACAGGGCTTTCTTAGGGACGGTGTCAGGACCTTGGTTAGAAATGGGTCAGGATATTAGCTCAGGATAGTGTCCGGATTTTAGTTATTACCGGCAGCAAGGCCTATATTAGAGATAGATTCCGGGCCTTAGTTAAGGACAGTGTCAGGGCCTTAATTAGGACTAGTCTGGGCCTTAGTTAGGGAGAGCATTACGGCTTCGGTGAGGATAAGGGGCAGGACGTTAGCTCGGGACAGAGTCAGGTTCCAGGCCAGTGGTAGTGTCAGGATGTGAGCTAGGGATAGGGTGAAGACCTTAGTTATTGAGAGCATCAGGGCCTTAGTTAGGACCAGCGTCAGGGCCTTCATCAGGACCAGTGTCAGGGCTTCTCGTACTGACAGCGTCAGAGCCTAACTAAGGTACGGCAACAGGGCCTAAGTGAGGCCTATCTTTAGGGCCTGAGTTAGGGACAGTGTCAGGGCATGACTTAGGAGCCGTATAAGGGCCTCTGTAGGATCAGCATTAGGGTCTTCGTTAAAGACATTCTCAGGACCTCTGTTAGGGACCGCCTCAGGGCCTCACTTAGGGACAGCGTCAGGGCTTCCTTTGGGACAGTTTCAGGACCTTGGTAAGACATGGGTCAGGATATTAGCTCGGGAGAATGTCAGGACTTTAGATATTGACTGCAGCAGGGCCTTAGAGACAGTGTCTCAGCCTGACTTAGGACTAGCATCAGAGCCTTTGTTAGGTACAGTGTCAGGGCCTGAGTTAGGACGAGCCTCCAGGCCTCAGTTAGGGCCAGGGTCATGGCCTCGGGACTAATTTTAGGGCCTTAGTTAGGAACAGCATCAGGGATTTATTTAGCATAAGAAGCTCAACATTAGTTAAAGACAAGGTTAGGTTAAGGTCTAGGGATTGTGTCAGGGCATGACCTAGGGATAGTGTCAAGACCTTAGTTACTTAGGGCATCAGGGCCTAATTTAGGACCAGTGTCAGGGCTTCAGGTAGGGATAGCGTCAGAGCCTGACTTAGGGAGAGCGACAGGGCTTGAGTGAGGCCTAGTGTCAGAGCCTTAGCTAGGGATAGTATCAGGGCATGACTTAGGAGCAGCATAAGGGCCTTGGTAGGATCAGCCTCAGGGGCTTTGTTAAAGACATTCTCAGGGCCTCTGTTAGGGACAGCCTTAGGGCCTCCCTTAGGGACAGCGTCAGGGCTTACTTAGGGACAGTTTCAGGAGCTTGGTAAGAGATGGGTCCGGAAATTACCTCAGGATAGTGTCAGGACATTAGATATTGATGGCAGCAGGGCCTTAGTTAGGGACAGTGTCAAGGCCTTAGTTAGTACTAGCATCTGGGCCACTGTTAGGTACGGTGTCAGGGCCTGAGTTAGGAATAGTGTTAGGGCCTTAGTTAGGGACAGTATCACGGCCTTGGGACTAAATTCAGGTCCTGAGGTAGTCACAGCATAAGGGCTTTAGTTAGCATAAGAGGCAGGACATTTGCTAGGGACAGGGTTAGGGTAAAGTTTAGGGATTGTGTCAGGAAATGACCTAGGGATAGTGTCAAGAGCTTAGTTACAGTATCAGGGCCTTATTTAGAACCCGTGTCAGGGCTTCAGGTAGGGACAGCGTCAGTGCCTGACTCTGGGAGAGCAACAGGGCCTGAGTGAGGCCTAGCGTCAGGCCCATAGCTGGGGACACTGTCAGGGCATGATGTAGGAGCAGCATCAGGGCCTTTGTTGCATCAGCATTAGTGTCTTAGTTACAGACATGATCAGGGCCTGAGTTAGTCACAGCGTCAAGGCCTCAGTTAGGCATAGCTTCAGGGACTGAGTTACGGACAGCCTCAGGTCTTCACTTAGGAACAGCGACAGGGCTTTCTTAGGGACGGTGTCAGGACCTTGGTTAGAAATGGGTTAGGATATTAGCTCAGGATAGTGTCCGGATTTTAGTTATTACCAGCAGCAAGGCCTATATTAGAGATAGATTCCGGGCCTTAGTTAAGGACAGTGTCAGGGCCTTAATTAGGACTAGTCTGGGCCTTAGTTAGGGAGAGCATTACGGCTTCGGTGAGGATAAGGGGCAGGACGTTAGCTCGGGACAGAGTCAGGTTCCAGGCCAGTGGTAGTGTCAGGATGTGAGCTAGGGATAGGGTGAAGACCTTAGTTATTGAGAGCATCAGGGCCTTAGTTAGGACCAGCGTCAGGGCCTTCATCAGGACCAGTGCCAGGGCTTCACGTACGGACAGCGTCAGAGCCTAACTAAGGTACGGCAGCAGGGCCTAAGTGAGGCCTATCTTTAGGGCCTGAGTTAGGGGCAGTGTCAGGGCATGACTTAGGAGCCGTATAAGGCCCTCTGTAGGATCAGCATTAGGGTCTTCGTTAAAGACATTCTCAGGGCCTCTGTTAGGGACCGCCTCAGGGCCTCACTTAGGGACAGCGTCAGGGCTTCCTTTGGGACAGTTTCAGGACCTTGGTAAGACATGGGTCAGGATATTAGCTCGGGATAATGTCAGAACTTTAGATATTGACTGCAGCAGGGCCTTAGAGACAGTGTCTCAGCCTGACTTAGGACTAGCATCAGAGCCTTTGTTAGGTACAGTGTCAGGGCCTGAGTTAGGACGAGCCTCCAGGCCTCAGTTAGGGCCAGGGTCATGGCCTCGGGACTAATTTTAGGGCCTTAGTTAGGAACAGCATCAGGGATTTATTTAGCATAAGAAGCTCAACATTAGTTAAAGACAAGGTTAGGTTAAGGTCTAGGGATTGTGTCAGGGCATGACCTAAGGATAGTGTCAAGACCTTAGTTACTTAGGGCATCAGGGCCTAATTTAGGACCAGTGTCAGGGCTTCAGGTAGGGATAGCGTCAGAGCCTGACTTAGGGAGAGCGACAGGGCTTGAGTGAGGCCTAGTGTCAGAGCCTTAGCTAGGGATAGTATCAGGGCATGACTTAGGAGCAGCATAAGGGCCTTGGTAGGATCAGCCTCAGGGGCTTTGTTAAAGACATTCTCAGGGCCTCTGTTAGGGACAGCCTTAGGGCCTCCCTTAGGGACAGCGTCAGGGCTTACTTAGGGACAGTTTCAGGAGCTTGGTAAGAGATGGGTCCGGAAATTACCTCAGGATAGTGTCAGGACATTAGATATTGATGGCAGCAGGGCCTTAGTTAGGGACAGTGTCAAGGCCTTAGTTAGTACTAGCATCTGGGCCTCTGTTAGGTACAGTGTCAGGGCCTGAGTTAGGAATAGTGTTAGGGCCTTAGTTAGGGACAGTATCACGGCCTTGGGACTAAATTCAGGGCCTGAGGTAGTCACAGCCTAAGGGCTTTAGTTAGCATAAGAGGCAGGACATTTGCTAGGGACAGGGTTAGGGTAAAGTTTAGGGATCGTGTCAGGAAATGACCTAGGGGTAGTGTCAAGAGCTTAGTTACAGTATCAGGGCCTTATTTAGGACCCGTGTCAGGGCTTCAGGTAGGGACAGCGTCAGTGCCTGACTCTGGGAGAGCAACAGGGCCTGAGTGAGGCCTAGCGTCAGGCCCATAGCTGGGGACACTGTCAGGGCATGATGTAGGAGCAGCATCAGGGCCTTTGTTGCATCAGCATTAGTGTCTTAGTTACAGACATGATCAGGGCCTGAGTCAGTCACAGCGTCAAGGCCTCAGTTAGGCATAGCTTCGGGGACTGAGCTACGGACAGCCTCAGGTCTTCCCTTAGGAACAGCGACAGGGCTCTCTTAGGGACGGTGTCAGGACCTTGGTTAGAAATGGGTCAGGATATTAGCTCAGGATAGTGTCCGGATTTTAGTTATTGCCGGCAGCAGGGCCTATATTAGAGATAGATTCCGGGCCTTAGTTAGGGACAGTGTCAGGGCCTTAATTAGGACTAGTCTGGGCCTTAGTTAGGGAGAGCATTACGGCTTCGCTGAGGATAAGGGGCAGGACGTTAGCTCGGGACAGAGTCAGGTTCCAGGCCAGTGGTAGTGTCAGGATGTGAGCTAGGGATAGGGTGAAGACCTTAGTTATTGAGAGCATCAGGGCCTTAGTTAGGACCAGCGTCAGGGCCTTCATCAGGACCAGTGTCAGGGCTTCACGTACGGACAGCGTCAGAGCCTAACTAAGGTACGGCAACGGGGCCTAAGTCAGGCCTATCTTTAGGGCCTGAGTTAGGGACAGTGTCAGGGCATGACTTAGGAGCAGTATAAGGGCCTCTGTAGGATCAGCATTAGGGTCTTCGTTAAAGACATTCTCAGGACCTCTGTTAGGGACCGCCTCAGGGCCTCACTTAGGGACAGCGTCAGGGCTTCCTTTGGGACAGTTTCAGGACCTTGGTAAGACATGGGTCAGGATATTAGCTCGGGAGAATGTCAGGACTTTAGATATTGACTGCAGCAGGGCCTTAGAGACGGTGTCTCAGCCTGACTTAGGACTAGCATCAGAGCCTTTGTTAGGTCCAGTGTCAGGGACTGAGTTAGGTGTAGTGTCAGGGCCTTAGTTAGGGACAGTGTCAGGGCCTGAGTTAGGACGAGCCTCCAGGCCTCAGTTAGGGCCAGGGTCACGGCCTCGGGACTAATTTTAGGGCCTTAGTTAGGAAGAGCATCAGGGATTTATTTAGCATAAGAAGCTCAACATTAGTTAAAGACAAGGTTAGGTTAAGGTCTAGGGATTGTGTCAGGGCATGACCTAGGGATAGTGTCAAGACCTTAGTTACTTAGGGCATCAGGGCCTAATTTAGGACCAGCGTCAGGGCTTCAGGTAGGGATAGCGTCAGAGCCTGACTTAGGGAGAGCGACAGGGCTTGAGTGAGGCCTAGTGTCAGAGCCTTAGCTAGGGATAGTATCAGGGCATGACTCAGGAGCAGCACAAGGGCCTTGGTAGGATCAGCCTCAGGGGCTTTGTTAAAGACATTATCAGGGCCTCTGTTAGGGGCAGCCTTAGGGCCTCCCTTGGGGACAGCGTCAGGGCTTACTTAGGGACAGTTTCAGGAGCTTGGTAAGAGATGGGTCCGGAAATCACCTCAGGATAGTGTCAGGACATTAGATATTGACGGCAGCAGGGCCTTAGTTAGGGACAGTGTCAAGGCCTTAGTTAGTACTAGCATCTGGGCCTCTGTTAGGTACAGTGTCGGGGCCTGAGTTAGGAATAGTGTTAGGGCCTTAGTTAGGGACAGTATCACGGCCTTGGGACTAAATTCAGGGCCTGAGGTAGTCACAGCATAAGGGCTTTAGTTAGCATAAGAGGCAGGACATTTGCTAGGGACAGGGTTAGGGTAAAGTTTAGGGATCGTGTCAGGAAATGACCTAGGGGTAGTGTCAAGAGCTTAGTTACAGTATCAGGGCCTTATTTAGGACCCGTGTCAGGGCTTCAGGTAGGGACAGCGTCAGTGCCTGACTCTGGGAGAGCAACAGGGCCTGAGTGAGGCCTAGCGTCAGGCCCATAGCTGGGGACACTGTCAGGGCATGATGTAGGAGCAGCATCAGGGCCTTTGTTGCATCAGCATTAGTGTCTTAGTTACAGACATGATCAGGGCCTGAGTCAGTCACAGCGTCAAGGCCTCAGTTAGGCATAGCTTCGGGGACTGAGTTACGGACAGCCTCAGGTCTTCCCTTAGGAACAGCGACAGGGCTCTCTTAGGGACGGTGTCAGGACCTTGGTTAGAAATGGGTCAGGATATTAGCTCAGGATAGTGTCCGGATTTTAGTTATTGCCGGCAGCAGGGCCTATATTAGAGATAGATTCCGGGCCTTAGTTAGGGACAGTGTCAGGGCCTTAATTAGGACTAGTCTGGGCCTTAGTTAGGGAGAGCATTACGGCTTCGCTGAGGATAAGGGGCAGGACGTTAGCTCGGGACAGAGTCAGGTTCCAGGCCAGTGGTAGTGTCAGGATGTGAGCTAGGGATAGGGTGAAGACCTTAGTTATTGAGAGCATCAGGGCCTTAGTTAGGACCAGCGTCAGGGCCTTCATCAGGACCAGTGTCAGGGCTTCACGTACGGACAGCGTCAGAGCCTAACTAAGGTACGGCAACGGGGCCTAAGTCAGGCCTATCTTTAGGGCCTGAGTTAGGGACAGTGTCAGGGCATGACTTAGGAGCAGTATAAGGGCCTCTGTAGGATCAGCATTAGGGTCTTCGTTAAAGACATTCTCAGGACCTCTGTTAGGGACCGCCTCAGGGCCTCACTTAGGGACAGCGTCAGGGCTTCCTTTGGGACAGTTTCAGGACCTTGGTAAGACATGGGTCAGGATATTAGCTCGGGAGAATGTCAGGACTTTAGATATTGACTGCAGCAGGGCCTTAGAGACGGTGTCTCAGCCTGACTTAGGACTAGCATCAGAGCCTTTGTTAGGTCCAGTGTCAGGGACTGAGTTAGGTGTAGTGTCAGGGCCTTAGTTAGGGACAGTGTCAGGGCCTGAGTTAGGACGAGCCTCCAGGCCTCAGTTAGGGCCAGGGTCACGGCCTCGGGACTAATTTTAGGGCCTTAGTTAGGAAGAGCATCAGGGATTTATTTAGCATAAGAAGCTCAACATTAGTTAAAGACAAGGTTAGGTTAAGGTCTAGGGATTGTGTCAGGGCATGACCTAGGGATAGTGTCAAGACCTTAGTTACTTAGGGCATCAGGGCCTAATTTAGGACCAGCGTCAGGGCTTCAGGTAGGGATAGCGTCAGAGCCTGACTTAGGGAGAGCGACAGGGCTTGAGTGAGGCCTAGTGTCAGAGCCTTAGCTAGGGATAGTATCAGGGCATGACTCAGGAGCAGCACAAGGGCCTTGGTAGGATCAGCCTCAGGGGCTTTGTTAAAGACATTATCAGGGCCTCTGTTAGGGGCAGCCTTAGGGCCTCCCTTGGGGACAGCGTCAGGGCTTACTTAGGGACAGTTTCAGGAGCTTGGTAAGAGATGGGTCCGGAAATCACCTCAGGATAGTGTCAGGACATTAGATATTGACGGCAGCAGGGCCTTAGTTAGGGACAGTGTCAAGGCCTTAGTTAGTACTAGCATCTGGGCCTCTGTTAGGTAGAGTGTCGGGGCCTGAGTTAGGAATAGTGTTAGGGCCTTAGTTAGGGACAGTATCACGGCCTTGGGACTAAATTCAGGGCCTGAGGTAGTCACAGCATAAGGGCTTTAGTTAGCATAAGAGGCAGGACATTTGCTAGGGACAGGGTTAGGGTAAAGTTTAGGGATCGTGTCAGGAAATGACCTAGGGGTAGTGTCAAGAGCTTAGTTACAGTATCAGGGCCTTATTTAGGACCCGTGTCAGGGCTTCAGGTAGGGACAGCGTCAGTGCCTGACTCTGGGAGAGCAACAGGGCCTGAGTGAGGCCTAGCGTCAGGCCCATAGCTGGGGACACTGTCAGGGCATGATGTAGGAGCAGCATCAGGGCCTTTGTTGCATCAGCATTAGTGTCTTAGTTACAGACATGATCAGGGCCTGAGTCAGTCACAGCGTCAAGGCCTCAGTTAGGCATAGCTTCGGGGACTGAGTTACGGACAGCCTCAGGTCTTCCCTTAGGAACAGCGACAGGGCTCTCTTAGGGACGGTGTCAGGACCTTGGTTAGAAATGGGTCAGGATATTAGCTCAGGATAGTGTCCGGATTTTAGTTATTGCCGGCAGCAGGGCCTATATTAGAGATAGATTCCGGGCCTTAGTTAGGGACAGTGTCAGGGCCTTAATTAGGACTAGTCTGGGCCTTAGTTAGGGAGAGCATTACGGCTTCGCTGAGGATAAGGGGCAGGACGTTAGCTCGGGACAGAGTCAGGTTCCAGGCCAGTGGTAGTGTCAGGATGTGAGCTAGGGATAGGGTGAAGACCTTAGTTATTGAGAGCATCAGGGCCTTAGTTAGGACCAGCGTCAGGGCCTTCATCAGGACCAGTGTCAGGGCTTCACGTACGGACAGCGTCAGAGCCTAACTAAGGTACGGCAACGGGGCCTAAGTCAGGCCTATCTTTAGGGCCTGAGTTAGGGACAGTGTCAGGGCATGACTTAGGAGCAGTATAAGGGCCTCTGTAGGATCAGCATTAGGGTCTTCGTTAAAGACATTCTCAGGACCTCTGTTAGGGACCGCCTCAGGGCCTCACTTAGGGACAGCGTCAGGGCTTCCTTTGGGACAGTTTCAGGACCTTGGTAAGACATGGGTCAGGATATTAGCTCGGGAGAATGTCAGGACTTTAGATATTGACTGCAGCAGGGCCTTAGAGACGGTGTCTCAGCCTGACTTAGGACTAGCATCAGAGCCTTTGTTAGGTCCAGTGTCAGGGACTGAGTTAGGTGTAGTGTCAGGGCCTTAGTTAGGGACAGTGTCAGGGCCTGAGTTAGGACGAGCCTCCAGGCCTCAGTTAGGGCCAGGGTCACGGCCTCGGGACTAATTTTAGGGCCTTAGTTAGGAAGAGCATCAGGGATTTATTTAGCATAAGAAGCTCAACATTAGTTAAAGACAAGGTTAGGTTAAGGTCTAGGGATTGTGTCAGGGCATGACCTAGGGATAGTGTCAAGACCTTAGTTACTTAGGGCATCAGGGCCTAATTTAGGACCAGCGTCAGGGCTTCAGGTAGGGATAGCGTCAGAGCCTGACTTAGGGAGAGCGACAGGGCTTGAGTGAGGCCTAGTGTCAGAGCCTTAGCTAGGGATAGTATCAGGGCATGACTCAGGAGCAGCACAAGGGCCTTGGTAGGATCAGCCTCAGGGGCTTTGTTAAAGACATTATCAGGGCCTCTGTTAGGGGCAGCCTTAGGGCCTCCCTTGGGGACAGCGTCAGGGCTTACTTAGGGACAGTTTCAGGAGCTTGGTAAGAGATGGGTCCGGAAATCACCTCAGGATAGTGTCAGGACATTAGATATTGACGGCAGCAGGGCCTTAGTTAGGGACAGTGTCAAGGCCTTAGTTAGTACTAGCATCTGGGCCTCTGTTAGGTACAGTGTCGGGGCCTGAGTTAGGAATAGTGTTAGGGCCTTAGTTAGGGACAGTATCACGGCCTTGGGACTAAATTCAGGGCCTGAGGTAGTCACAGCATAAGGGCTTTAGTTAGCATAAGAGGCAGGACATTTGCTAGGGACAGGGTTAGGGTAAAGTTTAGGGATCGTGTCAGGAAATGACCTAGGGGTAGTGTCAAGAGCTTAGTTACAGTATCAGGGCCTTATTTAGGACCCGTGTCAGGGCTTCAGGTAGGGACAGCGTCAGTGCCTGACTCTGGGAGAGCAACAGGGCCTGAGTGAGGCCTAGCGTCAGGCCCATAGCTGGGGACACTGTCAGGGCATGATGTAGGAGCAGCATCAGGGCCTTTGTTGCATCAGCATTAGTGTCTTAGTTACAGACATGATCAGGGCCTGAGTCAGTCACAGCGTCAAGGCCTCAGTTAGGCATAGCTTCGGGGACTGAGTTACGGACAGCCTCAGGTCTTCCCTTAGGAACAGCGACAGGGCTCTCTTAGGGACGGTGTCAGGACCTTGGTTAGAAATGGGTCAGGATATTAGCTCAGGATAGTGTCCGGATTTTAGTTATTGCCGGCAGCAGGGCCTATATTAGAGATAGATTCCGGGCCTTAGTTAGGGACAGTGTCAGGGCCTTAATTAGGACTAGTCTGGGCCTTAGTTAGGGAGAGCATTACGGCTTCGCTGAGGATAAGGGGCAGGACGTTAGCTCAGGACAGAGTCAGGTTCCAGGCCAGTGGTAGTGTCAGGATGTGAGCTAGGGATAGGGTGAAGACCTTAGTTATTGAGAGCATCAGGGCCTTAGTTAGGACCAGCGTCAGGGCCTTCATCAGGACCAGTGCCAGGGCTTCTCGTACTGACAGCGTCAGAGCCTAACTAAGGTACGGCAACAGGGCCTAAGTGAGGCCTATCTTTAGGGCCTGAGTTAGGGGCAGTGTCAGGGCATGACTTAGGAGCCGTATAAGGGCCTCTGTAGGATCAGCATTAGGGTCTTCGTTAAAGACATTCTCAGGGCCTCTGTTAGGGACCGCCTCAGGGCCTCACTTAGGGACAGCGTCAGGGCTTCCTTTGGGACAGTTTCAGGACCTTGGTAAGACATGGGTCAGGATATTAGCTCGGGAGAATGTCAGGACTTTAGATATTGACTGCAGCAGGGCCTTAGAGACAGTGTCTCAGCCTGACTTAGGACTAGCATCAGAGCCTTTGTTAGGTACAGTGTCAGGGCCTGAGTTAGGACGAGCCTCCAGGCCTCAGTTAGGGCCAGGGTCATGGCCTCGGGACTAATTTTAGGGCCTTAGTTAGGAACAGCATCAGGGATTTATTTAGCATAAGAAGCTCAACATTAGTTAAAGACAAGGTTAGGTTAAGGTCTAGGGATTGTGTCAGGGCATGACCTAAGGATAGTGTCAAGACCTTAGTTACTTAGGGCATCAGGGCCTAATTTAGGACCAGTGTCAGGGCTTCAGGTAGGGATAGCGTCAGAGCCTGACTTAGGGAGAGCGACAGGGCTTGAGTGAGGCCTAGTGTCAGAGCCTTAGCTAGGGATAGTATCAGGGCATGACTTAGGAGCAGCATAAGGGCCTTGGTAGGATCAGCCTCAGGGGCTTTGTTAAAGACATTCTCAGGGCCTCTGTTAGGGACAGCCTTAGGGCCTCCCTTAGGGACAGCGTCAGGGCTTACTTAGGGACAGTTTCAGGAGCTTGGTAAGAGATGGGTCCGGAAATTACCTCAGGATAGTGTCAGGACATTAGATATTGACGGCAGCAGGGCCTTAGTTAGGGACAGTGTCAAGACCTTAGTTAGTACTAGCATCTGGGCCTCTGTTAGGTACAGTGTCAGGGCCTGAGTTAGGAATAGTGTTAGGGCCTTAGTTAGGGACAGTATCACGGCCTTGGGACTAAATTCAGGGCCTGAGGTAGTCACAGCATAAGGGCTTTAGTTAGCATAAGAGGCAGGACATTTGCTAGGGACAGGGTTAGGGTAAAGTTTAGGGATTGTGTCAGGAAATGACCTAGGGATAGTGTCAAGAGCTTAGTTACAGTATCAGGGCCTTATTTAGAACCCGTGTCAGGGCTTCAGGTAGGGACAGCGTCAGTGCCTGACTCTGGGAGAGCAACAGGGCCTGAGTGAGGCTTAGCGTCAGGCCCATAGCTGGGGACACTGTCAGGGCATGATGTAGGAGCAGCATCAGGGCCTTTGTTGCATCAGCATTAGTGTCTTAGTTACAGACATGATCAGGGCCTGAGTTAGTCACAGCGTCAAGGCCTCAGTTAGGCATAGCTTGAGGGACTGAGTTATGGACAGCCTCAGGTCTTCACTTAGGAACAGCGACAGGGCTTTCTTAGGGACGGTGTCAGGACCTTGGTTAGAAATGGGTTAGGATATTAGCTCAGGATAGTGTCCGGATTTTAGTTATTACCAGCAGCAAGGCCTATATTAGAGATAGATTCCGGGCCTTAGTTAAGGACAGTGTCAGGGCCTTAATTAGGACTAGTCTGGGCCTTAGTTAGGGAGAGCATTACGGCTTCGGTGAGGATAAGGGGCAGGACGTTAGCTCGGGACAGAGTCAGGTTCCAGGCCAGTGGTAGTGTCAGGATGTGAGCTAGGGATAGGGTGAAGACCTTAGTTATTGAGAGCATCAGGGCCTTAGTTAGGACCAGCGTCAGGGCCTTCATCAGGACCAGTGCCAGGGCTTCACGTACGGACAGCGTCAGAGCCTAACTAAGGTACGGCAGCAGGGCCTAAGTGAGGCCTATCTTTAGGGCCTGAGTTAGGGGCAGTGTCAGGGCATGACTTAGGAGCCGTATAAGGCCCTCTGTAGGATCAGCATTAGGGTCTTCGTTAAAGACATTCTCAGGGCCTCTGTTAGGGACCGCCTCAGGGCCTCACTTAGGGACAGCGTCAGGGCTTCCTTTGGGACAGTTTCAGGACCTTGGTAAGACATGGGTCAGGATATTAGCTCGGGATAATGTCAGAACTTTAGATATTGACTGCAGCAGGGCCTTAGAGACAGTGTCTCAGCCTGACTTAGGACTAGCATCAGAGCCTTTGTTAGGTACAGTGTCAGGGCCTGAGTTAGGACGAGCCTCCAGGCCTCAGTTAGGGCCAGGGTCATGGCCTCAGGACTAATTTTAGGGCCTTAGTTAGGAACAGCATCAGGGATTTATTTAGCATAAGAAGCTCAACATTAGTTAAAGACAAGGTTAGGTTAAGGTCTAGGGATTGTGTCAGGGCATGACCTAAGGATAGTGTCAAGACCTTAGTTACTTAGGGCATCAGGGCCTAATTTAGGACCAGTGTCAGGGCTTCAGGTAGGGATAGCGTCAGAGCCTGACTTAGGGAGAGCGACAGGGCTTGAGTGAGGCCTAGTGTCAGAGCCTTAGCTAGGGATAGTATCAGGGCATGACTTAAGAGCAGCATAAGGGCCTTGGTAGGATCAGCCTCAGGGGCTTTGTTAAAGACATTCTCAGGGCCTCTGTTAGGGACAGCCTTAGGGCCTCCCTTAGGGACAGCGTCAGGGCTTACTTAGGGACAGTTTCAGGAGCTTGGTAAGAGATGGGTCCGGAAATTACCTCAGGATAGTGTCAGGACATTAGATATTGATGGCAGCAGGGCCTTAGTTAGGGACAGTGTCAAGGCCTTAGTTAGTACTAGCATCTGGGCCTCTGTTAGGTACAGTGTCAGGGCCTGAGTTAGGAATAGTGTTAGGGCCTTAGTTAGGGACAGTATCACGGCCTTGGGACTAAATTCAGGGCCTGAGGTAGTCACAGCCTAAGGGCTTTAGTTAGCATAAGAGGCAGGACATTTGCTAGGGACAGGGTTAGGGTAAAGTTTAGGGATCGTGTCAGGAAATGACCTAGGGATAGTGTCAAGAGCTTAGTTACAGTATCAGGGCCTTATTTAGGACCCGTGTCAGGGCTTCAGGTAGGGACAGCGTCAGTGCCTGACTCTGGGAGAGCAACAGGGCCTGAGTGAGGCTTAGCGTCAGGCCCATAGCTGGGGACACTGTCAGGGCATGATGTAGGAGCAGCATCAGGGCCTTTGTTGCATCAGCATTAGTGTCTTAGTTACAGACATGATCAGGGCCTGAGTTAGTCACAGCGTCAAGGCCTCAGGCATAGCTTCAGGGACTGAGTTACGGACAGCCTCAGGTCTTCACTTAGGAACAGCGACAGGGCTTTCTTAGGGACGGTGTCAGGACCTTGGTTAGAAATGGGTCAGGATATTAGCTCAGGATAGTGTCCGGATTTTAGTTATTACCGGCAGCAAGGCCTATATTAGAGATAGATTCCGGGCCTTAGTTAAGGACAGTGTCAGGGCCTTAATTAGGACTAGTCTGGGCCTTAGTTAGGGAGAGCATTACGGCTTCGGTGAGGATAAGGGGCAGGACGTTAGCTCGGGACAGAGTCAGGTTCCAGGCCAGTGGTAGTGTCAGGATGTGAGCTAGGGATAGGGTGAAGACCTTAGTTATTGAGAGCATCAGGGCCTTAGTTAGGACCAGCGTCAGGGCCTTCATCAGGACCAGTGTCAGGGCTTCTCGTACTGACAGCGTCAGAGCCTAACTAAGGTACGGCAACAGGGCCTAAGTGAGGCCTATCTTTAGGGCCTGAGTTAGGGACAGTGTCAGGGCATGACTTAGGAGCCGTATAAGGGCCTCTGTAGGATCAGCATTAGGGTCTTCGTTAAAGACATTCTCAGGACCTCTGTTAGGGACCGCCTCAGGGCCTCACTTAGGGACAGCGTCAGGGCTTCCTTTGGGACAGTTTCAGGACCTTGGTAAGACATGGGTCAGGATATTAGCTCGGGAGAATGTCAGGACTTTAGATATTGACTGCAGCAGGGCCTTAGAGACAGTGTCTCAGCCTGACTTAGGACTAGCATCAGAGCCTTTGTTAGGTACAGTGTCAGGGCCTGAGTTAGGACGAGCCTCCAGGCCTCAGTTAGGGCCAGGGTCATGGCCTCGGGACTAATTTTAGGGCCTTAGTTAGGAACAGCATCAGGGATTTATTTAGCATAAGAAGCTCAACATTAGTTAAAGACAAGGTTAGGTTAAGGTCTAGGGATTGTGTCAGGGCATGACCTAGGGATAGTGTCAAGACCTTAGTTACTTAGGGCATCAGGGCCTAATTTAGGACCAGTGTCAGGGCTTCAGGTAGGGATAGCGTCAGAGCCTGACTTAGGGAGAGCGACAGGGCTTGAGTGAGGCCTAGTGTCAGAGCCTTAGCTAGGGATAGTATCAGGGCATGACTTAGGAGCAGCATAAGGGCCTTGGTAGGATCAGCCTCAGGGGCTTTGTTAAAGACATTCTCAGGGCCTCTGTTAGGGACAGCCTTAGGGCCTCCCTTAGGGACAGCGTCAGGGCTTACTTAGGGACAGTTTCAGGAGCTTGGTAAGAGATGGGTCCGGAAATTACCTCAGGATAGTGTCAGGACATTAGATATTGATGGCAGCAGGGCCTTAGTTAGGGACAGTGTCAAGGCCTTAGTTAGTACTAGCATCTGGGCCACTGTTAGGTACGGTGTCAGGGCCTGAGTTAGGAATAGTGTTAGGGCCTTAGTTAGGGACAGTATCACGGCCTTGGGACTAAATTCAGGTCCTGAGGTAGTCACAGCATAAGGGCTTTAGTTAGCATAAGAGGCAGGACATTTGCTAGGGACAGGGTTAGGGTAAAGTTTAGGGATTGTGTCAGGAAATGACCTAGGGATAGTGTCAAGAGCTTAGTTACAGTATCAGGGCCTTATTTAGAACCCGTGTCAGGGCTTCAGGTAGGGACAGCGTCAGTGCCTGACTCTGGGAGAGCAACAGGGCCTGAGTGAGGCCTAGCGTCAGGCCCATAGCTGGGGACACTGTCAGGGCATGATGTAGGAGCAGCATCAGGGCCTTTGTTGCATCAGCATTAGTGTCTTAGTTACAGACATGATCAGGGCCTGAGTTAGTCACAGCGTCAAGGCCTCAGTTAGGCATAGCTTGAGGGACTGAGTTACGGACAGCCTCAGGTCTTCACTTAGGAACAGCGACAGGGCTTTCTTAGGGACGGTGTCAGGACCTTGGTTAGAAATGGGTTAGGATATTAGCTCAGGATAGTGTCCGGATTTTAGTTATTACCAGCAGCAAGGCCTATATTAGAGATAGATTCCGGGCCTTAGTTAAGGACAGTGTCAGGGCCTTAATTAGGACTAGTCTGGGCCTTAGTTAGGGAGAGCATTACGGCTTCGGTGAGGATAAGGGGCAGGACGTTAGCTCGGGACAGAGTCAGGTTCCAGGCCAGTGGTAGTGTCAGGATGTGAGCTAGGGATAGGGTGAAGACCTTAGTTATTGAGAGCATCAGGGCCTTAGTTAGGACCAGCGTCAGGGCCTTCATCAGGACCAGTGCCAGGGCTTCACGTACGGACAGCGTCAGAGCCTAACTAAGGTACGGCAGCAGGGCCTAAGTGAGGCCTATCTTTAGGGCCTGAGTTAGGGGCAGTGTCAGGGCATGACTTAGGAGCCGTATAAGGCCCTCTGTAGGATCAGCATTAGGGTCTTCGTTAAAGACATTCTCAGGGCCTCTGTTAGGGACCGCCTCAGGGCCTCACTTAGGGACAGCGTCAGGGCTTCCTTTGGGACAGTTTCAGGACCTTGGTAAGACATGGGTCAGGATATTAGCTCGGGATAATGTCAGAACTTTAGATATTGACTGCAGCAGGGCCTTAGAGACAGTGTCTCAGCCTGACTTAGGACTAGCATCAGAGCCTTTGTTAGGTACAGTGTCAGGGCCTGAGTTAGGACGAGCCTCCAGGCCTCAGTTAGGGCCAGGGTCATGGCCTCGGGACTAATTTTAGGGCCTTAGTTAGGAACAGCATCAGGGATTTATTTAGCATAAGAAGCTCAACATTAGTTAAAGACAAGGTTAGGTTAAGGTCTAGGGATTGTGTCAGGGCATGACCTAAGGATAGTGTCAAGACCTTAGTTACTTAGGGCATCAGGGCCTAATTTAGGACCAGTGTCAGGGCTTCAGGTAGGGATAGCGTCAGAGCCTGACTTAGGGAGAGCGACAGGGCTTGAGTGAGGCCTAGTGTCAGAGCCTTAGCTAGGGATAGTATCAGGGCATGACTTAGGAGCAGCATAAGGGCCTTGGTAGGATCAGCCTCAGGGGCTTTGTTAAAGACATTCTCAGGGCCTCTGTTAGGGACAGCCTTAGGGCCTCCCTTAGGGACAGCGTCAGGGCTTACTTAGGGACAGTTTCAGGAGCTTGGTAAGAGATGGGTCCGGAAATTACCTCAGGATAGTGTCAGGACATTAGATATTGATGGCAGCAGGGCCTTAGTTAGGGACAGTGTCAAGGCCTTAGTTAGTACTAGCATCTGGGCCTCTGTTAGGTACAGTGTCAGGGCCTGAGTTAGGAATAGTGTTAGGGCCTTAGTTAGGGACAGTATCACGGCCTTGGGACTAAATTCAGGGCCTGAGGTAGTCACAGCCTAAGGGCTTTAGTTAGCATAAGAGGCAGGACATTTGCTAGGGACAGGGTTAGGGTCAAGTTTAGGGATCGTGTCAGGAAATGACCTAGGGATAGTGTCAAGAGCTTAGTTACAGTATCAGGGCCTTATTTAGGACCCGTGTCAGGGCTTCAGGTAGGGACAGCGTCAGTGCCTGACTCTGGGAGAGCAACAGGGCCTGAGTGAGGCTTAGCGTCAGGCCCATAGCTGGGGACACTGTCAGGGCATGATGTAGGAGCAGCATCAGGGCCTTTGTTGCATCAGCATTAGTGTCTTAGTTACAGACATGATCAGGGCCTGAGTCAGTCACAGCGTCAAGGCCTCAGTTAGGCATAGCTTCGGGGACTGAGTTACGGACAGCCTCAGGTCTTCCCTTAGGAACAGCGACAGGGCTCTCTTAGGGACGGTGTCAGGACCTTAGTTAGAAATGGGTCAGGATATTAGCTCAGGATAGTGTCCGGATTTTAGTTATTGCCGGCAGCAGGGCCTATATTAGAGATAGATTCCGGGCCTTAGTTAGGGACAGTGTCAGGGCCTTAATTAGGACTAGTCTGGGCCTTAGTTAGGGAGAGCATTACGGCTTCGCTGAGGATAAGGGGCAGGACGTTAGCTCGGGACAGAGTCAGGTTCCAGGCCAGTGGTAGTGTCAGGATGTGAGCTAGGGATAGGGTGAAGACCTTAGTTATTGAGAGCATCAGGGCCTTAGTTAGGACCAGCGTCAGGGCCTTCATCAGGACCAGTGTCAGGGCTTCACGTACGGACAGCGTCAGAGCCTAACTAAGGTACGGCAACGGGGCCTAAGTCAGGCCTATCTTTAGGGCCTGAGTTAGGGACAGTGTCAGGGCATGACTTAGGAGCAGTATAAGGGCCTCTGTAGGATCAGCATTAGGGTCTTCGTTAAAGACATTCTCAGGACCTCTGTTAGGGACCGCCTCAGGGCCTCACTTAGGGACAGCGTCAGGGCTTCCTTTGGGACAGTTTCAGGACCTTGGTAAGACATGGGTCAGGATATTAGCTCGGGAGAATGTCAGGACTTTAGATATTGACTGCAGCAGGGCCTTAGAGACGGTGTCTCAGCCTGACTTAGGACTAGCATCAGAGCCTTTGTTAGGTCCAGTGTCAGGGACTGAGTTAGGTGTAGTGTCAGGGCCTTAGTTAGGGACAGTGTCAGGGCCTGAGTTAGGACGAGCCTCCAGGCCTCAGTTAGGGCCAGGGTCACGGCCTCGGGACTAATTTTAGGGCCTTAGTTAGGAAGAGCATCAGGGATTTATTTAGCATAAGAAGCTCAACATTAGTTAAAGACAAGGTTAGGTTAAGGTCTAGGGATTGTGTCAGGGCATGACCTAGGGATAGTGTCAAGACCTTAGTTACTTAGGGCATCAGGGCCTAATTTAGGACCAGCGTCAGGGCTTCAGGTAGGGATAGCGTCAGAGCCTGACTTAGGGAGAGCGACAGGGCTTGAGTGAGGCCTAGTGTCAGAGCCTTAGCTAGGGATAGTATCAGGGCATGACTCAGGAGCAGCACAAGGGCCTTGGTAGGATCAGCCTCAGGGGCTTTGTTAAAGACATTATCAGGGCCTCTGTTAGGGGCAGCCTTAGGGCCTCCCTTGGGGACAGCGTCAGGGCTTACTTAGGGACAGTTTCAGGAGCTTGGTAAGAGATGGGTCCGGAAATTACCTCAGGATAGTGTCAGGACATTAGATATTGATGGCAGCAGGGCCTTAGTTAGGGACAGTGTCAAGGCCTTAGTTAGTACTAGCATCTGGGCCTCTGTTAGGTACAGTGTCAGGGCCTGAGTTAGGAATAGTGTTAGGGCCTTAGTTAGGGACAGTATCACGGCCTTGGGACTAAATTCAGGGCCTGAGGTAGTCACAGCCTAAGGGCTTTAGTTAGCATAAGAGGCAGGACATTTGCTAGGGACAGGGTTAGGGTAAAGTTTAGGGATCGTGTCAGGAAATGACCTAGGGATAGTGTCAAGAGCTTAGTTACAGTATCAGGGCCTTATTTAGGACCCGTGTCAGGGCTTCAGGTAGGGACAGCGTCAGTGCCTGACTCTGGGAGAGCAACAGGGCCTGAGTGAGGCTTAGCGTCAGGCCCATAGCTGGGGACACTGTCAGGGCATGATGTAGGAGCAGCATCAGGGCCTTTGTTGCATCAGCATTAGTGTCTTAGTTACAGACATGATCAGGGCCTGAGTTAGTCACAGCGTCAAGGCCTCAGGCATAGCTTCAGGGACTGAGTTACGGACAGCCTCAGGTCTTCACTTAGGAACAGCGACAGGGCTTTCTTAGGGACGGTGTCAGGACCTTGGTTAGAAATGGGTCAGGATATTAGCTCAGGATAGTGTCCGGATTTTAGTTATTACCGGCAGCAAGGCCTATATTAGAGATAGATTCCGGGCCTTAGTTAAGGACAGTGTCAGGGCCTTAATTAGGACTAGTCTGGGCCTTAGTTAGGGAGAGCATTACGGCTTCGGTGAGGATAAGGGGCAGGACGTTAGCTCGGGACAGAGTCAGGTTCCAGGCCAGTGGTAGTGTCAGGATGTGAGCTAGGGATAGGGTGAAGACCTTAGTTATTGAGAGCATCAGGGCCTTAGTTAGGACCAGCGTCAGGGCCTTCATCAGGACCAGTGTCAGGGCTTCTCGTACTGACAGCGTCAGAGCCTAACTAAGGTACGGCAACAGGGCCTAAGTGAGGCCTATCTTTAGGGCCTGAGTTAGGGACAGTGTCAGGGCATGACTTAGGAGCCGTATAAGGGCCTCTGTAGGATCAGCATTAGGGTCTTCGTTAAAGACATTCTCAGGACCTCTGTTAGGGACCGCCTCAGGGCCTCACTTAGGGACAGCGTCAGGGCTTCCTTTGGGACAGTTTCAGGACCTTGGTAAGACATGGGTCAGGATATTAGCTCGGGAGAATGTCAGGACTTTAGATATTGACTGCAGCAGGGCCTTAGAGACAGTGTCTCAGCCTGACTTAGGACTAGCATCAGAGCCTTTGTTAGGTACAGTGTCAGGGCCTGAGTTAGGACGAGCCTCCAGGCCTCAGTTAGGGCCAGGGTCATGGCCTCGGGACTAATTTTAGGGCCTTAGTTAGGAACAGCATCAGGGATTTATTTAGCATAAGAAGCTCAACATTAGTTAAAGACAAGGTTAGGTTAAGGTCTAGGGATTGTGTCAGGGCATGACCTAGGGATAGTGTCAAGACCTTAGTTACTTAGGGCATCAGGGCCTAATTTAGGACCAGTGTCAGGGCTTCAGGTAGGGATAGCGTCAGAGCCTGACTTAGGGAGAGCGACAGGGCTTGAGTGAGGCCTAGTGTCAGAGCCTTAGCTAGGGATAGTATCAGGGCATGACTTAGGAGCAGCATAAGGGCCTTGGTAGGATCAGCCTCAGGGGCTTTGTTAAAGACATTCTCAGGGCCTCTGTTAGGGACAGCCTTAGGGCCTCCCTTAGGGACAGCGTCAGGGCTTACTTAGGGACAGTTTCAGGAGCTTGGTAAGAGATGGGTCCGGAAATTACCTCAGGATAGTGTCAGGACATTAGATATTGATGGCAGCAGGGCCTTAGTTAGGGACAGTGTCAAGGCCTTAGTTAGTACTAGCATCTGGGCCTCTGTTAGGTACAGTGTCAGGGCCTGAGTTAGGAATAGTGTTAGGGCCTTAGTTAGGGACAGTATCACGGCCTTGGGACTAAATTCAGGGCCTGAGGTAGTCACAGCCTAAGGGCTTTAGTTAGCATAAGAGGCAGGACATTTGCTAGGGACAGGGTTAGGGTCAAGTTTAGGGATCGTGTCAGGAAATGACCTAGGGATAGTGTCAAGAGCTTAGTTACAGTATCAGGGCCTTATTTAGGACCCGTGTCAGGGCTTCAGGTAGGGACAGCGTCAGTGCCTGACTCTGGGAGAGCAACAGGGCCTGAGTGAGGCTTAGCGTCAGGCCCATAGCTGGGGACACTGTCAGGGCATGATGTAGGAGCAGCATCAGGGCCTTTGTTGCATCAGCATTAGTGTCTTAGTTACAGACATGATCAGGGCCTGAGTCAGTCACAGCGTCAAGGCCTCAGTTAGGCATAGCTTCGGGGACTGAGTTACGGACAGCCTCAGGTCTTCCCTTAGGAACAGCGACAGGGCTCTCTTAGGGACGGTGTCAGGACCTTAGTTAGAAATGGGTCAGGATATTAGCTCAGGATAGTGTCCGGATTTTAGTTATTGCCGGCAGCAGGGCCTATATTAGAGATAGATTCCGGGCCTTAGTTAGGGACAGTGTCAGGGCCTTAATTAGGACTAGTCTGGGCCTTAGTTAGGGAGAGCATTACGGCTTCGCTGAGGATAAGGGGCAGGACGTTAGCTCGGGACAGAGTCAGGTTCCAGGCCAGTGGTAGTGTCAGGATGTGAGCTAGGGATAGGGTGAAGACCTTAGTTATTGAGAGCATCAGGGCCTTAGTTAGGACCAGCGTCAGGGCCTTCATCAGGACCAGTGTCAGGGCTTCACGTACGGACAGCGTCAGAGCCTAACTAAGGTACGGCAACGGGGCCTAAGTCAGGCCTATCTTTAGGGCCTGAGTTAAGGACAGTGTCAGGGCATGACTTAGGAGCAGTATAAGGGCCTCTGTAGGATCAGCATTAGGGTCTTCGTTAAAGACATTCTCAGGACCTCTGTTAGGGACCGCCTCAGGGCCTCACTTAGGGACAGCGTCAGGGCTTCCTTTGGGACAGTTTCAGGACCTTGGTAAGACATGGGTCAGGATATTAGCTCGGGAGAATGTCAGGACTTTAGATATTGACTGCAGCAGGGCCTTAGAGACGGTGTCTCAGCCTGACTTAGGACTAGCATCAGAGCCTTTGTTAGGTCCAGTGTCAGGGACTGAGTTAGGTGTAGTGTCAGGGCCTTAGTTAGGGACAGTGTCAGGGCCTGAGTTAGGACGAGCCTCCAGGCCTCAGTTAGGGCCAGGGTCACGGCCTCGGGACTAATTTTAGGGCCTTAGTTAGGAAGAGCATCAGGGATTTATTTAGCATAAGAAGCTCAACATTAGTTAAAGACAAGGTTAGGTTAAGGTCTAGGGATTGTGTCAGGGCATGACCTAGGGATAGTGTCAAGACCTTAGTTACTTAGGGCATCAGGGCCTAATTTAGGACCAGCGTCAGGGCTTCAGGTAGGGATAGCGTCAGAGCCTGACTTAGGGAGAGCGACAGGGCTTGAGTGAGGCCTAGTGTCAGAGCCTTAGCTAGGGATAGTATCAGGGCATGACTCAGGAGCAGCACAAGGGCCTTGGTAGGATCAGCCTCAGGGGCTTTGTTAAAGACATTATCAGGGCCTCTGTTAGGGGCAGCCTTAGGGCCTCCCTTGGGGACAGCGTCAGGGCTTACTTAGGGACAGTTTCAGGAGCTTGGTAAGAGATGGGTCCGGAAATTACCTCAGGATAGTGTCAGGACATTAGATATTGATGGCAGCAGGGCCTTAGTTAGGGACAGTGTCAAGGCCTTAGTTAGTACTAGCATCTGGGCCTCTGTTAGGTACAGTGTCAGGGCCTGAGTTAGGAATAGTGTTAGGGCCTTAGTTAGGGACAGTATCACGGCCTTGGGACTAAATTCAGGGCCTGAGGTAGTCACAGCCTAAGGGCTTTAGTTAGCATAAGAGGCAGGACATTTGCTAGGGACAGGGTTAGGGTAAAGTTTAGGGATCGTGTCAGGAAATGACCTAGGGATAGTGTCAAGAGCTTAGTTACAGTATCAGGGCCTTATTTAGGACCCGTGTCAGGGCTTCAGGTAGGGACAGCGTCAGTGCCTGACTCTGGGAGAGCAACAGGGCCTGAGTGAGGCTTAGCGTCAGGCCCATAGCTGGGGACACTGTCAGGGCATGATGTAGGAGCAGCATCAGGGCCTTTGTTGCATCAGCATTAGTGTCTTAGTTACAGACATGATCAGGGCCTGAGTTAGTCACAGCGTCAAGGCCTCAGGCATAGCTTCAGGGACTGAGTTACGGACAGCCTCAGGTCTTCACTTAGGAACAGCGACAGGGCTTTCTTAGGGACGGTGTCAGGACCTTGGTTAGAAATGGGTCAGGATATTAGCTCAGGATAGTGTCCGGATTTTAGTTATTACCGGCAGCAAGGCCTATATTAGAGATAGATTCCGGGCCTTAGTTAAGGACAGTGTCAGGGCCTTAATTAGGACTAGTCTGGGCCTTAGTTAGGGAGAGCATTACGGCTTCGGTGAGGATAAGGGGCAGGACGTTAGCTCGGGACAGAGTCAGGTTCCAGGCCAGTGGTAGTGTCAGGATGTGAGCTAGGGATAGGGTGAAGACCTTAGTTATTGAGAGCATCAGGGCCTTAGTTAGGACCAGCGTCAGGGCCTTCATCAGGACCAGTGTCAGGGCTTCTCGTACTGACAGCGTCAGAGCCTAACTAAGGTACGGCAACAGGGCCTAAGTGAGGCCTATCTTTAGGGCCTGAGTTAGGGACAGTGTCAGGGCATGACTTAGGAGCCGTATAAGGGCCTCTGTAGGATCAGCATTAGGGTCTTCGTTAAAGACATTCTCAGGACCTCTGTTAGGGACCGCCTCAGGGCCTCACTTAGGGACAGCGTCAGGGCTTCCTTTGGGACAGTTTCAGGACCTTGGTAAGACATGGGTCAGGATATTAGCTCGGGAGAATGTCAGGACTTTAGATATTGACTGCAGCAGGGCCTTAGAGACAGTGTCTCAGCCTGACTTAGGACTAGCATCAGAGCCTTTGTTAGGTACAGTGTCAGGGCCTGAGTTAGGACGAGCCTCCAGGCCTCAGTTAGGGCCAGGGTCATGGCCTCGGGACTAATTTTAGGGCCTTAGTTAGGAACAGCATCAGGGATTTATTTAGCATAAGAAGCTCAACATTAGTTAAAGACAAGGTTAGGTTAAGGTCTAGGGATTGTGTCAGGGCATGACCTAGGGATAGTGTCAAGACCTTAGTTACTTAGGGCATCAGGGCCTAATTTAGGACCAGTGTCAGGGCTTCAGGTAGGGATAGCGTCAGAGCCTGACTTAGGGAGAGCGACAGGGCTTGAGTGAGGCCTAGTGTCAGAGCCTTAGCTAGGGATAGTATCAGGGCATGACTTAGGAGCAGCATAAGGGCCTTGGTAGGATCAGCCTCAGGGGCTTTGTTAAAGACATTCTCAGGGCCTCTGTTAGGGACAGCCTTAGGGCCTCCCTTAGGGACAGCGTCAGGGCTTACTTAGGGACAGTTTCAGGAGCTTGGTAAGAGATGGGTCCGGAAATTACCTCAGGATAGTGTCAGGACATTAGATATTGATGGCAGCAGGGCCTTAGTTAGGGACAGTGTCAAGGCCTTAGTTAGTACTAGCATCTGGGCCTCTGTTAGGTACAGTGTCAGGGCCTGAGTTAGGAATAGTGTTAGGGCCTTAGTTAGGGACAGTATCACGGCCTTGGGACTAAATTCAGGGCCTGAGGTAGTCACAGCCTAAGGGCTTTAGTTAGCATAAGAGGCAGGACATTTGCTAGGGACAGGGTTAGGGTCAAGTTTAGGGATCGTGTCAGGAAATGACCTAGGGATAGTGTCAAGAGCTTAGTTACAGTATCAGGGCCTTATTTAGGACCCGTGTCAGGGCTTCAGGTAGGGACAGCGTCAGTGCCTGACTCTGGGAGAGCAACAGGGCCTGAGTGAGGCTTAGCGTCAGGCCCATAGCTGGGGACACTGTCAGGGCATGATGTAGGAGCAGCATCAGGGCCTTTGTTGCATCAGCATTAGTGTCTTAGTTACAGACATGATCAGGGCCTGAGTCAGTCACAGCGTCAAGGCCTCAGTTAGGCATAGCTTCGGGGACTGAGTTACGGACAGCCTCAGGTCTTCCCTTAGGAACAGCGACAGGGCTCTCTTAGGGACGGTGTCAGGACCTTAGTTAGAAATGGGTCAGGATATTAGCTCAGGATAGTGTCCGGATTTTAGTTATTGCCGGCAGCAGGGCCTATATTAGAGATAGATTCCGGGCCTTAGTTAGGGACAGTGTCAGGGCCTTAATTAGGACTAGTCTGGGCCTTAGTTAGGGAGAGCATTACGGCTTCGCTGAGGATAAGGGGCAGGACGTTAGCTCGGGACAGAGTCAGGTTCCAGGCCAGTGGTAGTGTCAGGATGTGAGCTAGGGATAGGGTGAAGACCTTAGTTATTGAGAGCATCAGGGCCTTAGTTAGGACCAGCGTCAGGGCCTTCATCAGGACCAGTGTCAGGGCTTCACGTACGGACAGCGTCAGAGCCTAACTAAGGTACGGCAACGGGGCCTAAGTCAGGCCTATCTTTAGGGCCTGAGTTAGGGACAGTGTCAGGGCATGACTTAGGAGCAGTATAAGGGCCTCTGTAGGATCAGCATTAGGGTCTTCGTTAAAGACATTCTCAGGACCTCTGTTAGGGACCGCCTCAGGGCCTCACTTAGGGACAGCGTCAGGGCTTCCTTTGGGACAGTTTCAGGACCTTGGTAAGACATGGGTCAGGATATTAGCTCGGGAGAATGTCAGGACTTTAGATATTGACTGCAGCAGGGCCTTAGAGACGGTGTCTCAGCCTGACTTAGGACTAGCATCAGAGCCTTTGTTAGGTCCAGTGTCAGGGACTGAGTTAGGTGTAGTGTCAGGGCCTTAGTTAGGGACAGTGTCAGGGCCTGAGTTAGGACGAGCCTCCAGGCCTCAGTTAGGGCCAGGGTCACGGCCTCGGGACTAATTTTAGGGCCTTAGTTAGGAAGAGCATCAGGGATTTATTTAGCATAAGAAGCTCAACATTAGTTAAAGACAAGGTTAGGTTAAGGTCTAGGGATTGTGTCAGGGCATGACCTAGGGATAGTGTCAAGACCTTAGTTACTTAGGGCATCAGGGCCTAATTTAGGACCAGCGTCAGGGCTTCAGGTAGGGATAGCGTCAGAGCCTGACTTAGGGAGAGCGACAGGGCTTGAGTGAGGCCTAGTGTCAGAGCCTTAGCTAGGGATAGTATCAGGGCATGACTCAGGAGCAGCACAAGGGCCTTGGTAGGATCAGCCTCAGGGGCTTTGTTAAAGACATTATCAGGGCCTCTGTTAGGGGCAGCCTTAGGGCCTCCCTTGGGGACAGCGTCAGGGCTTACTTAGGGACAGTTTCAGGAGCTTGGTAAGAGATGGGTCCGGAAATCACCTCAGGATAGTGTCAGGACATTAGATATTGACGGCAGCAGGGCCTTAGTTAGGGACAGTGTCAAGGCCTTAGTTAGTACTAGCATCTGGGCCTCTGTTAGGTACAGTGTCGGGGCCTGAGTTAGGAATAGTGTTAGGGCCTTAGTTAGGGACAGTATCACGGCCTTGGGACTAAATTCAGGGCCTGAGGTAGTCACAGCATAAGGGCTTTAGTTAGCATAAGAGGCAGGACATTTGCTAGGGACAGGGTTAGGGTAAAGTTTAGGGATCGTGTCAGGAAATGACCTAGGGGTAGTGTCAAGAGCTTAGTTACAGTATCAGGGCCTTATTTAGGACCCGTGTCAGGGCTTCAGGTAGGGACAGCGTCAGTGCCTGACTCTGGGAGAGCAACAGGGCCTGAGTGAGGCCTAGCGTCAGGCCCATAGCTGGGGACACTGTCAGGGCATGATGTAGGAGCAGCATCAGGGCCTTTGTTGCATCAGCATTAGTGTCTTAGTTACAGACATGATCAGGGCCTGAGTCAGTCACAGCGTCAAGGCCTCAGTTAGGCATAGCTTCGGGGACTGAGTTACGGACAGCCTCAGGTCTTCCCTTAGGAACAGCGACAGGGCTCTCTTAGGGACGGTGTCAGGACCTTGGTTAGAAATGGGTCAGGATATTAGCTCAGGATAGTGTCCGGATTTTAGTTATTGCCGGCAGCAGGGCCTATATTAGAGATAGATTCCGGGCCTTAGTTAGGGACAGTGTCAGGGCCTTAATTAGGACTAGTCTGGGCCTTAGTTAGGGAGAGCATTACGGCTTCGCTGAGGATAAGGGGCAGGACGTTAGCTCAGGACAGAGTCAGGTTCCAGGCCAGTGGTAGTGTCAGGATGTGAGCTAGGGATAGGGTGAAGACCTTAGTTATTGAGAGCATCAGGGCCTTAGTTAGGACCAGCGTCAGGGCCTTCATCAGGACCAGTGCCAGGGCTTCTCGTACTGACAGCGTCAGAGCCTAACTAAGGTACGGCAACAGGGCCTAAGTGAGGCCTATCTTTAGGGCCTGAGTTAGGGGCAGTGTCAGGGCATGACTTAGGAGCCGTATAAGGGCCTCTGTAGGATCAGCATTAGGGTCTTCGTTAAAGACATTCTCAGGGCCTCTGTTAGGGACCGCCTCAGGGCCTCACTTAGGGACAGCGTCAGGGCTTCCTTTGGGACAGTTTCAGGACCTTGGTAAGACATGGGTCAGGATATTAGCTCGGGAGAATGTCAGGACTTTAGATATTGACTGCAGCAGGGCCTTAGAGACAGTGTCTCAGCCTGACTTAGGACTAGCATCAGAGCCTTTGTTAGGTACAGTGTCAGGGCCTGAGTTAGGACGAGCCTCCAGGCCTCAGTTAGGGCCAGGGTCATGGCCTCGGGACTAATTTTAGGGCCTTAGTTAGGAACAGCATCAGGGATTTATTTAGCATAAGAAGCTCAACATTAGTTAAAGACAAGGTTAGGTTAAGGTCTAGGGATTGTGTCAGGGCATGACCTAAGGATAGTGTCAAGACCTTAGTTACTTAGGGCATCAGGGCCTAATTTAGGACCAGTGTCAGGGCTTCAGGTAGGGATAGCGTCAGAGCCTGACTTAGGGAGAGCGACAGGGCTTGAGTGAGGCCTAGTGTCAGAGCCTTAGCTAGGGATAGTATCAGGGCATGACTTAGGAGCAGCATAAGGGCCTTGGTAGGATCAGCCTCAGGGGCTTTGTTAAAGACATTCTCAGGGCCTCTGTTAGGGACAGCCTTAGGGCCTCCCTTAGGGACAGCGTCAGGGCTTACTTAGGGACAGTTTCAGGAGCTTGGTAAGAGATGGGTCCGGAAATTACCTCAGGATAGTGTCAGGACATTAGATATTGACGGCAGCAGGGCCTTAGTTAGGGACAGTGTCAAGACCTTAGTTAGTACTAGCATCTGGGCCTCTGTTAGGTACAGTGTCAGGGCCTGAGTTAGGAATAGTGTTAGGGCCTTAGTTAGGGACAGTATCACGGCCTTGGGACTAAATTCAGGGCCTGAGGTAGTCACAGCATAAGGGCTTTAGTTAGCATAAGAGGCAGGACATTTGCTAGGGACAGGGTTAGGGTAAAGTTTAGGGATTGTGTCAGGAAATGACCTAGGGATAGTGTCAAGAGCTTAGTTACAGTATCAGGGCCTTATTTAGAACCCGTGTCAGGGCTTCAGGTAGGGACAGCGTCAGTGCCTGACTCTGGGAGAGCAACAGGGCCTGAGTGAGGCTTAGCGTCAGGCCCATAGCTGGGGACACTGTCAGGGCATGATGTAGGAGCAGCATCAGGGCCTTTGTTGCATCAGCATTAGTGTCTTAGTTACAGACATGATCAGGGCCTGAGTTAGTCACAGCGTCAAGGCCTCAGTTAGGCATAGCTTGAGGGACTGAGTTATGGACAGCCTCAGGTCTTCACTTAGGAACAGCGACAGGGCTTTCTTAGGGACGGTGTCAGGACCTTGGTTAGAAATGGGTTAGGATATTAGCTCAGGATAGTGTCCGGATTTTAGTTATTACCAGCAGCAAGGCCTATATTAGAGATAGATTCCGGGCCTTAGTTAAGGACAGTGTCAGGGCCTTAATTAGGACTAGTCTGGGCCTTAGTTAGGGAGAGCATTACGGCTTCGGTGAGGATAAGGGGCAGGACGTTAGCTCGGGACAGAGTCAGGTTCCAGGCCAGTGGTAGTGTCAGGATGTGAGCTAGGGATAGGGTGAAGACCTTAGTTATTGAGAGCATCAGGGCCTTAGTTAGGACCAGCGTCAGGGCCTTCATCAGGACCAGTGCCAGGGCTTCACGTACGGACAGCGTCACAGCCTAACTAAGGTACGGCAGCAGGGCCTAAGTGAGGCCTATCTTTAGGGCCTGAGTTAGGGGCAGTGTCAGGGCATGACTTAGGAGCCGTATAAGGCCCTCTGTAGGATCAGCATTAGGGTCTTCGTTAAAGACATTCTCAGGGCCTCTGTTAGGGACCGCCTCAGGGCCTCACTTAGGGACAGCGTCAGGGCTTCCTTTGGGACAGTTTCAGGACCTTGGTAAGACATGGGTCAGGATATTAGCTCGGGATAATGTCAGAACTTTAGATATTGACTGCAGCAGGGCCTTAGAGACAGTGTCTCAGCCTGACTTAGGACTAGCATCAGAGCCTTTGTTAGGTACAGTGTCAGGGCCTGAGTTAGGACGAGCCTCCAGGCCTCAGTTAGGGCCAGGGTCATGGCCTCGGGACTAATTTTAGGGCCTTAGTTAGGAACAGCATCAGGGATTTATTTAGCATAAGAAGCTCAACATTAGTTAAAGACAAGGTTAGGTTAAGGTCTAGGGATTGTGTCAGGGCATGACCTAAGGATAGTGTCAAGACCTTAGTTACTTAGGGCATCAGGGCCTAATTTAGGACCAGTGTCAGGGCTTCAGGTAGGGATAGCGTCAGAGCCTGACTTAGGGAGAGCGACAGGGCTTGAGTGAGGCCTAGTGTCAGAGCCTTAGCTAGGGATAGTATCAGGGCATGACTTAGGAGCAGCATAAGGGCCTTGGTAGGATCAGCCTCAGGGGCTTTGTTAAAGACATTCTCAGGGCCTCTGTTAGGGACAGCCTTAGGGCCTCCCTTAGGGACAGCGTCAGGGCTTACTTAGGGACAGTTTCAGGAGCTTGGTAAGAGATGGGTCCGGAAATTACCTCAGGATAGTGTCAGGACATTAGATATTGATGGCAGCAGGGCCTTAGTTAGGGACAGTGTCAAGGCCTTAGTTAGTACTAGCATCTGGGCCTCTGTTAGGTACAGTGTCAGGGCCTGAGTTAGGAATAGTGTTAGGGCCTTAGTTAGGGACAGTATCACGGCCTTGGGACTAAATTCAGGGCCTGAGGTAGTCACAGCCTAAGGGCTTTAGTTAGCATAAGAGGCAGGACATTTGCTAGGGACAGGGTTAGGGTAAAGTTTAGGGATCGTGTCAGGAAATGACCTAGGGATAGTGTCAAGAGCTTAGTTACAGTATCAGGGCCTTATTTAGGACCCGTGTCAGGGCTTCAGGTAGGGACAGCGTCAGTGCCTGACTCTGGGAGAGCAACAGGGCCTGAGTGAGGCTTAGCGTCAGGCCCATAGCTGGGGACACTGTCAGGGCATGATGTAGGAGCAGCATCAGGGCCTTTGTTGCATCAGCATTAGTGTCTTAGTTACAGACATGATCAGGGCCTGAGTTAGTCACAGCGTCAAGGCCTCAGGCATAGCTTCAGGGACTGAGTTACGGACAGCCTCAGGTCTTCACTTAGGAACAGCGACAGGGCTTTCTTAGGGACGGTGTCAGGACCTTGGTTAGAAATGGGTCAGGATATTAGCTCAGGATAGTGTCCGGATTTTAGTTATTACCGGCAGCAAGGCCTATATTAGAGATAGATTCCGGGCCTTAGTTAAGGACAGTGTCAGGGCCTTAATTAGGACTAGTCTGGGCCTTAGTTAGGGAGAGCATTACGGCTTCGGTGAGGATAAGGGGCAGGACGTTAGCTCGGGACAGAGTCAGGTTCCAGGCCAGTGGTAGTGTCAGGATGTGAGCTAGGGATAGGGTGAAGACCTTAGTTATTGAGAGCATCAGGGCCTTAGTTAGGACCAGCGTCAGGGCCTTCATCAGGACCAGTGTCAGGGCTTCTCGTACTGACAGCGTCAGAGCCTAACTAAGGTACGGCAACAGGGCCTAAGTGAGGCCTATCTTTAGGGCCTGAGTTAGGGGCAGTGTCAGGGCATGACTTAGGAGCCGTATAAGGGCCTCTGTAGGATCAGCATTAGGGTCTTCGTTAAAGACATTCTCAGGGCCTCTGTTAGGGACCGCCTCAGGGCCTCACTTAGGGACAGCGTCAGGGCTTCCTTTGGGACAGTTTCAGGACCTTGGTAAGACATGGGTCAGGATATTAGCTCGGGAGAATGTCAGGACTTTAGATATTGACTGCAGCAGGGCCTTAGAGACAGTGTCTCAGCCTGACTTAGGACTAGCATCAGAGCCTTTGTTAGGTACAGTGTCAGGGCCTGAGTTAGGACGAGCCTCCAGGCCTCAGTTAGGGCCAGGGTCATGGCCTCGGGACTAATTTTAGGGCCTTAGTTAGGAACAGCATCAGGGATTTATTTAGCATAAGAAGCTCAACATTAGTTAAAGACAAGGTTAGGTTAAGGTCTAGGGATTGTGTCAGGGCATGACCTAGGGATAGTGTCAAGACCTTAGTTACTTAGGGCATCAGGGCCTAATTTAGGACCAGTGTCAGGGCTTCAGGTAGGGATAGCGTCAGAGCCTGACTTAGGGAGAGCGACAGGGCTTGAGTGAGGCCTAGTGTCAGAGCCTTAGCTAGGGATAGTATCAGGGCATGACTTAGGAGCAGCATAAGGGCCTTGGTAGGATCAGCCTCAGGGGCTTTGTTAAAGACATTCTCAGGGCCTCTGTTAGGGACAGCCTTAGGGCCTCCCTTAGGGACAGCGTCAGGGCTTACTTAGGGACAGTTTCAGGAGCTTGGTAAGAGATGGGTCCGGAAATTACCTCAGGATAGTGTCAGGACATTAGATATTGATGGCAGCAGGGCCTTAGTTAGGGACAGTGTCAAGGCCTTAGTTAGTACTAGCATCTGGGCCACTGTTAGGTACGGTGTCAGGGCCTGAGTTAGGAATAGTGTTAGGGCCTTAGTTAGGGACAGTATCACGGCCTTGGGACTAAATTCAGGGCCTGAGGTAGTCACAGTCTAAGGACTTTAGTTAGCATAAGAGGCAGGACATTTGCTAGGGACAGGGTTAGGGTAAAGTTTAGGGATCGTGTCAGGAAATGACCTAGGGATAGTGTCAAGAGCTTAGTTACAGTATCAGGGCCTTATTTAGGACCCGTGTCAGGGCTTCAGGTAGGGACAGCGTCAGTGCCTGACTCTGGGAGAGCAACAGGGCCTGAGTGAGGCTTAGCGTCAGGCCCATAGCTGGGGACACTGTCAGGGCATGATGTAGGAGCAGCATCAGGGCCTTTGTTGCATCAGCATTAGTGTCTTAGTTACAGACATGATCAGGGCCTGAGTTAGTCACAGCGTCAAGGCCTCAGTTAGGCATAGCTTCAGGGACTGAGTTACGGACAGCCTCAGGTCTTCACTTAGGAACAGCGACAGGGCTTTCTTAGGGACGGTGTCAGGACCTTGGTTAGAAATGGGTCAGGATATTAGCTCAGGATAGTGTCCGGATTTTAGTTATTACCGGCAGCAAGGCCTATATTAGAGATAGATTCCGGGCCTTAGTTAAGGACAGTGTCAGGGCCTTAATTAGGACTAGTCTGGGCCTTAGTTAGGGAGAGCATTACGGCTTCGGTGAGGATAAGGGACAGGACGTTAGCTCGGGACAGAGTCAGGTTCCAGGCCAGTGGTAGTGTCAGGATGTGAGCTAGGGATAGGGTGAAGACCTTAGTTATTGAGAGCATCAGGGCCTTAGTTAGGACCAGCGTCAGGGCCTTCATCAGGACCAGTGCCAGGGCTTCACGTACGGACAGCGTCAGAGCCTAACTAAGGTACGGCAACGGGGCCTAAGTGAGGCCTATCTTTAGGGCCTGAGTTAGGGGCAGTGTCAGGGCATGACTTAGGAGCCGTATAAGGCCCTCTGTAGGATCAGCATTAGGGTCTTCGTTAAAGACATTCTCAGGGCCTCTGTTAGGGACCGCCTCAGAGCCTCACTTAGGGACAGCGTCAGGGCTTACTTTGGGACAGTTTCAGGACCTTGGTAAGACATGGGTCAGGATATTAGCTCGGGATAATGTCAGGACTTTAGATATTGACTGCAGCAGGGCCTTAGAGACAGTGTCTCAGCCTGACTTAGGACGAGCATCAGAGCCTTTGTTAGGTCCAGTGTCAGGGACTGAGTTAGGTGTAGTGTCAGGGCCTTAGTTAGGGACAGTGTCAGGGCCTGAGTTAGGACGAGCCTCCAGGCCTCAGTTAGGGCCAGGGTCACGGCCTCGGGTCTAATTTTAGGGCCTTAGTTAGGAACAGCATCAGGGATTTATTTAGCATAAGAAGCTCAGCATTAGTTAAAGACAAGGTTAGGTTAAGGTCTAGGGATTGTGTCAGGGCATGACCTAGGGATAGTGTCAAGACCTTAGTTACTTAGGGCATCAGGGCCTAATTTAGGACCAGCGTCAGGGCTTCAGGTAGGGATAGCGTCAGAGCCTGACTTAGGGAGAGCGACAGGGCTTGAGTGAGGCCTAGTGTCAGAGCCTTAGCTAGGGATAGTATCAGGGCATGACTTAGGAGCAGCATAAGGGCCTTGGTAGGATCAGCCTCAGGGGCTTTGTTAAAGACATTCTCAGGGCCTCTGTTAGGGACAGCCTTAGGGCCTCCCTTAGGGACAGCGTCAGGGCTTACTTAGGGACAGTTTCAGGAGCTTGGTAAGAGATGGGTCCGGAAATTACCTCAGGATAGTGTCAGGACATTAGATATTGACGGCAGCAGGGCCCTAGTTAGGGACAGTGTCAAGACCTTAGTTAGTACTAGCATCTGGGCCTCTGTTAGGTACAGTGTCAGGGCCTGAGTTAGGAATAGTGTTAGGGCCTTAGTTAGGGACAGTATCACGGCCTTGGGACTAAATTCAGGTCCTGAGGTAGTCACAGCATAAGGGCTTTAGTTAGCATAAGAGGCAGGACATTTGCTAGGGACAGGGTTAGGGTAAAGTTTAGGGATTGTGTCAGGAAATGACCTAGGGATAGTGTCAAGAGCTTAGTTACAGTATCAGGGCCTTATTTAGAACCCGTGTCAGGGCTTCAGGTAGGGACAGCGTCAGTGCCTGACTCTGGGAGAGCAACAGGGCCTGAGTGAGGCCTAGCGTCAGGCCCATAGCTGGGGACACTGTCAGGGCATGATGTAGGAGCAGCATCAGGGCCTTTGTTGCATCAGCATTAGTGTCTTAGTTACAGACATGATCAGGGCCTGAGTTAGTCACAGCGTCAAGGCCTCAGTTAGGCATAGCTTGAGGGACTGAGTTACGGACAGCCTCAGGTCTTCACTTAGGAACAGCGACAGGGCTTTCTTAGGGACGGTGTCAGGACCTTGGTTAGAAATGGGTTAGGATATTAGCTCAGGATAGTGTCCGGATTTTAGTTATTACCAGCAGCAAGGCCTATATTAGAGATAGATTCCGGGCCTTAGTTAAGGACAGTGTCAGGGCCTTAATTAGGACTAGTCTGGGCCTTAGTTAGGGAGAGCATTACGGCTTCGGTGAGGATAAGGGGCAGGACGTTAGCTCGGGACAGAGTCAGGTTCCAGGCCAGTGGTAGTGTCAGGATGTGAGCTAGGGATAGGGTGAAGACCTTAGTTATTGAGAGCATCAGGGCCTTAGTTAGGACCAGCGTCAGGGCCTTCATCAGGACCAGTGCCAGGGCTTCACGTACGGACAGCGTCAGAGCCTAACTAAGGTACGGCAGCAGGGCCTAAGTGAGGCCTATCTTTAGGGCCTGAGTTAGGGGCAGTGTCAGGGCATGACTTAGGAGCCGTATAAGGCCCTCTGTAGGATCAGCATTAGGGTCTTCGTTAAAGACATTCTCAGGGCCTCTGTTAGGGACCGCCTCAGGGCCTCACTTAGGGACAGCGTCAGGGCTTCCTTTGGGACAGTTTCAGGACCTTGGTAAGACATGGGTCAGGATATTAGCTCGGGATAATGTCAGAACTTTAGATATTGACTGCAGCAGGGCCTTAGAGACAGTGTCTCAGCCTGACTTAGGACTAGCATCAGAGCCTTTGTTAGGTACAGTGTCAGGGCCTGAGTTAGGACGAGCCTCCAGGCCTCAGTTAGGGCCAGGGTCATGGCCTCGGGACTAATTTTAGGGCCTTAGTTAGGAACAGCATCAGGGATTTATTTAGCATAAGAAGCTCAACATTAGTTAAAGACAAGGTTAGGTTAAGGTCTAGGGATTGTGTCAGGGCATGACCTAAGGATAGTGTCAAGACCTTAGTTACTTAGGGCATCAGGGCCTAATTTAGGACCAGTGTCAGGGCTTCAGGTAGGGATAGCGTCAGAGCCTGACTTAGGGAGAGCGACAGGGCTTGAGTGAGGCCTAGTGTCAGAGCCTTAGCTAGGGATAGTATCAGGGCATGACTTAGGAGCAGCATAAGGGCCTTGGTAGGATCAGCCTCAGGGGCTTTGTTAAAGACATTCTCAGGGCCTCTGTTAGGGACAGCCTTAGGGCCTCCCTTAGGGACAGCGTCAGGGCTTACTTAGGGACAGTTTCAGGAGCTTGGTAAGAGATGGGTCCGGAAATTACCTCAGGATAGTGTCAGGACATTAGATATTGATGGCAGCAGGGCCTTAGTTAGGGACAGTGTCAAGGCCTTAGTTAGTACTAGCATCTGGGCCTCTGTTAGGTACAGTGTCAGGGCCTGAGTTAGGAATAGTGTTAGGGCCTTAGTTAGGGACAGTATCACGGCCTTGGGACTAAATTCAGGGCCTGAGGTAGTCACAGCCTAAGGGCTTTAGTTAGCATAAGAGGCAGGACATTTGCTAGGGACAGGGTTAGGGTCAAGTTTAGGGATCGTGTCAGGAAATGACCTAGGGATAGTGTCAAGAGCTTAGTTACAGTATCAGGGCCTTATTTAGGACCCGTGTCAGGGCTTCAGGTAGGGACAGCGTCAGTGCCTGACTCTGGGAGAGCAACAGGGCCTGAGTGAGGCTTAGCGTCAGGCCCATAGCTGGGGACACTGTCAGGGCATGATGTAGGAGCAGCATCAGGGCCTTTGTTGCATCAGCATTAGTGTCTTAGTTACAGACATGATCAGGGCCTGAGTCAGTCACAGCGTCAAGGCCTCAGTTAGGCATAGCTTCGGGGACTGAGTTACGGACAGCCTCAGGTCTTCCCTTAGGAACAGCGACAGGGCTCTCTTAGGGACGGTGTCAGGACCTTGGTTAGAAATGGGTCAGGATATTAGCTCAGGATAGTGTCCGGATTTTAGTTATTGCCGGCAGCAGGGCCTATATTAGAGATAGATTCCGGGCCTTAGTTAGGGACAGTGTCAGGGCCTTAATTAGGACTAGTCTGGGCCTTAGTTAGGGAGAGCATTACGGCTTCGCTGAGGATAAGGGGCAGGACGTTAGCTCGGGACAGAGTCAGGTTCCAGGCCAGTGGTAGTGTCAGGATGTGAGCTAGGGATAGGGTGAAGACCTTAGTTATTGAGAGCATCAGGGCCTTAGTTAGGACCAGCGTCAGGGCCTTCATCAGGACCAGTGTCAGGGCTTCACGTACGGACAGCGTCAGAGCCTAACTAAGGTACGGCAACGGGGCCTAAGTCAGGCCTATCTTTAGGGCCTGAGTTAGGGACAGTGTCAGGGCATGACTTAGGAGCAGTATAAGGGCCTCTGTAGGATCAGCATTAGGGTCTTCGTTAAAGACATTCTCAGGACCTCTGTTAGGGACCGCCTCAGGGCCTCACTTAGGGACAGCGTCAGGGCTTCCTTTGGGACAGTTTCAGGACCTTGGTAAGACATGGGTCAGGATATTAGCTCGGGAGAATGTCAGGACTTTAGATATTGACTGCAGCAGGGCCTTAGAGACGGTGTCTCAGCCTGACTTAGGACTAGCATCAGAGCCTTTGTTAGGTCCAGTGTCAGGGACTGAGTTAGGTGTAGTGTCAGGGCCTTAGTTAGGGACAGTGTCAGGGCCTGAGTTAGGACGAGCCTCCAGGCCTCAGTTAGGGCCAGGGTCACGGCCTCGGGACTAATTTTAGGGCCTTAGTTAGGAAGAGCATCAGGGATTTATTTAGCATAAGAAGCTCAACATTAGTTAAAGACAAGGTTAGGTTAAGGTCTAGGGATTGTGTCAGGGCATGACCTAGGGATAGTGTCAAGACCTTAGTTACTTAGGGCATCAGGGCCTAATTTAGGACCAGCGTCAGGGCTTCAGGTAGGGATAGCGTCAGAGCCTGACTTAGGGAGAGCGACAGGGCTTGAGTGAGGCCTAGTGTCAGAGCCTTAGCTAGGGATAGTATCAGGGCATGACTCAGGAGCAGCACAAGGGCCTTGGTAGGATCAGCCTCAGGGGCTTTGTTAAAGACATTATCAGGGCCTCTGTTAGGGGCAGCCTTAGGGCCTCCCTTGGGGACAGCGTCAGGGCTTACTTAGGGACAGTTTCAGGAGCTTGGTAAGAGATGGGTCCGGAAATCACCTCAGGATAGTGTCAGGACATTAGATATTGACGGCAGCAGGGCCTTAGTTAGGGACAGTGTCAAGGCCTTAGTTAGTACTAGCATCTGGGCCTCTGTTAGGTAGAGTGTCGGGGCCTGAGTTAGGAATAGTGTTAGGGCCTTAGTTAGGGACAGTATCACGGCCTTGGGACTAAATTCAGGGCCTGAGGTAGTCACAGCATAAGGGCTTTAGTTAGCATAAGAGGCAGGACATTTGCTAGGGACAGGGTTAGGGTAAAGTTTAGGGATCGTGTCAGGAAATGACCTAGGGGTAGTGTCAAGAGCTTAGTTACAGTATCAGGGCCTTATTTAGGACCCGTGTCAGGGCTTCAGGTAGGGACAGCGTCAGTGCCTGACTCTGGGAGAGCAACAGGGCCTGAGTGAGGCCTAGCGTCAGGCCCATAGCTGGGGACACTGTCAGGGCATGATGTAGGAGCAGCATCAGGGCCTTTGTTGCATCAGCATTAGTGTCTTAGTTACAGACATGATCAGGGCCTGAGTCAGTCACAGCGTCAAGGCCTCAGTTAGGCATAGCTTCGGGGACTGAGTTACGGACAGCCTCAGGTCTTCCCTTAGGAACAGCGACAGGGCTCTCTTAGGGACGGTGTCAGGACCTTGGTTAGAAATGGGTCAGGATATTAGCTCAGGATAGTGTCCGGATTTTAGTTATTGCCGGCAGCAGGGCCTATATTAGAGATAGATTCCGGGCCTTAGTTAGGGACAGTGTCAGGGCCTTAATTAGGACTAGTCTGGGCCTTAGTTAGGGAGAGCATTACGGCTTCGCTGAGGATAAGGGGCAGGACGTTAGCTCGGGACAGAGTCAGGTTCCAGGCCAGTGGTAGTGTCAGGATGTGAGCTAGGGATAGGGTGAAGACCTTAGTTATTGAGAGCATCAGGGCCTTAGTTAGGACCAGCGTCAGGGCCTTCATCAGGACCAGTGTCAGGGCTTCACGTACGGACAGCGTCAGAGCCTAACTAAGGTACGGCAACGGGGCCTAAGTCAGGCCTATCTTTAGGGCCTGAGTTAGGGACAGTGTCAGGGCATGACTTAGGAGCAGTATAAGGGCCTCTGTAGGATCAGCATTAGGGTCTTCGTTAAAGACATTCTCAGGACCTCTGTTAGGGACCGCCTCAGGGCCTCACTTAGGGACAGCGTCAGGGCTTCCTTTGGGACAGTTTCAGGACCTTGGTAAGACATGGGTCAGGATATTAGCTCGGGAGAATGTCAGGACTTTAGATATTGACTGCAGCAGGGCCTTAGAGACGGTGTCTCAGCCTGACTTAGGACTAGCATCAGAGCCTTTGTTAGGTCCAGTGTCAGGGACTGAGTTAGGTGTAGTGTCAGGGCCTTAGTTAGGGACAGTGTCAGGGCCTGAGTTAGGACGAGCCTCCAGGCCTCAGTTAGGGCCAGGGTCACGGCCTCGGGACTAATTTTAGGGCCTTAGTTAGGAAGAGCATCAGGGATTTATTTAGCATAAGAAGCTCAACATTAGTTAAAGACAAGGTTAGGTTAAGGTCTAGGGATTGTGTCAGGGCATGACCTAGGGATAGTGTCAAGACCTTAGTTACTTAGGGCATCAGGGCCTAATTTAGGACCAGCGTCAGGGCTTCAGGTAGGGATAGCGTCAGAGCCTGACTTAGGGAGAGCGACAGGGCTTGAGTGAGGCCTAGTGTCAGAGCCTTAGCTAGGGATAGTATCAGGGCATGACTCAGGAGCAGCACAAGGGCCTTGGTAGGATCAGCCTCAGGGGCTTTGTTAAAGACATTATCAGGGCCTCTGTTAGGGGCAGCCTTAGGGCCTCCCTTGGGGACAGCGTCAGGGCTTACTTAGGGACAGTTTCAGGAGCTTGGTAAGAGATGGGTCCGGAAATCACCTCAGGATAGTGTCAGGACATTAGATATTGACGGCAGCAGGGCCTTAGTTAGGGACAGTGTCAAGGCCTTAGTTAGTACTAGCATCTGGGCCTCTGTTAGGTACAGTGTCGGGGCCTGAGTTAGGAATAGTGTTAGGGCCTTAGTTAGGGACAGTATCACGGCCTTGGGACTAAATTCAGGGCCTGAGGTAGTCACAGCATAAGGGCTTTAGTTAGCATAAGAGGCAGGACATTTGCTAGGGACAGGGTTAGGGTAAAGTTTAGGGATCGTGTCAGGAAATGACCTAGGGGTAGTGTCAAGAGCTTAGTTACAGTATCAGGGCCTTATTTAGGACCCGTGTCAGGGCTTCAGGTAGGGACAGCGTCAGTGCCTGACTCTGGGAGAGCAACAGGGCCTGAGTGAGGCCTAGCGTCAGGCCCATAGCTGGGGACACTGTCAGGGCATGATGTAGGAGCAGCATCAGGGCCTTTGTTGCATCAGCATTAGTGTCTTAGTTACAGACATGATCAGGGCCTGAGTCAGTCACAGCGTCAAGGCCTCAGTTAGGCATAGCTTCGGGGACTGAGTTACGGACAGCCTCAGGTCTTCCCTTAGGAACAGCGACAGGGCTCTCTTAGGGACGGTGTCAGGACCTTGGTTAGAAATGGGTCAGGATATTAGCTCAGGATAGTGTCCGGATTTTAGTTATTGCCGGCAGCAGGGCCTATATTAGAGATAGATTCCGGGCCTTAGTTAGGGACAGTGTCAGGGCCTTAATTAGGACTAGTCTGGGCCTTAGTTAGGGAGAGCATTACGGCTTCGCTGAGGATAAGGGGCAGGACGTTAGCTCAGGACAGAGTCAGGTTCCAGGCCAGTGGTAGTGTCAGGATGTGAGCTAGGGATAGGGTGAAGACCTTAGTTATTGAGAGCATCAGGGCCTTAGTTAGGACCAGCGTCAGGGCCTTCATCAGGACCAGTGTCAGGGCTTCACGTACGGACAGCGTCAGAGCCTAACTAAGGTTCGGCAACGGGGCCTAAGTCAGGCCTATCTTTAGGGCCTGAGTTAGGGACAGTGTCAGGGCATGACTTAGGAGCAGTATAAGGGCCTCTGTAGGATCAGCATTAGGGTCTTCGTTAAAGACATTCTCAGGACCTCTGTTAGGGACCGCCTCAGGGCCTCACTTAGGGACAGCGTCAGGGCTTCCTTTGGGACAGTTTCAGGACCTTGGTAAGACATGGGTCAGGATATTAGCTCGGGAGAATGTCAGGACTTTAGATATTGACTGCAGCAGGGCCTTAGAGACGGTGTCTCAGCCTGACTTAGGACTAGCATCAGAGCCTTTGTTAGGTCCAGTGTCAGGGACTGAGTTAGGTGTAGTGTCAGGGCCTTAGTTAGGGACAGTGTCAGGGCCTGAGTTAGGACGAGCCTCCAGGCCTCAGTTAGGGCCAGGGTCACGGCCTCGGGACTAATTTTAGGGCCTTAGTTAGGAAGAGCATCAGGGATTTATTTAGCATAAGAAGCTCAACATTAGTTAAAGACAAGGTTAGGTTAAGGTCTAGGGATTGTGTCAGGGCATGACCTAGGGATAGTGTCAAGACCTTATTTACTTAGGGCATCAGGGCCTAATTTAGGACCAGCGTCAGGGCTTCAGGTAGGGATAGCGTCAGAGCCTGACTTAGGGAGAGCGACAGGGCTTGAGTGAGGCCTAGTGTCAGAGCCTTAGCTAGGGATAGTATCAGGGCATGACTCAGGAGCAGCACAAGGGCCTTGGTAGGATCAGCCTCAGGGGCTTTGTTAAAGACATTATCAGGGCCTCTGTTAGGGGCAGCCTTAGGGCCTCCCTTGGGGACAGCGTCAGGGCTTACTTAGGGACAGTTTCAGGAGCTTGGTAAGAGATGGGTCCGGAAATCACCTCAGGATAGTGTCAGGACATTAGATATTGACGGCAGCAGGGCCTTAGTTAGGGACAGTGTCAAGGCCTTAGTTAGTACTAGCATCTGGGCCTCTGTTAGGTACAGTGTCGGGGCCTGAGTTAGGAATAGTGTTAGGGCCTTAGTTAGGGACAGTATCACGGCCTTGGGACTAAATTCAGGGCCTGAGGTAGTCACAGCATAAGGGCTTTAGTTAGCATAAGAGGCAGGACATTTGCTAGGGACAGGGTTAGGGTAAAGTTTAGGGATCGTGTCAGGAAATGACCTAGGGGTAGTGTCAAGAGCTTAGTTACAGTATCAGGGCCTTATTTAGGACCCGTGTCAGGGCTTCAGGTAGGGACAGCGTCAGTGCCTGACTCTGGGAGAGCAACAGGGCCTGAGTGAGGCCTAGCGTCAGGCCCATAGCTGGGGACACTGTCAGGGCATGATGTAGGAGCAGCATCAGGGCCTTTGTTGCATCAGCATTAGTGTCTTAGTTACAGACATGATCAGGGCCTGAGTCAGTCACAGCGTCAAGGCCTCAGTTAGGCATAGCTTCGGGGACTGAGTTACGGACAGCCTCAGGTCTTCCCTTAGGAACAGCGACAGGGCTCTCTTAGGGACGGTGTCAGGACCTTGGTTAGAAATGGGTCAGGATATTAGCTCAGGATAGTGTCCGGATTTTAGTTATTGCCGGCAGCAGGGCCTATATTAGAGATAGATTCCGGGCCTTAGTTAGGGACAGTGTCAGGGCCTTAATTAGGACTAGTCTGGGCCTTAGTTAGGGAGAGCATTACGGCTTCGCTGAGGATAAGGGGCAGGACGTTAGCTCGGGACAGAGTCAGGTTCCAGGCCAGTGGTAGTGTCAGGATGTGAGCTAGGGATAGGGTGAAGACCTTAGTTATTGAGAGCATCAGGGCCTTAGTTAGGACCAGCGTCAGGGCCTTCATCAGGACCAGTGTCAGGGCTTCACGTACGGACAGCGTCAGAGCCTAACTAAGGTACGGCAACGGGGCCTAAGTCAGGCCTATCTTTAGGGCCTGAGTTAGGGACAGTGTCAGGGCATGACTTAGGAGCAGTATAAGGGCCTCTGTAGGATCAGCATTAGGGTCTTCGTTAAAGACATTCTCAGGACCTCTGTTAGGGACCGCCTCAGGGCCTCACTTAGGGACAGCGTCAGGGCTTCCTTTGGGACAGTTTCAGGACCTTGGTAAGACATGGGTCAGGATATTAGCTCGGGAGAATGTCAGGACTTTAGATATTGACTGCAGCAGGGCCTTAGAGACGGTGTCTCAGCCTGACTTAGGACTAGCATCAGAGCCTTTGTTAGGTCCAGTGTCAGGGACTGAGTTAGGTGTAGTGTCAGGGCCTTAGTTAGGGACAGTGTCAGGGCCTGAGTTAGGACGAGCCTCCAGGCCTCAGTTAGGGCCAGGGTCACGGCCTCGGGACTAATTTTAGGGCCTTAGTTAGGAAGAGCATCAGGGATTTATTTAGCATAAGAAGCTCAACATTAGTTAAAGACAAGGTTAGGTTAAGGTCTAGGGATTGTGTCAGGGCATGACCTAGGGATAGTGTCAAGACCTTAGTTACTTAGGGCATCAGGGCCTAATTTAGGACCAGCGTCAGGGCTTCAGGTAGGGATAGCGTCAGAGCCTGACTTAGGGAGAGCGACAGGGCTTGAGTGAGGCCTAGTGTCAGAGCCTTAGCTAGGGATAGTATCAGGGCATGACTCAGGAGCAGCACAAGGGCCTTGGTAGGATCAGCCTCAGGGGCTTTGTTAAAGACATTATCAGGGCCTCTGTTAGGGGCAGCCTTAGGGCCTCCCTTGGGGACAGCGTCAGGGCTTACTTAGGGACAGTTTCAGGAGCTTGGTAAGAGATGGGTCCGGAAATCACCTCAGGATAGTGTCAGGACATTAGATATTGACGGCAGCAGGGCCTTAGTTAGGGACAGTGTCAAGGCCTTAGTTAGTACTAGCATCTGGGCCTCTGTTAGGTACAGTGTCGGGGCCTGAGTTAGGAATAGTGTTAGGGCCTTAGTTAGGGACAGTATCACGGCCTTGGGACTAAATTCAGGGCCTGAGGTAGTCACAGCATAAGGGCTTTAGTTAGCATAAGAGGCAGGACATTTGCTAGGGACAGGGTTAGGGTAAAGTTTAGGGATCGTGTCAGGAAATGACCTAGGGGTAGTGTCAAGAGCTTAGTTACAGTATCAGGGCCTTATTTAGGACCCGTGTCAGGGCTTCAGGTAGGGACAGCGTCAGTGCCTGACTCTGGGAGAGCAACAGGGCCTGAGTGAGGCCTAGCGTCAGGCCCATAGCTGGGGACACTGTCAGGGCATGATGTAGGAGCAGCATCAGGGCCTTTGTTGCATCAGCATTAGTGTCTTAGTTACAGACATGATCAGGGCCTGAGTCAGTCACAGCGTCAAGGCCTCAGTTAGGCATAGCTTCGGGGACTGAGTTACGGACAGCCTCAGGTCTTCCCTTAGGAACAGCGACAGGGCTCTCTTAGGGACGGTGTCAGGACCTTGGTTAGAAATGGGTCAGGATATTAGCTCAGGATAGTGTCCGGATTTTAGTTATTGCCGGCAGCAGGGCCTATATTAGAGATAGATTCCGGGCCTTAGTTAGGGACAGTGTCAGGGCCTTAATTAGGACTAGTCTGGGCCTTAGTTAGGGAGAGCATTACGGCTTCGCTGAGGATAAGGGGCAGGACGTTAGCTCAGGACAGAGTCAGGTTCCAGGCCAGTGGTAGTGTCAGGATGTGAGCTAGGGATAGGGTGAAGACCTTAGTTATTGAGAGCATCAGGGCCTTAGTTAGGACCAGCGTCAGGGCCTTCATCAGGACCAGTGTCAGGGCTTCACGTACGGACAGCGTCAGAGCCTAACTAAGGTTCGGCAACGGGGCCTAAGTCAGGCCTATCTTTAGGGCCTGAGTTAGGGACAGTGTCAGGGCATGACTTAGGAGCAGTATAAGGGCCTCTGTAGGATCAGCATTAGGGTCTTCGTTAAAGACATTCTCAGGACCTCTGTTAGGGACCGCCTCAGGGCCTCACTTAGGGACAGCGTCAGGGCTTCCTTTGGGACAGTTTCAGGACCTTGGTAAGACATGGGTCAGGATATTAGCTCGGGAGAATGTCAGGACTTTAGATATTGACTGCAGCAGGGCCTTAGAGACGGTGTCTCAGCCTGACTTAGGACTAGCATCAGAGCCTTTGTTAGGTCCAGTGTCAGGGACTGAGTTAGGTGTAGTGTCAGGGCCTTAGTTAGGGACAGTGTCAGGGCCTGAGTTAGGACGAGCCTCCAGGCCTCAGTTAGGGCCAGGGTCACGGCCTCGGGACTAATTTTAGGGCCTTAGTTAGGAAGAGCATCAGGGATTTATTTAGCATAAGAAGCTCAACATTAGTTAAAGACAAGGTTAGGTTAAGGTCTAGGGATTGTGTCAGGGCATGACCTAGGGATAGTGTCAAGACCTTATTTACTTAGGGCATCAGGGCCTAATTTAGGACCAGCGTCAGGGCTTCAGGTAGGGATAGCGTCAGAGCCTGACTTAGGGAGAGCGACAGGGCTTGAGTGAGGCCTAGTGTCAGAGCCTTAGCTAGGGATAGTATCAGGGCATGACTCAGGAGCAGCACAAGGGCCTTGGTAGGATCAGCCTCAGGGGCTTTGTTAAAGACATTATCAGGGCCTCTGTTAGGGGCAGCCTTAGGGCCTCCCTTGGGGACAGCGTCAGGGCTTACTTAGGGACAGTTTCAGGAGCTTGGTAAGAGATGGGTCCGGAAATCACCTCAGGATAGTGTCAGGACATTAGATATTGACGGCAGCAGGGCCTTAGTTAGGGACAGTGTCAAGGCCTTAGTTAGTACTAGCATCTGGGCCTCTGTTAGGTACAGTGTCGGGGCCTGAGTTAGGAATAGTGTTAGGGCCTTAGTTAGGGACAGTATCACGGCCTTGGGACTAAATTCAGGGCCTGAGGTAGTCACAGCATAAGGGCTTTAGTTAGCATAAGAGGCAGGACATTTGCTAGGGACAGGGTTAGGGTAAAGTTTAGGGATCGTGTCAGGAAATGACCTAGGGGTAGTGTCAAGAGCTTAGTTACAGTATCAGGGCCTTATTTAGGACCCGTGTCAGGGCTTCAGGTAGGGACAGCGTCAGTGCCTGACTCTGGGAGAGCAACAGGGCCTGAGTGAGGCCTAGCGTCAGGCCCATAGCTGGGGACACTGTCAGGGCATGATGTAGGAGCAGCATCAGGGCCTTTGTTGCATCAGCATTAGTGTCTTAGTTACAGACATGATCAGGGCCTGAGTCAGTCACAGCGTCAAGGCCTCAGTTAGGCATAGCTTCGGGGACTGAGTTACGGACAGCCTCAGGTCTTCCCTTAGGAACAGCGACAGGGCTCTCTTAGGGACGGTGTCAGGACCTTGGTTAGAAATGGGTCAGGATATTAGCTCAGGATAGTGTCCGGATTTTAGTTATTGCCGGCAGCAGGGCCTATATTAGAGATAGATTCCGGGCCTTAGTTAGGGACAGTGTCAGGGCCTTAATTAGGACTAGTCTGGGCCTTAGTTAGGGAGAGCATTACGGCTTCGCTGAGGATAAGGGGCAGGACGTTAGCTCGGGACAGAGTCAGGTTCCAGGCCAGTGGTAGTGTCAGGATGTGAGCTAGGGATAGGGTGAAGACCTTAGTTATTGAGAGCATCAGGGCCTTAGTTAGGACCAGCGTCAGGGCCTTCATCAGGACCAGTGTCAGGGCTTCACGTACGGACAGCGTCAGAGCCTAACTAAGGTACGGCAACGGGGCCTAAGTCAGGCCTATCTTTAGGGCCTGAGTTAGGGACAGTGTCAGGGCATGACTTAGGAGCAGTATAAGGGCCTCTGTAGGATCAGCATTAGGGTCTTCGTTAAAGACATTCTCAGGACCTCTGTTAGGGACCGCCTCAGGGCCTCACTTAGGGACAGCGTCAGGGCTTCCTTTGGGACAGTTTCAGGACCTTGGTAAGACATGGGTCAGGATATTAGCTCGGGAGAATGTCAGGACTTTAGATATTGACTGCAGCAGGGCCTTAGAGACGGTGTCTCAGCCTGACTTAGGACTAGCATCAGAGCCTTTGTTAGGTCCAGTGTCAGGGACTGAGTTAGGTGTAGTGTCAGGGCCTTAGTTAGGGACAGTGTCAGGGCCTGAGTTAGGACGAGCCTCCAGGCCTCAGTTAGGGCCAGGGTCACGGCCTCGGGACTAATTTTAGGGCCTTAGTTAGGAAGAGCATCAGGGATTTATTTAGCATAAGAAGCTCAACATTAGTTAAAGACAAGGTTAGGTTAAGGTCTAGGGATTGTGTCAGGGCATGACCTAGGGATAGTGTCAAGACCTTAGTTACTTAGGGCATCAGGGCCTAATTTAGGACCAGCGTCAGGGCTTCAGGTAGGGATAGCGTCAGAGCCTGACTTAGGGAGAGCGACAGGGCTTGAGTGAGGCCTAGTGTCAGAGCCTTAGCTAGGGATAGTATCAGGGCATGACTCAGGAGCAGCACAAGGGCCTTGGTAGGATCAGCCTCAGGGGCTTTGTTAAAGACATTATCAGGGCCTCTGTTAGGGGCAGCCTTAGGGCCTCCCTTGGGGACAGCGTCAGGGCTTACTTAGGGACAGTTTCAGGAGCTTGGTAAGAGATGGGTCCGGAAATCACCTCAGGATAGTGTCAGGACATTAGATATTGACGGCAGCAGGGCCTTAGTTAGGGACAGTGTCAAGGCCTTAGTTAGTACTAGCATCTGGGCCTCTGTTAGGTACAGTGTCGGGGCCTGAGTTAGGAATAGTGTTAGGGCCTTAGTTAGGGACAGTATCACGGCCTTGGGACTAAATTCAGGGCCTGAGGTAGTCACAGCATAAGGGCTTTAGTTAGCATAAGAGGCAGGACATTTGCTAGGGACAGGGTTAGGGTAAAGTTTAGGGATCGTGTCAGGAAATGACCTAGGGGTAGTGTCAAGAGCTTAGTTACAGTATCAGGGCCTTATTTAGGACCCGTGTCAGGGCTTCAGGTAGGGACAGCGTCAGTGCCTGACTCTGGGAGAGCAACAGGGCCTGAGTGAGGCCTAGCGTCAGGCCCATAGCTGGGGACACTGTCAGGGCATGATGTAGGAGCAGCATCAGGGCCTTTGTTGCATCAGCATTAGTGTCTTAGTTACAGACATGATCAGGGCCTGAGTCAGTCACAGCGTCAAGGCCTCAGTTAGGCATAGCTTCGGGGACTGAGCTACGGACAGCCTCAGGTCTTCCCTTAGGAACAGCGACAGGGCTCTCTTAGGGACGGTGTCAGGACCTTGGTTAGAAATGGGTCAGGATATTAGCTCAGGATAGTGTCCGGATTTTAGTTATTGCCGGCAGCAGGGCCTATATTAGAGATAGATTCCGGGCCTTAGTTAGGGACAGTGTCAGGGCCTTAATTAGGACTAGTCTGGGCCTTAGTTAGGGAGAGCATTACGGCTTCGCTGAGGATAAGGGGCAGGACGTTAGCTCGGGACAGAGTCAGGTTCCAGGCCAGTGGTAGTGTCAGGATGTGAGCTAGGGATAGGGTGAAGACCTTAGTTATTGAGAGCATCAGGGCCTTAGTTAGGACCAGCGTCAGGGCCTTCATCAGGACCAGTGTCAGGGCTTCACGTACGGACAGCGTCAGAGCCTAACTAAGGTACGGCAACGGGGCCTAAGTCAGGCCTATCTTTAGGGCCTGAGTTAGGGACAGTGTCAGGGCATGACTTAGGAGCAGTATAAGGGCCTCTGTAGGATCAGCATTAGGGTCTTCGTTAAAGACATTCTCAGGACCTCTGTTAGGGACCGCCTCAGGGCCTCACTTAGGGACAGCGTCAGGGCTTCCTTTGGGACAGTTTCAGGACCTTGGTAAGACATGGGTCAGGATATTAGCTCGGGAGAATGTCAGGACTTTAGATATTGACTGCAGCAGGGCCTTAGAGACGGTGTCTCAGCCTGACTTAGGACTAGCATCAGAGCCTTTGTTAGGTCCAGTGTCAGGGACTGAGTTAGGTGTAGTGTCAGGGCCTTAGTTAGGGACAGTGTCAGGGCCTGAGTTAGGACGAGCCTCCAGGCCTCAGTTAGGGCCAGGGTCACGGCCTCGGGACTAATTTTAGGGCCTTAGTTAGGAAGAGCATCAGGGATTTATTTAGCATAAGAAGCTCAACATTAGTTAAAGACAAGGTTAGGTTAAGGTCTAGGGATTGTGTCAGGGCATGACCTAGGGATAGTGTCAAGACCTTAGTTACTTAGGGCATCAGGGCCTAATTTAGGACCAGCGTCAGGGCTTCAGGTAGGGATAGCGTCAGAGCCTGACTTAGGGAGAGCGACAGGGCTTGAGTGAGGCCTAGTGTCAGAGCCTTAGCTAGGGATAGTATCAGGGCATGACTCAGGAGCAGCACAAGGGCCTTGGTAGGATCAGCCTCAGGGGCTTTGTTAAAGACATTATCAGGGCCTCTGTTAGGGGCAGCCTTAGGGCCTCCCTTGGGGACAGCGTCAGGGCTTACTTAGGGACAGTTTCAGGAGCTTGGTAAGAGATGGGTCCGGAAATCACCTCAGGATAGTGTCAGGACATTAGATATTGACGGCAGCAGGGCCTTAGTTAGGGACAGTGTCAAGGCCTTAGTTAGTACTAGCATCTGGGCCTCTGTTAGGTACAGTGTCGGGGCCTGAGTTAGGAATAGTGTTAGGGCCTTAGTTAGGGACAGTATCACGGCCTTGGGACTAAATTCAGGGCCTGAGGTAGTCACAGCATAAGGGCTTTAGTTAGCATAAGAGGCAGGACATTTGCTAGGGACAGGGTTAGGGTAAAGTTTAGGGATCGTGTCAGGAAATGACCTAGGGGTAGTGTCAAGAGCTTAGTTACAGTATCAGGGCCTTATTTAGGACCCGTGTCAGGGCTTCAGGTAGGGACAGCGTCAGTGCCTGACTCTGGGAGAGCAACAGGGCCTGAGTGAGGCCTAGCGTCAGGCCCATAGCTGGGGACACTGTCAGGGCATGATGTAGGAGCAGCATCAGGGCCTTTGTTGCATCAGCATTAGTGTCTTAGTTACAGACATGATCAGGGCCTGAGTCAGTCACAGCGTCAAGGCCTCAGTTAGGCATAGCTTCGGGGACTGAGTTACGGACAGCCTCAGGTCTTCCCTTAGGAACAGCGACAGGGCTCTCTTAGGGACGGTGTCAGGACCTTGGTTAGAAATGGGTCAGGATATTAGCTCAGGATAGTGTCCGGATTTTAGTTATTGCCGGCAGCAGGGCCTATATTAGAGATAGATTCCGGGCCTTAGTTAGGGACAGTGTCAGGGCCTTAATTAGGACTAGTCTGGGCCTTAGTTAGGGAGAGCATTACGGCTTCGCTGAGGATAAGGGGCAGGACGTTAGCTCAGGACAGAGTCAGGTTCCAGGCCAGTGGTAGTGTCAGGATGTGAGCTAGGGATAGGGTGAAGACCTTAGTTATTGAGAGCATCAGGGCCTTAGTTAGGACCAGCGTCAGGGCCTTCATCAGGACCAGTGTCAGGGCTTCACGTACGGACAGCGTCAGAGCCTAACTAAGGTTCGGCAACGGGGCCTAAGTCAGGCCTATCTTTAGGGCCTGAGTTAGGGACAGTGTCAGGGCATGACTTAGGAGCAGTATAAGGGCCTCTGTAGGATCAGCATTAGGGTCTTCGTTAAAGACATTCTCAGGACCTCTGTTAGGGACCGCCTCAGGGCCTCACTTAGGGACAGCGTCAGGGCTTCCTTTGGGACAGTTTCAGGACCTTGGTAAGACATGGGTCAGGATATTAGCTCGGGAGAATGTCAGGACTTTAGATATTGACTGCAGCAGGGCCTTAGAGACGGTGTCTCAGCCTGACTTAGGACTAGCATCAGAGCCTTTGTTAGGTCCAGTGTCAGGGACTGAGTTAGGTGTAGTGTCAGGGCCTTAGTTAGGGACAGTGTCAGGGCCTGAGTTAGGACGAGCCTCCAGGCCTCAGTTAGGGCCAGGGTCACGGCCTCGGGACTAATTTTAGGGCCTTAGTTAGGAAGAGCATCAGGGATTTATTTAGCATAAGAAGCTCAACATTAGTTAAAGACAAGGTTAGGTTAAGGTCTAGGGATTGTGTCAGGGCATGACCTAGGGATAGTGTCAAGACCTTATTTACTTAGGGCATCAGGGCCTAATTTAGGACCAGCGTCAGGGCTTCAGGTAGGGATAGCGTCAGAGCCTGACTTAGGGAGAGCGACAGGGCTTGAGTGAGGCCTAGTGTCAGAGCCTTAGCTAGGGATAGTATCAGGGCATGACTCAGGAGCAGCACAAGGGCCTTGGTAGGATCAGCCTCAGGGGCTTTGTTAAAGACATTATCAGGGCCTCTGTTAGGGGCAGCCTTAGGGCCTCCCTTGGGGACAGCGTCAGGGCTTACTTAGGGACAGTTTCAGGAGCTTGGTAAGAGATGGGTCCGGAAATCACCTCAGGATAGTGTCAGGACATTAGATATTGACGGCAGCAGGGCCTTAGTTAGGGACAGTGTCAAGGCCTTAGTTAGTACTAGCATCTGGGCCTCTGTTAGGTACAGTGTCGGGGCCTGAGTTAGGAATAGTGTTAGGGCCTTAGTTAGGGACAGTATCACGGCCTTGGGACTAAATTCAGGGCCTGAGGTAGTCACAGCATAAGGGCTTTAGTTAGCATAAGAGGCAGGACATTTGCTAGGGACAGGGTTAGGGTAAAGTTTAGGGATCGTGTCAGGAAATGACCTAGGGGTAGTGTCAAGAGCTTAGTTACAGTATCAGGGCCTTATTTAGGACCCGTGTCAGGGCTTCAGGTAGGGACAGCGTCAGTGCCTGACTCTGGGAGAGCAACAGGGCCTGAGTGAGGCCTAGCGTCAGGCCCATAGCTGGGGACACTGTCAGGGCATGATGTAGGAGCAGCATCAGGGCCTTTGTTGCATCAGCATTAGTGTCTTAGTTACAGACATGATCAGGGCCTGAGTCAGTCACAGCGTCAAGGCCTCAGTTAGGCATAGCTTCGGGGACTGAGTTACGGACAGCCTCAGGTCTTCCCTTAGGAACAGCGACAGGGCTCTCTTAGGGACGGTGTCAGGACCTTGGTTAGAAATGGGTCAGGATATTAGCTCAGGATAGTGTCCGGATTTTAGTTATTGCCGGCAGCAGGGCCTATATTAGAGATAGATTCCGGGCCTTAGTTAGGGACAGTGTCAGGGCCTTAATTAGGACTAGTCTGGGCCTTAGTTAGGGAGAGCATTACGGCTTCGCTGAGGATAAGGGGCAGGACGTTAGCTCGGGACAGAGTCAGGTTCCAGGCCAGTGGTAGTGTCAGGATGTGAGCTAGGGATAGGGTGAAGACCTTAGTTATTGAGAGCATCAGGGCCTTAGTTAGGACCAGCGTCAGGGCCTTCATCAGGACCAGTGTCAGGGCTTCACGTACGGACAGCGTCAGAGCCTAACTAAGGTACGGCAACGGGGCCTAAGTCAGGCCTATCTTTAGGGCCTGAGTTAGGGACAGTGTCAGGGCATGACTTAGGAGCAGTATAAGGGCCTCTGTAGGATCAGCATTAGGGTCTTCGTTAAAGACATTCTCAGGACCTCTGTTAGGGACCGCCTCAGGGCCTCACTTAGGGACAGCGTCAGGGCTTCCTTTGGGACAGTTTCAGGACCTTGGTAAGACATGGGTCAGGATATTAGCTCGGGAGAATGTCAGGACTTTAGATATTGACTGCAGCAGGGCCTTAGAGACGGTGTCTCAGCCTGACTTAGGACTAGCATCAGAGCCTTTGTTAGGTCCAGTGTCAGGGACTGAGTTAGGTGTAGTGTCAGGGCCTTAGTTAGGGACAGTGTCAGGGCCTGAGTTAGGACGAGCCTCCAGGCCTCAGTTAGGGCCAGGGTCACGGCCTCGGGACTAATTTTAGGGCCTTAGTTAGGAAGAGCATCAGGGATTTATTTAGCATAAGAAGCTCAACATTAGTTAAAGACAAGGTTAGGTTAAGGTCTAGGGATTGTGTCAGGGCATGACCTAGGGATAGTGTCAAGACCTTAGTTACTTAGGGCATCAGGGCCTAATTTAGGACCAGCGTCAGGGCTTCAGGTAGGGATAGCGTCAGAGCCTGACTTAGGGAGAGCGACAGGGCTTGAGTGAGGCCTAGTGTCAGAGCCTTAGCTAGGGATAGTATCAGGGCATGACTCAGGAGCAGCACAAGGGCCTTGGTAGGATCAGCCTCAGGGGCTTTGTTAAAGACATTATCAGGGCCTCTGTTAGGGGCAGCCTTAGGGCCTCCCTTGGGGACAGCGTCAGGGCTTACTTAGGGACAGTTTCAGGAGCTTGGTAAGAGATGGGTCCGGAAATCACCTCAGGATAGTGTCAGGACATTAGATATTGACGGCAGCAGGGCCTTAGTTAGGGACAGTGTCAAGGCCTTAGTTAGTACTAGCATCTGGGCCTCTGTTAGGTAGAGTGTCGGGGCCTGAGTTAGGAATAGTGTTAGGGCCTTAGTTAGGGACAGTATCACGGCCTTGGGACTAAATTCAGGGCCTGAGGTAGTCACAGCATAAGGGCTTTAGTTAGCATAAGAGGCAGGACATTTGCTAGGGACAGGGTTAGGGTAAAGTTTAGGGATCGTGTCAGGAAATGACCTAGGGGTAGTGTCAAGAGCTTAGTTACAGTATCAGGGCCTTATTTAGGACCCGTGTCAGGGCTTCAGGTAGGGACAGCGTCAGTGCCTGACTCTGGGAGAGCAACAGGGCCTGAGTGAGGCCTAGCGTCAGGCCCATAGCTGGGGACACTGTCAGGGCATGATGTAGGAGCAGCATCAGGGCCTTTGTTGCATCAGCATTAGTGTCTTAGTTACAGACATGATCAGGGCCTGAGTCAGTCACAGCGTCAAGGCCTCAGTTAGGCATAGCTTCGGGGACTGAGTTACGGACAGCCTCAGGTCTTCCCTTAGGAACAGCGACAGGGCTCTCTTAGGGACGGTGTCAGGACCTTGGTTAGAAATGGGTCAGGATATTAGCTCAGGATAGTGTCCGGATTTTAGTTATTGCCGGCAGCAGGGCCTATATTAGAGATAGATTCCGGGCCTTAGTTAGGGACAGTGTCAGGGCCTTAATTAGGACTAGTCTGGGCCTTAGTTAGGGAGAGCATTACGGCTTCGCTGAGGATAAGGGGCAGGACGTTAGCTCGGGACAGAGTCAGGTTCCAGGCCAGTGGTAGTGTCAGGATGTGAGCTAGGGATAGGGTGAAGACCTTAGTTATTGAGAGCATCAGGGCCTTAGTTAGGACCAGCGTCAGGGCCTTCATCAGGACCAGTGTCAGGGCTTCACGTACGGACAGCGTCAGAGCCTAACTAAGGTACGGCAACGGGGCCTAAGTCAGGCCTATCTTTAGGGCCTGAGTTAGGGACAGTGTCAGGGCATGACTTAGGAGCAGTATAAGGGCCTCTGTAGGATCAGCATTAGGGTCTTCGTTAAAGACATTCTCAGGACCTCTGTTAGGGACCGCCTCAGGGCCTCACTTAGGGACAGCGTCAGGGCTTCCTTTGGGACAGTTTCAGGACCTTGGTAAGACATGGGTCAGGATATTAGCTCGGGATAATGTCAGGACTTTAGATATTGACTGCAGCAGGGCCTTAGAGACGGTGTCTCAGCCTGACTTAGGACTAGCATCAGAGCCTTTGTTAGGTCCAGTGTCAGGGACTGAGTTAGGTGTAGTGTCAGGGCCTTAGTTAGGGACAGTGTCAGGGCCTGAGTTAGGACGAGCCTCCAGGCCTCAGTTAGGGCCAGGGTCACGGCCTCGGGACTAATTTTAGGGCCTTAGTTAGGAAGAGCATCAGGGATTTATTTAGCATAAGAAGCTCAACATTAGTTAAAGACAAGGTTAGGTTAAGGTCTAGGGATTGTGTCAGGGCATGACCTAGGGATAGTGTCAAGACCTTAGTTACTTAGGGCATCAGGGCCTAATTTAGGACCAGCGTCAGGGCTTCAGGTAGGGATAGCGTCAGAGCCTGACTTAGGGAGAGCGACAGGGCTTGAGTGAGGCCTAGTGTCAGAGCCTTAGCTAGGGATAGTATCAGGGCATGACTTAGGAGCAGCACAAGGGCCTTGGTAGGATCAGCCTCAGGGGCTTTGTTAAAGACATTATCAGGGCCTCTGTTAGGGGCAGCCTTAGGGCCTCCCTTGGGGACAGCGTCAGGGCTTACTTAGGGACAGTTTCAGGAGCTTGGTAAGAGATGGGTCCGGAAATCACCTCAGGATAGTGTCAGGACATTAGATATTGACGGCAGCAGGGCCTTAGTTAGGGACAGTGTCAAGGCCTTAGTTAGTACTAGCATCTGGGCCTCTGTTAGGTACAGTGTCGGGGCCTGAGTTAGGAATAGTGTTAGGGCCTTAGTTAGGGACAGTATCACGGCCTTGGGACTAAATTCAGGGCCTGAGGTAGTCACAGCATAAGGGCTTTAGTTAGCATAAGAGGCAGGACATTTGCTAGGGACAGGGTTAGGGTAAAGTTTAGGGATCGTGTCAGGAAATGACCTAGGGATAGTGTCAAGAGCTTAGTTACAGTATCAGGGCCTTATTTAGGACCCGTGTCAGGGCTTCAGGTAGGGACAGCGTCAGTGCCTGACTCTGGGAGAGCAACAGGGCCTGAGTGAGGCTTAGCGTCAGGCCCATAGCTGGGGACACTGTCAGGGCATGATGTAGGAGCAGCATCAGGGCCTTTGTTGCATCAGCATTAGTGTCTTAGTTACAGACATGATCAGGGCCTGAGTCAGTCACAGCGTCAAGGCCTCAGTTAGGCATAGCTTCGGGGACTGAGTTACGGACAGCCTCAGGTCTTCCCTTAGGAACAGCGACAGGGCTCTCTTAGGGACGGTGTCAGGACCTTGGTTAGAAATGGGTCAGGATATTAGCTCAGGATAGTGTCCGGATTTTAGTTATTGCCGGCAGCAGGGCCTATATTAGAGATAGATTCCGGGCCTTAGTTAGGGACAGTGTCAGGGCCTTAATTAGGACTAGTCTGGGCCTTAGTTAGGGAGAGCATTACGGCTTCGCTGAGGATAAGGGGCAGGACGTTAGCTCGGGACAGAGTCAGGTTCCAGGCCAGTGGTAGTGTCAGGATGTGAGCTAGGGATAGGGTGAAGACCTTAGTTATTGAGAGCATCAGGGCCTTAGTTAGGACCAGCGTCAGGGCCTTCATCAGGACCAGTGTCAGGGCTTCACGTACGGACAGCGTCAGAGCCTAACTAAGGTACGGCAACGGGGCCTAAGTCAGGCCTATCTTTAGGGCCTGAGTTAGGGACAGTGTCAGGGCATGACTTAGGAGCAGTATAAGGGCCTCTGTAGGATCAGCATTAGGGTCTTCGTTAAAGACATTCTCAGGACCTCTGTTAGGGACCGCCTCAGGGCCTCACTTAGGGACAGCGTCAGGGCTTCCTTTGGGACAGTTTCAGGACCTTGGTAAGACATGGGTCAGGATATTAGCTCGGGAGAATGTCAGGACTTTAGATATTGACTGCAGCAGGGCCTTAGAGACGGTGTCTCAGCCTGACTTAGGACTAGCATCAGAGCCTTTGTTAGGTCCAGTGTCAGGGACTGAGTTAGGTGTAGTGTCAGGGCCTTAGTTAGGGACAGTGTCAGGGCCTGAGTTAGGACGAGCCTCCAGGCCTCAGTTAGGGCCAGGGTCACGGCCTCGGGACTAATTTTAGGGCCTTAGTTAGGAAGAGCATCAGGGATTTATTTAGCATAAGAAGCTCAACATTAGTTAAAGACAAGGTTAGGTTAAGGTCTAGGGATTGTGTCAGGGCATGACCTAGGGATAGTGTCAAGACCTTAGTTACTTAGGGCATCAGGGCCTAATTTAGGACCAGCGTCAGGGCTTCAGGTAGGGATAGCGTCAGAGCCTGACTTAGGGAGAGCGACAGGGCTTGAGTGAGGCCTAGTGTCAGGGCCTTAGCTAGGGATAGTATCAGGGCATGACTTAGGAGCAGCACAAGGGCCTTGGTAGGATCAGCCTCAGGGGCTTTGTTAAAGACATTATCAGGGCCTCTGTTAGGGGCAGCCTTAGGGCCTCCCTTGGGGACAGCGTCAGGGCTTACTTAGGGACAGTTTCAGGAGCTTGGTAAGAGATGGGTCCGGAAATTACCTCAGGATAGTGTCAGGACATTAGATATTGACGGCAGCAGGGCCTTAGTTAGGGACAGTGTCAAGGCCTTAGTTAGTACTAGCATCTGGGCCTCTGTTAGGTACAGTGTCGGGGCCTGAGTTAGGAATAGTGTTAGGGCCTTAGTTAGGGACAGTATCACGGCCTTGGGACTAAATTCAGGGCCTGAGGTAGTCACAGCATAAGGGCTTTAGTTAGCATAAGAGGCAGGACATTTGCTAGGGACAGGGTTAGGGTAAAGTTTAGGGATCGTGTCAGGAAATGACCTAGGGATAGTGTCAAGAGCTTAGTTACAGTATCAGGGCCTTATTTAGGACCAGTGTCAGGGCTTCAGGTAGGGACAGCGTCAGTGCCTGACTCTGGGAGAGCAACATGGCCTGAGTGAGGCCTAGCGTCAGGCCCATAGCTGGGGACACTGTCAGGGCATGATGTAGGAGCAGCATCAGGGCCTTTGTTGCATCAGCATTAGTGTCTTAGTTACAGACATGATCAGGGCCTGAGTTAGTCACAGCGTCAAGGCCTCAGTTAGGCATAGCTTCAGGGACTGAGTTACGGACAGCCTCAGGTCTTCACTTAGGAACAGCGACAGGGCTCTCTTAGGGACGGTGTCAAGACCTTGGTTAGAAATGGATCAGGATATTAGCTCAGGATAGTGTCCGGATTTTAGTTATTGCCGGCAGCAGGGCCTATATTAGAGATAGATTCCGGGCCTTAGTTAGGGACAGTGTCAGGGCCTTAATTAGGACTAGTCTGGGCCTTAGTTAGGGAGAGCATTACGGCTTCGCTGAGGATAAGGGGCAGGACGTTAGCTCAGGACAGAGTCAGGTTCCAGGCCAGTGGTAGTGTCAGGATGTGAGCTAGGGATAGGGTGAAGACCTTAGTTATTGAGAGCATCAGGGCCTTAGTTAGGACCAGCGTCAGGGCCTTCATCAGGACCAGTGTCAGGGCTTCACGTACGGACAGCGTCAGAGCCTAACTAAGGTACGGCAACGGGGCCTAAGTGAGGCCTATCTTTAGGGCCTGAGTTAGGGACAGTGTCAGGGCATGACTTAGGAGCAGTATAAGGGCCTCTGTAGGATCAGCATTAGGGTCTTCGTTAAAGACATTCTCAGGACCTCTGTTAGGGACCGCCTCAGGGCCTCACTTAGGGACAGCGTCAGGGCTTCCTTTGGGACAGTTTCAGGACCTTGGTAAGACATGGGTCAGGATATTAGCTCGGGAGAATGTCAGGACTTTAGATATTGACTGCAGCAGGGCCTTAGAGACGGTGTCTCAGCCTGACTTAGGACTAGCATCAGAGCCTTTGTTAGGTCCAGTGTCAGGGACTGAGTTAGGTGTAGTGTCAGGGCCTTAGTTAGGGACAGTGTCAGGGCCTGAGTTAGGACGAGCCTCCAGGCCTCAGTTAGGGCCAGGGTCACGGCCTCGGGACTAATTTTAGGGCCTTAGTTAGGAAGAGCATCAGGGATTTATTTAGCATAAGAAGCTCAACATTAGTTAAAGACAAGGTTAGGTTAAGGTCTAGGGATTGTGTCAGGGCATGACCTAGGGATAGTGTCAAGACCTTAGTTACTTAGGGCATCAGGGCCTAATTTAGGACCAGCGTCAGGGCTTCAGGTAGGGATAGTGTCAGAGCCTGACTTAGGGAGAGCGACAGGGCTTGAGTGAGGCTTAGTGTCAGAGCCTTAGCTAGGGATAGTATCAGGGCATGACTTAGGAGCAGCACAAGGGCCTTGGTAGGATCAGCCTCAGGGGCTTTGTTAAAGATATTATCAGGGCCTCTGTTAGGGGCAGCCTTAGGGCCTCCCTTGGGGACAGCGTCAGGGCTTACTTAGGGACAGTTTCAGGAGCTTGGTAAGAGATGGGTCCGGAAATCACCTCAGGATAGTGTCAGGACATTAGATATTGACGGCAGCAGGGCCTTAGTTAGGGACAGTGTCAAGGCCTTAGTTAGTACTAGCATCTGGGCCTCTGTTAGGTACAGTGTCGGGGCCTGAGTTAGGAATAGTGTTAGGGCCTTAGTTAGGGACAGTATCACGGCCTTGGGACTAAATTCAGGGCCTGAGGTAGTCACAGCATAAGGGCTTTAGTTAGCATAAGAGGCAGGACATTTGCTAGGGACAGGGTTAGGGTAAAGTTTAGGGATCGTGTCAGGAAATGACCTAGGGGTAGTGTCAAGAGCTTAGTTACAGTATCAGGGCCTTATTTAGGACCCGTGTCAGGGCTTCAGGTAGGGACAGCGTCAGTGCCTGACTCTGGGAGAGCAACAGGGCCTGAGTGAGGCCTAGCGTCAGGCCCATAGCTGGGGACACTGTCAGGGCATGATGTAGGAGCAGCATCAGGGCCTTTGTTGCATCAGCATTAGTGTCTTAGTTACAGACATGATCAGGGCCTGAGTCAGTCACAGCGTCAAGGCCTCAGTTAGGCATAGCTTCGGGGACTGAGTTACGGACAGCCTCAGGTCTTCCCTTAGGAACAGCGACAGGGCTCTCTTAGGGACGGTGTCAGGACCTTGGTTAGAAATGGGTCAGGATATTAGCTCAGGATAGTGTCCGGATTTTAGTTATTGCCGGCAGCAGGGCCTATATTAGAGATAGATTCCGGGCCTTAGTTAGGGACAGTGTCAGGGCCTTAATTAGGACTAGTCTGGGCCTTAGTTAGGGAGAGCATTACGGCTTCGCTGAGGATAAGGGGCAGGACGTTAGCTCGGGACAGAGTCAGGTTCCAGGCCAGTGGTAGTGTCAGGATGTGAGCTAGGGATAGGGTGAAGACCTTAGTTATTGAGAGCATCAGGGCCTTAGTTAGGACCAGCGTCAGGGCCTTCATCAGGACCAGTGTCAGGGCTTCACGTACGGACAGCGTCAGAGCCTAACTAAGGTACGGCAACGGGGCCTAAGTCAGGCCTATCTTTAGGGCCTGAGTTAGGGACAGTGTCAGGGCATGACTTAGGAGCAGTATAAGGGCCTCTGTAGGATCAGCATTAGGGTCTTCGTTAAAGACATTCTCAGGACCTCTGTTAGGGACCGCCTCAGGGCCTCACTTAGGGACAGCGTCAGGGCTTCCTTTGGGACAGTTTCAGGACCTTGGTAAGACATGGGTCAGGATATTAGCTCGGGAGAATGTCAGGACTTTAGATATTGACTGCAGCAGGGCCTTAGAGACGGTGTCTCAGCCTGACTTAGGACTAGCATCAGAGCCTTTGTTAGGTCCAGTGTCAGGGACTGAGTTAGGTGTAGTGTCAGGGCCTTAGTTAGGGACAGTGTCAGGGCCTGAGTTAGGACGAGCCTCCAGGCCTCAGTTAGGGCCAGGGTCACGGCCTCGGGACTAATTTTAGGGCCTTAGTTAGGAAGAGCATCAGGGATTTATTTAGCATAAGAAGCTCAACATTAGTTAAAGACAAGGTTAGGTTAAGGTCTAGGGATTGTGTCAGGGCATGACCTAGGGATAGTGTCAAGACCTTAGTTACTTAGGGCATCAGGGCCTAATTTAGGACCAGCGTCAGGGCTTCAGGTAGGGATAGCGTCAGAGCCTGACTTAGGGAGAGCGACAGGGCTTGAGTGAGGCCTAGTGTCAGAGCCTTAGCTAGGGATAGTATCAGGGCATGACTTAGGAGCAGCACAAGGGCCTTGGTAGGATCAGCCTCAGGGGCTTTGTTAAAGACATTATCAGGGCCTCTGTTAGGGGCAGCCTTAGGGCCTCCCTTGGGGACAGCGTCAGGGCTTACTTAGGGACAGTTTCAGGAGCTTGGTAAGAGATGGGTCCGGAAATCACCTCAGGATAGTGTCAGGACATTAGATATTGACGGCAGCAGGGCCTTAGTTAGGGACAGTGTCAAGGCCTTAGTTAGTACTAGCATCTGGGCCTCTGTTAGGTACAGTGTCGGGGCCTGAGTTAGGAATAGTGTTAGGGCCTTAGTTAGGGACAGTATCACGGCCTTGGGACTAAATTCAGGGCCTGAGGTAGTCACAGCATAAGGGCTTTAGTTAGCATAAGAGGCAGGACATTTGCTAGGGACAGGGTTAGGGTAAAGTTTAGGGATCGTGTCAGGAAATGACCTAGGGATAGTGTCAAGAGCTTAGTTACAGTATCAGGGCCTTATTTAGGACCCGTGTCAGGGCTTCAGGTAGGGACAGCGTCAGTGCCTGACTCTGGGAGAGCAACAGGGCCTGAGTGAGGCCTAGCGTCAGGCCCATAGCTGGGGACACTGTCAGGGCATGATGTAGGAGCAGCATCAGGGCCTTTGTTGCATCAGCATTAGTGTCTTAGTTACAGACATGATCAGGGCCTGAGTCAGTCACAGCGTCAAGGCCTCAGTTAGGCATAGCTTCGGGGACTGAGTTACGGACAGCCTCAGGTCTTCCCTTAGGAACAGCGACAGGGCTCTCTTAGGGACGGTGTCAGGACCTTGGTTAGAAATGGGTCAGGATATTAGCTCAGGATAGTGTCCGGATTTTAGTTATTGCCGGCAGCAGGGCCTATATTAGAGAGAGATTCCGGGCCTTAGTTAGGGACAGTGTCAGGGCCTTAATTAGGACTAGTCTGGGCCTTAGTTAGGGAGAGCATTACGGCTTCGCTGAGGATAAGGGGCAGGACGTTAGCTCAGGACAGAGTCAGGTTCCAGGCCAGTGGTAGTGTCAGGATGTGAGCTAGGGATAGGGTGAAGACCTTAGTTATTGAGAGCATCAGGGCCTTAGTTAGGACCAGCGTCAGGGCCTTCATCAGGACCAGTGTCAGGGCTTCACGTACGGACAGCGTCAGAGCCTAACTAAGGTACGGCAACGGGGCCTAAGTGAGGCCTATCTTTAGGGCCTGAGTTAGGGACAGTGTCAGGGCATGACTTAGGAGCAGTATAAGGGCCTCTGTAGGATCAGCATTAGGGTCTTCGTTAAAGACATTCTCAGGACCTCTGTTAGGGACCGCCTCAGGGCCTCACTTAGGGACAGCGTCAGGGCTTCCTTTGGGACAGTTTCAGGACCTTGGTAAGACATGGGTCAGGATATTAGCTCGGGAGAATGTCAGGACTTTAGATATTGACTGCAGCAGGGCCTTAGAGACGGTGTCTCAGCCTGACTTAGGACTAGCATCAGAGCCTTTGTTAGGTCCAGTGTCAGGGACTGAGTTAGGTGTAGTGTCAGGGCCTTAGTTAGGGACAGTGTCAGGGCCTGAGTTAGGACGAGCCTCCAGGCCTCAGTTAGGGCCAGGGTCACGGCCTCGGGACTAATTTTAGGGCCTTAGTTAGGAAGAGCATCAGGGATTTATTTAGCATAAGAAGCTCAACATTAGTTAAAGACAAGGTTAGGTTAAGGGTCTAGGGATTGTGTCAGGGCATGACCTAGGGATAGTGTCAAGACCTTAGTTACTTAGGGCATCAGGGCCTAATTTAGGACCAGCGTCAGGGCTTCAGGTAGGGATAGTGTCAGAGCCTGACTTAGGGAGAGCGACAGGGCTTGAGTGAGGCTTAGTGTCAGAGCCTTAGCTAGGGATAGTATCAGGGCATGACTTAGGAGCAGCACAAGGGCCTTGGTAGGATCAGCCTCAGGGGCTTTGTTAAAGATATTATCAGGGCCTCTGTTAGGGGCAGCCTTAGGGCCTCCCTTGGGGACAGCGTCAGGGCTTACTTAGGGACAGTTTCAGGAGCTTGGTAAGAGATGGGTCCGGAAATCACCTCAGGATAGTGTCAGGACATTAGATATTGACGGCAGCAGGGCCTTAGTTAGGGACAGTGTCAAGGCCTTAGTTAGTACTAGCATCTGGGCCTCTGTTAGGTACAGTGTCGGGGCCTGAGTTAGGAATAGTGTTAGGGCCTTAGTTAGGGACAGTATCACGGCCTTGGGACTAAATTCAGGGCCTGAGGTAGTCACAGCATAAGGGCTTTAGTTAGCATAAGAGGCAGGACATTTGCTAGGGACAGGGTTAGGGTAAAGTTTAGGGATCGTGTCAGGAAATGACCTAGGGGTAGTGTCAAGAGCTTAGTTACAGTATCAGGGCCTTATTTAGGACCCGTGTCAGGGCTTCAGGTAGGGACAGCGTCAGTGCCTGACTCTGGGAGAGCAACAGGGCCTGAGTGAGGCCTAGCGTCAGGCCCATAGCTGGGGACACTGTCAGGGCATGATGTAGGAGCAGCATCAGGGCCTTTGTTGCATCAGCATTAGTGTCTTAGTTACAGACATGATCAGGGCCTGAGTCAGTCACAGCGTCAAGGCCTCAGTTAGGCATAGCTTCGGGGACTGAGTTACGGACAGCCTCAGGTCTTCCCTTAGGAACAGCGACAGGGCTCTCTTAGGGACGGTGTCAGGACCTTGGTTAGAAATGGGTCAGGATATTAGCTCAGGATAGTGTCCGGATTTTAGTTATTGCCGGCAGCAGGGCCTATATTAGAGATAGATTCCGGGCCTTAGTTAGGGACAGTGTCAGGGCCTTAATTAGGACTAGTCTGGGCCTTAGTTAGGGAGAGCATTACGGCTTCGCTGAGGATAAGGGGCAGGACGTTAGCTCGGGACAGAGTCAGGTTCCAGGCCAGTGGTAGTGTCAGGATGTGAGCTAGGGATAGGGTGAAGACCTTAGTTATTGAGAGCATCAGGGCCTTAGTTAGGACCAGCGTCAGGGCCTTCATCAGGACCAGTGTCAGGGCTTCACGTACGGACAGCGTCAGAGCCTAACTAAGGTACGGCAACGGGGCCTAAGTCAGGCCTATCTTTAGGGCCTGAGTTAGGGACAGTGTCAGGGCATGACTTAGGAGCAGTATAAGGGCCTCTGTAGGATCAGCATTAGGGTCTTCGTTAAAGACATTCTCAGGACCTCTGTTAGGGACCGCCTCAGGGCCTCACTTAGGGACAGCGTCAGGGCTTCCTTTGGGACAGTTTCAGGACCTTGGTAAGACATGGGTCAGGATATTAGCTCGGGAGAATGTCAGGACTTTAGATATTGACTGCAGCAGGGCCTTAGAGACGGTGTCTCAGCCTGACTTAGGACTAGCATCAGAGCCTTTGTTAGGTCCAGTGTCAGAGACTGAGTTAGGTGTAGTGTCAGGGCCTTAGTTAGGGACAGTGTCAGGGCCTGAGTTAGGACGAGCCTCCAGGCCTCAGTTAGGGCCAGGGTCACGGCCTCGGGACTAATTTTAGGGCCTTAGTTAGGAAGAGCATCAGGGATTTATTTAGCATAAGAAGCTCAACATTAGTTAAAGACAAGGTTAGGTTAAGGTCTAGGGATTGTGTCAGGGCATGACCTAGGGATAGTGTCAAGACCTTAGTTACTTAGGGCATCAGGGCCTAATTTAGGACCAGCGTCAGGGCTTCAGGTAGGGATAGTGTCAGAGCCTGACTTAGGGAGAGCGACAGGGCTTGAGTGAGGCTTAGTGTCAGAGCCTTAGCTAGGGATAGTATCAGGGCATGACTTAGGAGCAGCACAAGGGCCTTGGTAGGATCAGCCTCAGGGGCTTTGTTAAAGATATTATCAGGGCCTCTGTTAGGGGCAGCCTTAGGGCCTCCCTTGGGGACAGCGTCAGGGCTTACTTAGGGACAGTTTCAGGAGCTTGGTAAGAGATGGGTCCGGAAATCACCTCAGGATAGTGTCAGGACATTAGATATTGACGGCAGCAGGGCCTTAGAGACGGTGTCTCAGCCTGATTTAGGACTAGCATCAGAGCCTTTGTTAGGTCCAGTGTCAGGGACTGAGTTAGGTGTAGTGTCAGGGCCTTAGTTAGGGACAGTGTCAGGGCCTGAGTTAGGACGAGCCTCCAGGCCTCAGTTAGGGCCAGGGTCACGGCCTCGGGACTAATTTTAGGGCCTTAGTTAGGAAGAGCATCAGGGATTTATTTAGCATAAGAAGCTCAACATTAGTTAAAGACAAGGTTAGGTTAAGGGTCTAGGGATTGTGTCAGGGCATGACCTAGGGATAGTGTCAAGACCTTAGTTACTTAGGGCATCAGGGCCTAATTTAGGACCAGCGTCAGGGCTTCAGGTAGGGATAGTGTCAGAGCCTGACTTAGGGAGAGCGACAGGGCTTGAGTGAGGCTTAGTGTCAGAGCCTTAGCTAGGGATAGTATCAGGGCATGACTTAGGAGCAGCACAAGGGCCTTGGTAGGATCAGCCTCAGGGGCTTTGTTAAAGATATTATCAGGGCCTCTGTTAGGGGCAGCCTTAGGGCCTCCCTTGGGGACAGCGTCAGGGCTTACTTAGGGACAGTTTCAGGAGCTTGGTAAGAGATGGGTCCGGAAATCACCTCAGGATAGTGTCAGGACATTAGATATTGACGGCAGCAGGGCCTTAGTTAGGGACAGTGTCAAGGCCTTAGTTAGTACTAGCATCTGGGCCTCTGTTAGGTACAGTGTCGGGGCCTGAGTTAGGAATAGTGTTAGGGCCTTAGTTAGGGACAGTATCACGGCCTTGGGACTAAATTCAGGGCCTGAGGTAGTCACAGCATAAGGGCTTTAGTTAGCATAAGAGGCAGGACATTTGCTAGGGACAGGGTTAGGGTAAAGTTTAGGGATCGTGTCAGGAAATGACCTAGGGATAGTGTCAAGAGCTTAGTTACAGTATCAGGGCCTTATTTAGGACCCGTGTCAGGGCTTCAGGTAGGGACAGCGTCAGTGCCTGACTCTGGGAGAGCAACAGGGCCTGAGTGAGGCCTAGCGTCAGGCCCATAGCTGGGGACACTGTCAGGGCATGATGTAGGAGCAGCATCAGGGCCTTTGTTGCATCAGCATTAGTGTCTTAGTTACAGACATGATCAGGGCCTGAGTCAGTCACAGCGTCAAGGCCTCAGTTAGGCATAGCTTCGGGGACTGAGTTACGGACAGCCTCAGGTCTTCCCTTAGGAACAGCGACAGGGCTCTCTTAGGGACGGTGTCAGGACCTTGGTTAGAAATGGGTCAGGATATTAGCTCAGGATAGTGTCCGGATTTTAGTTATTGCCGGCAGCAGGGCCTATATTAGAGAGAGATTCCGGGCCTTAGTTAGGGACAGTGTCAGGGCCTTAATTAGGACTAGTCTGGGCCTTAGTTAGGGAGAGCATTACGGCTTCGCTGAGGATAAGGGGCAGGACGTTAGCTCAGGACAGAGTCAGGTTCCAGGCCAGTGGTAGTGTCAGGATGTGAGCTAGGGATAGGGTGAAGACCTTAGTTATTGAGAGCATCAGGGCCTTAGTTAGGACCAGCGTCAGGGCCTTCATCAGGACCAGTGTCAGGGCTTCACGTACGGACAGCGTCAGAGCCTAACTAAGGTACGGCAACGGGGCCTAAGTGAGGCCTATCTTTAGGGCCTGAGTTAGGGACAGTGTCAGGGCATGACTTAGGAGCAGTATAAGGGCCTCTGTAGGATCAGCATTAGGGTCTTCGTTAAAGACATTCTCAGGACCTCTGTTAGGGACCGCCTCAGGGCCTCACTTAGGGACAGCGTCAGGGCTTCCTTTGGGACAGTTTCAGGACCTTGGTAAGACATGGGTCAGGATATTAGCTCGGGAGAATGTCAGGACTTTAGATATTGACTGCAGCAGGGCCTTAGAGACGGTGTCTCAGCCTGACTTAGGACTAGCATCAGAGCCTTTGTTAGGTCCAGTGTCAGGGACTGAGTTAGGTGTAGTGTCAGGGCCTTAGTTAGGGACAGTGTCAGGGCCTGAGTTAGGACGAGCCTCCAGGCCTCAGTTAGGGCCAGGGTCACGGCCTCGGGACTAATTTTAGGGCCTTAGTTAGGAAGAGCATCAGGGATTTATTTAGCATAAGAAGCTCAACATTAGTTAAAGACAAGGTTAGGTTAAGGGTCTAGGGATTGTGTCAGGGCATGACCTAGGGATAGTGTCAAGACCTTAGTTACTTAGGGCATCAGGGCCTAATTTAGGACCAGCGTCAGGGCTTCAGGTAGGGATAGTGTCAGAGCCTGACTTAGGGAGAGCGACAGGGCTTGAGTGAGGCTTAGTGTCAGAGCCTTAGCTAGGGATAGTATCAGGGCATGACTTAGGAGCAGCACAAGGGCCTTGGTAGGATCAGCCTCAGGGGCTTTGTTAAAGATATTATCAGGGCCTCTGTTAGGGGCAGCCTTAGGGCCTCCCTTGGGGACAGCGTCAGGGCTTACTTAGGGACAGTTTCAGGAGCTTGGTAAGAGATGGGTCCGGAAATCACCTCAGGATAGTGTCAGGACATTAGATATTGACGGCAGCAGGGCCTTAGTTAGGGACAGTGTCAAGGCCTTAGTTAGTACTAGCATCTGGGCCTCTGTTAGGTACAGTGTCGGGGCCTGAGTTAGGAATAGTGTTAGGGCCTTAGTTAGGGACAGTATCACGGCCTTGGGACTAAATTCAGGGCCTGAGGTAGTCACAGCATAAGGGCTTTAGTTAGCATAAGAGGCAGGACATTTGCTAGGGACAGGGTTAGGGTAAAGTTTAGGGATCGTGTCAGGAAATGACCTAGGGGTAGTGTCAAGAGCTTAGTTACAGTATCAGGGCCTTATTTAGGACCCGTGTCAGGGCTTCAGGTAGGGACAGCGTCAGTGCCTGACTCTGGGAGAGCAACAGGGCCTGAGTGAGGCCTAGCGTCAGGCCCATAGCTGGGGACACTGTCAGGGCATGATGTAGGAGCAGCATCAGGGCCTTTGTTGCATCAGCATTAGTGTCTTAGTTACAGACATGATCAGGGCCTGAGTCAGTCACAGCGTCAAGGCCTCAGTTAGGCATAGCTTCGGGGACTGAGTTACGGACAGCCTCAGGTCTTCCCTTAGGAACAGCGACAGGGCTCTCTTAGGGACGGTGTCAGGACCTTGGTTAGAAATGGGTCAGGATATTAGCTCAGGATAGTGTCCGGATTTTAGTTATTGCCGGCAGCAGGGCCTATATTAGAGATAGATTCCGGGCCTTAGTTAGGGACAGTGTCAGGGCCTTAATTAGGACTAGTCTGGGCCTTAGTTAGGGAGAGCATTACGGCTTCGCTGAGGATAAGGGGCAGGACGTTAGCTCGGGACAGAGTCAGGTTCCAGGCCAGTGGTAGTGTCAGGATGTGAGCTAGGGATAGGGTGAAGACCTTAGTTATTGAGAGCATCAGGGCCTTAGTTAGGACCAGCGTCAGGGCCTTCATCAGGACCAGTGTCAGGGCTTCACGTACGGACAGCGTCAGAGCCTAACTAAGGTACGGCAACGGGGCCTAAGTCAGGCCTATCTTTAGGGCCTGAGTTAGGGACAGTGTCAGGGCATGACTTAGGAGCAGTATAAGGGCCTCTGTAGGATCAGCATTAGGGTCTTCGTTAAAGACATTCTCAGGACCTCTGTTAGGGACCGCCTCAGGGCCTCACTTAGGGACAGCGTCAGGGCTTCCTTTGGGACAGTTTCAGGACCTTGGTAAGACATGGGTCAGGATATTAGCTCGGGAGAATGTCAGGACTTTAGATATTGACTGCAGCAGGGCCTTAGAGACGGTGTCTCAGCCTGACTTAGGACTAGCATCAGAGCCTTTGTTAGGTCCAGTGTCAGAGACTGAGTTAGGTGTAGTGTCAGGGCCTTAGTTAGGGACAGTGTCAGGGCCTGAGTTAGGACGAGCCTCCAGGCCTCAGTTAGGGCCAGGGTCACGGCCTCGGGACTAATTTTAGGGCCTTAGTTAGGAAGAGCATCAGGGATTTATTTAGCATAAGAAGCTCAACATTAGTTAAAGACAAGGTTAGGTTAAGGTCTAGGGATTGTGTCAGGGCATGACCTAGGGATAGTGTCAAGACCTTAGTTACTTAGGGCATCAGGGCCTAATTTAGGACCAGCGTCAGGGCTTCAGGTAGGGATAGTGTCAGAGCCTGACTTAGGGAGAGCGACAGGGCTTGAGTGAGGCTTAGTGTCAGAGCCTTAGCTAGGGATAGTATCAGGGCATGACTTAGGAGCAGCACAAGGGCCTTGGTAGGATCAGCCTCAGGGGCTTTGTTAAAGATATTATCAGGGCCTCTGTTAGGGGCAGCCTTAGGGCCTCCCTTGGGGACAGCGTCAGGGCTTACTTAGGGACAGTTTCAGGAGCTTGGTAAGAGATGGGTCCGGAAATCACCTCAGGATAGTGTCAGGACATTAGATATTGACGGCAGCAGGGCCTTAGAGACGGTGTCTCAGCCTGATTTAGGACTAGCATCAGAGCCTTTGTTAGGTCCAGTGTCAGGGACTGAGTTAGGTGTAGTGTCAGGGCCTTAGTTAGGGACAGTGTCAGGGCCTGAGTTAGGACGAGCCTCCAGGCCTCAGTTAGGGCCAGGGTCACGGCCTCGGGACTAATTTTAGGGCCTTAGTTAGGAAGAGCATCAGGGATTTATTTAGCATAAGAAGCTCAACATTAGTTAAAGACAAGGTTAGGTTAAGGGTCTAGGGATTGTGTCAGGGCATGACCTAGGGATAGTGTCAAGACCTTAGTTACTTAGGGCATCAGGGCCTAATTTAGGACCAGCGTCAGGGCTTCAGGTAGGGATAGTGTCAGAGCCTGACTTAGGGAGAGCGACAGGGCTTGAGTGAGGCTTAGTGTCAGAGCCTTAGCTAGGGATAGTATCAGGGCATGACTTAGGAGCAGCACAAGGGCCTTGGTAGGATCAGCCTCAGGGGCTTTGTTAAAGATATTATCAGGGCCTCTGTTAGGGGCAGCCTTAGGGCCTCCCTTGGGGACAGCGTCAGGGCTTACTTAGGGACAGTTTCAGGAGCTTGGTAAGAGATGGGTCCGGAAATCACCTCAGGATAGTGTCAGGACATTAGATATTGACGGCAGCAGGGCCTTAGTTAGGGACAGTGTCAAGGCCTTAGTTAGTACTAGCATCTGGGCCTCTGTTAGGTACAGTGTCGGGGCCTGAGTTAGGAATAGTGTTAGGGCCTTAGTTAGGGACAGTATCACGGCCTTGGGACTAAATTCAGGGCCTGAGGTAGTCACAGCATAAGGGCTTTAGTTAGCATAAGAGGCAGGACATTTGCTAGGGACAGGGTTAGGGTAAAGTTTAGGGATCGTGTCAGGAAATGACCTAGGGATAGTGTCAAGAGCTTAGTTACAGTATCAGGGCCTTATTTAGGACCAGTGTCAGGGCTTCAGGTAGGGACAGCGTCAGTGCCTGACTCTGGGAGAGCAACATGGCCTGAGTGAGGCCTAGCGTCAGGCCCATAGCTGGGGACACTGTCAGGGCATGATGTAGGAGCAGCATCAGGGCCTTTGTTGCATCAGCATTAGTGTCTTAGTTACAGACATGATCAGGGCCTGAGTTAGTCACAGCGTCAAGGCCTCAGTTAGGCATAGCTTCAGGGACTGAGTTACGGACAGCCTCAGGTCTTCACTTAGGAACAGCGACAGGGCTCTCTTAGGGACGGTGTCAAGACCTTGGTTAGAAATGGATCGGGATATTAGCTCAGGATAGTGTCCGGATTTTAGTTATTGCCGGCAGCAGGGCCTATATTAGAGATAGATTCCGGGCCTTAGTTAGGGACAGTGTCAGGGCCTTAATTAGGACTAGTCTGGGCCTTAGTTAGGGAGAGCATTACGGCTTCGCTGAGGATAAGGGGCAGGACGTTAGCTCAGGACAGAGTCAGGTTCCAGGCCAGTGGTAGTGTCAGGATGTGAGCTAGGGATAGGGTGAAGACCTTAGTTATTGAGAGCATCAGGGCCTTAGTTAGGACCAGCGTCAGGGCCTTCATCAGGACCAGTGTCAGGGCTTCACGTACGGACAGCGTCAGAGCCTAACTAAGGTACGGCAACGGGGCCTAAGTGAGGCCTATCTTTAGGGCCTGAGTTAGGGACAGTGTCAGGGCATGACTTAGGAGCAGTATAAGGGCCTCTGTAGGATCAGCATTAGGGTCTTCGTTAAAGACATTCTCAGGGCCTCTGTTAGGGACCGCCTCAGGGCCTCACTTAGGGACAGCGTCAGGGCTTCCTTTGGGACAGTTTCAGGACCTTGGTAAGACATGGGTCAGGATATTAGCTCGGGATAATGTCAGGACTTTAGATATTGACTGCAGCAGGGCCTTAGAGACGGTGTCTCAGCCTGACTTAGGACTAGCATCAGAGCCTTTGTTAGGTCCAGTGTCAGGGACTGAGTTAGGTGTAGTGTCAGGGCCTTAGTTAGGGACAGTGTCAGGGCCTGAGTTAGGACGAGCCTCCAGGCCTCAGTTAGGGCCAGGGTCACGGCCTCGGGACTAATTTTAGGGCCTTAGTTAGGAAGAGCATCAGGGATTTATTTAGCATAAGAAGCTCAACATTAGTTAAAGACAAGGTTAGGTTAAGGTCTAGGGATTGTGTCAGGGCATGACCTAGGGATAGTGTCAAGACCTTAGTTACTTAGGGCATCAGGGCCTAATTTAGGACCAGCGTCAGGGCTTCAGGTAGGGATAGCGTCAGAGCCTGACTTAGGGAGAGCGACAGGGCTTGAGTGAGGCCTAGTGTCAGAGCCTTAGCTAGGGATAGTATCAGGGCATGACTTAGGAGCAGCACAAGGGCCTTGGTAGGATCAGCCTCAGGGGCTTTGTTAAAGACATTATCAGGGCCTCTGTTAGGGGCAGCCTTAGGGCCTCCCTTGGGGACAGCGTCAGGGCTTACTTAGGGACAGTTTCAGGAGCTTGGTAAGAGATGGGTCCGGAAATTACCTCAGGATAGTGTCAGGACATTAGATATTGACGGCAGCAGGGCCTTAGAGATGGTGTCTCAGCCTGATTTAGGATTAGCATCAGAGCCTTTGTTAGGTCCAGTGTCAGGGACTGAGTTAGGTGTAGTGTCAGGGCGTTAGTTAGGGACAGTGTCAGGGCCTGAGTTAGGACGAGCCTCCAGGCCTCAGTTAGGGCCAGGGTCACGGCCTCGGGACTAATTTTAGGGCCTTAGTTAGGAAGAGCATCAGGGATTTATTTAGCATAAGAAGCTCAACATTAGTTAAAGACAAGGTTAGGTTAAGGTCTAGGGATTGTGTCAGGGCATGACCTAGGGATAGTGTCAAGACCTTAGTTACTTAGGGCATCAGGGCCTAATTTAGGACCAGCGTCAGGGCTTCAGGTAGGGATAGCGTCAGAGCCTGACTTAGGGAGAGCGACAGGGCTTGAGTGAGGCCTAGTGTCAGAGCCTTAGCTAGGGATAGTATCAGGGCATGACTCAGGAGCAGCACAAGGGCCTTGGTAGGATCAGCCTCAGGGGCTTTGTTAAAGACATTATCAGGGCCTCTGTTAGGGACAGCCTTAGGGCCTCCCTTGGGGACAGCGTCAGGGCTTACTTAGGGACAGTTTCAGGAGCTTGGTAAGAGATGGGTCCGGAAATCACCTCAGGATAGTGTCAGGACATTAGATATTGACGGCAGCAGGGCCTTAGTTAGGGACAGTGTCAAGGCCTTAGTTAGTACTAGCATCTGGGCCTCTGTTAGGTACAGTGTCGGGGCCTGAGTTAGGAATAGTGTTAGGGCCTTAGTTAGGGACAGTATCACGGCCTTGGGACTAAATTCAGGGCCTGAGGTAGTCACAGCATAAGGGCTTTAGTTAGCATAAGAGGCAGGACATTTGCTAGGGACAGGGTTAGGGTAAAGTTTAGGGATCGTGTCAGGAAATGACCTAGGGGTAGTGTCAAGAGCTTAGTTACAGTATCAGGGCCTTATTTAGGACCCGTGTCAGGGCTTCAGGTAGGGACAGCGTCAGTGCCTGACTCTGGGAGAGCAACAGGGCCTGAGTGAGGCCTAGCGTCAGGCCCATAGCTGGGGACACTGTCAGGGCATGATGTAGGAGCAGCATCAGGGCCTTTGTTGCATCAGCATTAGTGTCTTAGTTACAGACATGATCAGGGCCTGAGTCAGTCACAGCGTCAAGGCCTCAGTTAGGCATAGCTTCGGGGACTGAGTTACGGACAGCCTCAGGTCTTCCCTTAGGAACAGCGACAGGGCTCTCTTAGGGACGGTGTCAGGACCTTGGTTAGAAATGGGTCAGGATATTAGCTCAGGATAGTGTCCGGATTTTAGTTATTGCCGGCAGCAGGGCCTATATTAGAGATAGATTCCGGGCCTTAGTTAGGGACAGTGTCAGGGCCTTAATTAGGACTAGTCTGGGCCTTAGTTAGGGAGAGCATTACGGCTTCGCTGAGGATAAGGGGCAGGACGTTAGCTCGGGACAGAGTCAGGTTCCAGGCCAGTGGTAGTGTCAGGATGTGAGCTAGGGATAGGGTGAAGACCTTAGTTATTGAGAGCATCAGGGCCTTAGTTAGGACCAGCGTCAGGGCCTTCATCAGGACCAGTGTCAGGGCTTCACGTACGGACAGCGTCAGAGCCTAACTAAGGTACGGCAACGGGGCCTAAGTCAGGCCTATCTTTAGGGCCTGAGTTAGGGACAGTGTCAGGGCATGACTTAGGAGCAGTATAAGGGCCTCTGTAGGATCAGCATTAGGGTCTTCGTTAAAGACATTCTCAGGACCTCTGTTAGGGACCGCCTCAGGGCCTCACTTAGGGACAGCGTCAGGGCTTCCTTTGGGACAGTTTCAGGACCTTGGTAAGACATGGGTCAGGATATTAGCTCGGGATAATGTCAGGACTTTAGATATTGACTGCAGCAGGGCCTTAGAGACGGTGTCTCAGCCTGACTTAGGACTAGCATCAGAGCCTTTGTTAGGTCCAGTGTCAGGGACTGAGTTAGGTGTAGTGTCAGGGCCTTAGTTAGGGACAGTGTCAGGGCCTGAGTTAGGACGAGCCTCCAGGCCTCAGTTAGGGCCAGGGTCACGGCCTCGGGACTAATTTTAGGGCCTTAGTTAGGAAGAGCATCAGGGATTTATTTAGCATAAGAAGCTCAACATTAGTTAAAGACAAGGTTAGGTTAAGGTCTAGGGATTGTGTCAGGGCATGACCTAGGGATAGTGTCAAGACCTTAGTTACTTAGGGCATCAGGGCCTAATTTAGGACCAGCGTCAGGGCTTCAGGTAGGGATAGCGTCAGAGCCTGACTTAGGGAGAGCGACAGGGCTTGAGTGAGGCCTAGTGTCAGAGCCTTAGCTAGGGATAGTATCAGGGCATGACTCAGGAGCAGCACAAGGGCCTTGGTAGGATCAGCCTCAGGGGCTTTGTTAAAGACATTATCAGGGCCTCTGTTAGGGGCAGCCTTAGGGCCTCCCTTGGGGACAGCGTCAGGGCTTACTTAGGGACAGTTTCAGGAGCTTGGTAAGAGATGGGTCCGGAAATCACCTCAGGATAGTGTCAGGACATTAGATATTGACGGCAGCAGGGCCTTAGTTAGGGACAGTGTCAAGGCCTTAGTTAGTACTAGCATCTGGGCCTCTGTTAGGTACAGTGTCGGGGCCTGAGTTAGGAATAGTGTTAGGGCCTTAGTTAGGGACAGTATCACGGCCTTGGGACTAAATTCAGGGCCTGAGGTAGTCACAGCATAAGGGCTTTAGTTAGCATAAGAGGCAGGACATTTGCTAGGGACAGGGTTAGGGTAAAGTTTAGGGATCGTGTCAGGAAATGACCTAGGGATAGTGTCAAGAGCTTAGTTACAGTATCAGGGCCTTATTTAGGACCCGTGTCAGGGCTTCAGGTAGGGACAGCGTCAGTGCCTGACTCTGGGAGAGCAACAGGGCCTGAGTGAGGCCTAGCGTCAGGCCCATAGCTGGGGACACTGTCAGGGCATGATGTAGGAGCAGCATCAGGGCCTTTGTTGCATCAGCATTAGTGTCTTAGTTACAGACATGATCAGGGCCTGAGTCAGTCACAGCGTCAAGGCCTCAGTTAGGCATAGCTTCGGGGACTGAGTTACGGACAGCCTCAGGTCTTCCCTTAGGAACAGCGACAGGGCTCTCTTAGGGACGGTGTCAGGACCTTGGTTAGAAATGGGTCAGGATATTAGCTCAGGATAGTGTCCGGATTTTAGTTATTGCCGGCAGCAGGGCCTATATTAGAGATAGATTCCGGGCCTTAGTTAGGGACAGTGTCAGGGCCTTAATTAGGACTAGTCTGGGCCTTAGTTAGGGAGAGCATTACGGCTTCGCTGAGGATAAGGGGCAGGACGTTAGCTCGGGACAGAGTCAGGTTCCAGGCCAGTGGTAGTGTCAGGATGTGAGCTAGGGATAGGGTGAAGACCTTAGTTATTGAGAGCATCAGGGCCTTAGTTAGGACCAGCGTCAGGGCCTTCATCAGGACCAGTGTCAGGGCTTCACGTACGGACAGCGTCAGAGCCTAACTAAGGTACGGCAACGGGGCCTAAGTCAGGCCTATCTTTAGGGCCTGAGTTAGGGACAGTGTCAGGGCATGACTTAGGAGCAGTATAAGGGCCTCTGTAGGATCAGCATTAGGGTCTTCGTTAAAGACATTCTCAGGACCTCTGTTAGGGACCGCCTCAGGGCCTCACTTAGGGACAGCGTCAGGGCTTCCTTTGGGACAGTTTCAGGACCTTGGTAAGACATGGGTCAGGATATTAGCTCGGGAGAATGTCAGGACTTTAGATATTGACTGCAGCAGGGCCTTAGAGACGGTGTCTCAGCCTGACTTAGGACTAGCATCAGAGCCTTTGTTAGGTCCAGTGTCAGGGACTGAGTTAGGTGTAGTGTCAGGGCCTTAGTTAGGGACAGTGTCAGGGCCTGAGTTAGGACGAGCCTCCAGGCCTCAGTTAGGGCCAGGGTCACGGCCTCGGGACTAATTTTAGGGCCTTAGTTAGGAAGAGCATCAGGGATTTATTTAGCATAAGAAGCTCAACATTAGTTAAAGACAAGGTTAGGTTAAGGTCTAGGGATTGTGTCAGGGCATGACCTAGGGATAGTGTCAAGACCTTAGTTACTTAGGGCATCAGGGCCTAATTTAGGACCAGCGTCAGGGCTTCAGGTAGGGATAGCGTCAGAGCCTGACTTAGGGAGAGCGACAGGGCTTGAGTGAGGCCTAGTGTCAGGGCCTTAGCTAGGGATAGTATCAGGGCATGACTTAGGAGCAGCACAAGGGCCTTGGTAGGATCAGCCTCAGGGGCTTTGTTAAAGACATTATCAGGGCCTCTGTTAGGGGCAGCCTTAGGGCCTCCCTTGGGGACAGCGTCAGGGCTTACTTAGGGACAGTTTCAGGAGCTTGGTAAGAGATGGGTCCGGAAATTACCTCAGGATAGTGTCAGGACATTAGATATTGACGGCAGCAGGGCCTTAGTTAGGGACAGTGTCAAGGCCTTAGTTAGTACTAGCATCTGGGCCTCTGTTAGGTACAGTGTCGGGGCCTGAGTTAGGAATAGTGTTAGGGCCTTAGTTAGGGACAGTATCACGGCCTTGGGACTAAATTCAGGGCCTGAGGTAGTCACAGCATAAGGGCTTTAGTTAGCATAAGAGGCAGGACATTTGCTAGGGACAGGGTTAGGGTAAAGTTTAGGGATCGTGTCAGGAAATGACCTAGGGATAGTGTCAAGAGCTTAGTTACAGTATCAGGGCCTTATTTAGGACCAGTGTCAGGGCTTCAGGTAGGGACAGCGTCAGTGCCTGACTCTGGGAGAGCAACATGGCCTGAGTGAGGCCTAGCGTCAGGCCCATAGCTGGGGACACTGTCAGGGCATGATGTAGGAGCAGCATCAGGGCCTTTGTTGCATCAGCATTAGTGTCTTAGTTACAGACATGATCAGGGCCTGAGTTAGTCACAGCGTCAAGGCCTCAGTTAGGCATAGCTTCAGGGACTGAGTTACGGACAGCCTCAGGTCTTCACTTAGGAACAGCGACAGGGCTCTCTTAGGGACGGTGTCAAGACCTTGGTTAGAAATGGATCAGGATATTAGCTCAGGATAGTGTCCGGATTTTAGTTATTGCCGGCAGCAGGGCCTATATTAGAGATAGATTCCGGGCCTTAGTTAGGGACAGTGTCAGGGCCTTAATTAGGACTAGTCTGGGCCTTAGTTAGGGAGAGCATTACGGCTTCGCTGAGGATAAGGGGCAGGACGTTAGCTCAGGACAGAGTCAGGTTCCAGGCCAGTGGTAGTGTCAGGATGTGAGCTAGGGATAGGGTGAAGACCTTAGTTATTGAGAGCATCAGGGCCTTAGTTAGGACCAGCGTCAGGGCCTTCATCAGGACCAGTGTCAGGGCTTCACGTACGGACAGCGTCAGAGCCTAACTAAGGTACGGCAACGGGGCCTAAGTGAGGCCTATCTTTAGGGCCTGAGTTAGGGACAGTGTCAGGGCATGACTTAGGAGCAGTATAAGGGCCTCTGTAGGATCAGCATTAGGGTCTTCGTTAAAGACATTCTCAGGACCTCTGTTAGGGACCGCCTCAGGGCCTCACTTAGGGACAGCGTCAGGGCTTCCTTTGGGACAGTTTCAGGACCTTGGTAAGACATGGGTCAGGATATTAGCTCGGGAGAATGTCAGGACTTTAGATATTGACTGCAGCAGGGCCTTAGAGACGGTGTCTCAGCCTGACTTAGGACTAGCATCAGAGCCTTTGTTAGGTCCAGTGTCAGGGACTGAGTTAGGTGTAGTGTCAGGGCCTTAGTTAGGGACAGTGTCAGGGCCTGAGTTAGGACGAGCCTCCAGGCCTCAGTTAGGGCCAGGGTCACGGCCTCGGGACTAATTTTAGGGCCTTAGTTAGGAAGAGCATCAGGGATTTATTTAGCATAAGAAGCTCAACATTAGTTAAAGACAAGGTTAGGTTAAGGTCTAGGGATTGTGTCAGGGCATGACCTAGGGATAGTGTCAAGACCTTAGTTACTTAGGGCATCAGGGCCTAATTTAGGACCAGCGTCAGGGCTTCAGGTAGGGATAGTGTCAGAGCCTGACTTAGGGAGAGCGACAGGGCTTGAGTGAGGCTTAGTGTCAGAGCCTTAGCTAGGGATAGTATCAGGGCATGACTTAGGAGCAGCACAAGGGCCTTGGTAGGATCAGCCTCAGGGGCTTTGTTAAAGATATTATCAGGGCCTCTGTTAGGGGCAGCCTTAGGGCCTCCCTTGGGGACAGCGTCAGGGCTTACTTAGGGACAGTTTCAGGAGCTTGGTAAGAGATGGGTCCGGAAATCACCTCAGGATAGTGTCAGGACATTAGATATTGACGGCAGCAGGGCCTTAGTTAGGGACAGTGTCAAGGCCTTAGTTAGTACTAGCATCTGGGCCTCTGTTAGGTACAGTGTCGGGGCCTGAGTTAGGAATAGTGTTAGGGCCTTAGTTAGGGACAGTATCACGGCCTTGGGACTAAATTCAGGGCCTGAGGTAGTCACAGCATAAGGGCTTTAGTTAGCATAAGAGGCAGGACATTTGCTAGGGACAGGGTTAGGGTAAAGTTTAGGGATCGTGTCAGGAAATGACCTAGGGGTAGTGTCAAGAGCTTAGTTACAGTATCAGGGCCTTATTTAGGACCCGTGTCAGGGCTTCAGGTAGGGACAGCGTCAGTGCCTGACTCTGGGAGAGCAACAGGGCCTGAGTGAGGCCTAGCGTCAGGCCCATAGCTGGGGACACTGTCAGGGCATGATGTAGGAGCAGCATCAGGGCCTTTGTTGCATCAGCATTAGTGTCTTAGTTACAGACATGATCAGGGCCTGAGTCAGTCACAGCGTCAAGGCCTCAGTTAGGCATAGCTTCGGGGACTGAGTTACGGACAGCCTCAGGTCTTCCCTTAGGAACAGCGACAGGGCTCTCTTAGGGACGGTGTCAGGACCTTGGTTAGAAATGGGTCAGGATATTAGCTCAGGATAGTGTCCGGATTTTAGTTATTGCCGGCAGCAGGGCCTATATTAGAGATAGATTCCGGGCCTTAGTTAGGGACAGTGTCAGGGCCTTAATTAGGACTAGTCTGGGCCTTAGTTAGGGAGAGCATTACGGCTTCGCTGAGGATAAGGGGCAGGACGTTAGCTCGGGACAGAGTCAGGTTCCAGGCCAGTGGTAGTGTCAGGATGTGAGCTAGGGATAGGGTGAAGACCTTAGTTATTGAGAGCATCAGGGCCTTAGTTAGGACCAGCGTCAGGGCCTTCATCAGGACCAGTGTCAGGGCTTCACGTACGGACAGCGTCAGAGCCTAACTAAGGTACGGCAACGGGGCCTAAGTCAGGCCTATCTTTAGGGCCTGAGTTAGGGACAGTGTCAGGGCATGACTTAGGAGCAGTATAAGGGCCTCTGTAGGATCAGCATTAGGGTCTTCGTTAAAGACATTCTCAGGACCTCTGTTAGGGACCGCCTCAGGGCCTCACTTAGGGACAGCGTCAGGGCTTCCTTTGGGACAGTTTCAGGACCTTGGTAAGACATGGGTCAGGATATTAGCTCGGGAGAATGTCAGGACTTTAGATATTGACTGCAGCAGGGCCTTAGAGACGGTGTCTCAGCCTGACTTAGGACTAGCATCAGAGCCTTTGTTAGGTCCAGTGTCAGGGACTGAGTTAGGTGTAGTGTCAGGGCCTTAGTTAGGGACAGTGTCAGGGCCTGAGTTAGGACGAGCCTCCAGGCCTCAGTTAGGGCCAGGGTCACGGCCTCGGGACTAATTTTAGGGCCTTAGTTAGGAAGAGCATCAGGGATTTATTTAGCATAAGAAGCTCAACATTAGTTAAAGACAAGGTTAGGTTAAGGTCTAGGGATTGTGTCAGGGCATGACCTAGGGATAGTGTCAAGACCTTAGTTACTTAGGGCATCAGGGCCTAATTTAGGACCAGCGTCAGGGCTTCAGGTAGGGATAGCGTCAGAGCCTGACTTAGGGAGAGCGACAGGGCTTGAGTGAGGCTTAGTGTCAGAGCCTTAGCTAGGGATAGTATCAGGGCATGACTTAGGAGCAGCACAAGGGCCTTGGTAGGATCAGCCTCAGGGGCTTTGTTAAAGACATTATCAGGGCCTCTGTTAGGGGCAGCCTTAGGGCCTCCCTTGGGGACAGCGTCAGGGCTTACTTAGGGACAGTTTCAGGAGCTTGGTAAGAGATGGGTCCGGAAATTACCTCAGGATAGTGTCAGGACATTAGATATTGACGGCAGCAGGGCCTTAGTTAGGGACAGTGTCAAGGCCTTAGTTAGTACTAGCATCTGGGCCTCTGTTAGGTACAGTGTCGGGGCCTGAGTTAGGAATAGTGTTAGGGCCTTAGTTAGGGACAGTATCACGGCCTTGGGACTAAATTCAGGGCCTGAGGTAGTCACAGCATAAGGGCTTTAGTTAGCATAAGAGGCAGGACATTTGCTAGGGACAGGGTTAGGGTAAAGTTTAGGGATCGTGTCAGGAAATGACCTAGGGATAGTGTCAAGAGCTTAGTTACAGTATCAGGGCCTTATTTAGGACCAGTGTCAGGGCTTCAGGTAGGGACAGCGTCAGTGCCTGACTCTGGGAGAGCAACATGGCCTGAGTGAGGCCTAGCGTCAGGCCCATAGCTGGGGACACTGTCAGGGCATGATGTAGGAGCAGCATCAGGGCCTTTGTTGCATCAGCATTAGTGTCTTAGTTACAGACATGATCAGGGCCTGAGTTAGTCACAGCGTCAAGGCCTCAGTTAGGCATAGCTTCAGGGACTGAGTTACGGACAGCCTCAGGTCTTCACTTAGGAACAGCGACAGGGCTCTCTTAGGGACGGTGTCAAGACCTTGGTTAGAAATGGATCAGGATATTAGCTCAGGATAGTGTCCGGATTTTAGTTATTGCCGGCAGCAGGGCCTATATTAGAGATAGATTCCGGGCCTTAGTTAGGGACAGTGTCAGGGCCTTAATTAGGACTAGTCTGGGCCTTAGTTAGGGAGAGCATTACGGCTTCGCTGAGGATAAGGGGCAGGACGTTAGCTCAGGACAGAGTCAGGTTCCAGGCCAGTGGTAGTGTCAGGATGTGAGCTAGGGATAGGGTGAAGACCTTAGTTATTGAGAGCATCAGGGCCTTAGTTAGGACCAGCGTCAGGGCCTTCATCAGGACCAGTGTCAGGGCTTCACGTACGGACAGCGTCAGAGCCTAACTAAGGTACGGCAACGGGGCCTAAGTGAGGCCTATCTTTAGGGCCTGAGTTAGGGACAGTGTCAGGGCATGACTTAGGAGCAGTATAAGGGCCTCTGTAGGATCAGCATTAGGGTCTTCGTTAAAGACATTCTCAGGACCTCTGTTAGGGACCGCCTCAGGGCCTCACTTAGGGACAGCGTCAGGGCTTCCTTTGGGACAGTTTCAGGACCTTGGTAAGACATGGGTCAGGATATTAGCTCGGGAGAATGTCAGGACTTTAGATATTGACTGCAGCAGGGCCTTAGAGACGGTGTCTCAGCCTGACTTAGGACTAGCATCAGAGCCTTTGTTAGGTCCAGTGTCAGGGACTGAGTTAGGTGTAGTGTCAGGGCCTTAGTTAGGGACAGTGTCAGGGCCTGAGTTAGGACGAGCCTCCAGGCCTCAGTTAGGGCCAGGGTCACGGCCTCGGGACTAATTTTAGGGCCTTAGTTAGGAAGAGCATCAGGGATTTATTTAGCATAAGAAGCTCAACATTAGTTAAAGACAAGGTTAGGTTAAGGTCTAGGGATTGTGTCAGGGCATGACCTAGGGATAGTGTCAAGACCTTAGTTACTTAGGGCATCAGGGCCTAATTTAGGACCAGCGTCAGGGCTTCAGGTAGGGATAGTGTCAGAGCCTGACTTAGGGAGAGCGACAGGGCTTGAGTGAGGCTTAGTGTCAGAGCCTTAGCTAGGGATAGTATCAGGGCATGACTTAGGAGCAGCACAAGGGCCTTGGTAGGATCAGCCTCAGGGGCTTTGTTAAAGATATTATCAGGGCCTCTGTTAGGGGCAGCCTTAGGGCCTCCCTTGGGGACAGCGTCAGGGCTTACTTAGGGACAGTTTCAGGAGCTTGGTAAGAGATGGGTCCGGAAATCACCTCAGGATAGTGTCAGGACATTAGATATTGACGGCAGCAGGGCCTTAGTTAGGGACAGTGTCAAGGCCTTAGTTAGTACTAGCATCTGGGCCTCTGTTAGGTACAGTGTCGGGGCCTGAGTTAGGAATAGTGTTAGGGCCTTAGTTAGGGACAGTATCACGGCCTTGGGACTAAATTCAGGGCCTGAGGTAGTCACAGCATAAGGGCTTTAGTTAGCATAAGAGGCAGGACATTTGCTAGGGACAGGGTTAGGGTAAAGTTTAGGGATCGTGTCAGGAAATGACCTAGGGGTAGTGTCAAGAGCTTAGTTACAGTATCAGGGCCTTATTTAGGACCCGTGTCAGGGCTTCAGGTAGGGACAGCGTCAGTGCCTGACTCTGGGAGAGCAACAGGGCCTGAGTGAGGCCTAGCGTCAGGCCCATAGCTGGGGACACTGTCAGGGCATGATGTAGGAGCAGCATCAGGGCCTTTGTTGCATCAGCATTAGTGTCTTAGTTACAGACATGATCAGGGCCTGAGTCAGTCACAGCGTCAAGGCCTCAGTTAGGCATAGCTTCGGGGACTGAGTTACGGACAGCCTCAGGTCTTCCCTTAGGAACAGCGACAGGGCTCTCTTAGGGACGGTGTCAGGACCTTGGTTAGAAATGGGTCAGGATATTAGCTCAGGATAGTGTCCGGATTTTAGTTATTGCCGGCAGCAGGGCCTATATTAGAGATAGATTCCGGGCCTTAGTTAGGGACAGTGTCAGGGCCTTAATTAGGACTAGTCTGGGCCTTAGTTAGGGAGAGCATTACGGCTTCGCTGAGGATAAGGGGCAGGACGTTAGCTCGGGACAGAGTCAGGTTCCAGGCCAGTGGTAGTGTCAGGATGTGAGCTAGGGATAGGGTGAAGACCTTAGTTATTGAGAGCATCAGGGCCTTAGTTAGGACCAGCGTCAGGGCCTTCATCAGGACCAGTGTCAGGGCTTCACGTACGGACAGCGTCAGAGCCTAACTAAGGTACGGCAACGGGGCCTAAGTCAGGCCTATCTTTAGGGCCTGAGTTAGGGACAGTGTCAGGGCATGACTTAGGAGCAGTATAAGGGCCTCTGTAGGATCAGCATTAGGGTCTTCGTTAAAGACATTCTCAGGACCTCTGTTAGGGACCGCCTCAGGGCCTCACTTAGGGACAGCGTCAGGGCTTCCTTTGGGACAGTTTCAGGACCTTGGTAAGACATGGGTCAGGATATTAGCTCGGGAGAATGTCAGGACTTTAGATATTGACTGCAGCAGGGCCTTAGAGACGGTGTCTCAGCCTGACTTAGGACTAGCATCAGAGCCTTTGTTAGGTCCAGTGTCAGGGACTGAGTTAGGTGTAGTGTCAGGGCCTTAGTTAGGGACAGTGTCAGGGCCTGAGTTAGGACGAGCCTCCAGGCCTCAGTTAGGGCCAGGGTCACGGCCTCGGGACTAATTTTAGGGCCTTAGTTAGGAAGAGCATCAGGGATTTATTTAGCATAAGAAGCTCAACATTAGTTAAAGACAAGGTTAGGTTAAGGTCTAGGGATTGTGTCAGGGCATGACCTAGGGATAGTGTCAAGACCTTAGTTACTTAGGGCATCAGGGCCTAATTTAGGACCAGCGTCAGGGCTTCAGGTAGGGATAGCGTCAGAGCCTGACTTAGGGAGAGCGACAGGGCTTGAGTGAGGCCTAGTGTCAGAGCCTTAGCTAGGGATAGTATCAGGGCATGACTTAGGAGCAGCACAAGGGCCTTGGTAGGATCAGCCTCAGGGGCTTTGTTAAAGACATTATCAGGGCCTCTGTTAGGGGCAGCCTTAGGGCCTCCCTTGGGGACAGCGTCAGGGCTTACTTAGGGACAGTTTCAGGAGCTTGGTAAGAGATGGGTCCGGAAATCACCTCAGGATAGTGTCAGGACATTAGATATTGACGGCAGCAGGGCCTTAGTTAGGGACAGTGTCAAGGCCTTAGTTAGTACTAGCATCTGGGCCTCTGTTAGGTACAGTGTCGGGGCCTGAGTTAGGAATAGTGTTAGGGCCTTAGTTAGGGACAGTATCACGGCCTTGGGACTAAATTCAGGGCCTGAGGTAGTCACAGCATAAGGGCTTTAGTTAGCATAAGAGGCAGGACATTTGCTAGGGACAGGGTTAGGGTAAAGTTTAGGGATCGTGTCAGGAAATGACCTAGGGATAGTGTCAAGAGCTTAGTTACAGTATCAGGGCCTTATTTAGGACCCGTGTCAGGGCTTCAGGTAGGGACAGCGTCAGTGCCTGACTCTGGGAGAGCAACAGGGCCTGAGTGAGGCCTAGCGTCAGGCCCATAGCTGGGGACACTGTCAGGGCATGATGTAGGAGCAGCATCAGGGCCTTTGTTGCATCAGCATTAGTGTCTTAGTTACAGACATGATCAGGGCCTGAGTCAGTCACAGCGTCAAGGCCTCAGTTAGGCATAGCTTCGGGGACTGAGTTACGGACAGCCTCAGGTCTTCCCTTAGGAACAGCGACAGGGCTCTCTTAGGGACGGTGTCAGGACCTTGGTTAGAAATGGGTCAGGATATTAGCTCAGGATAGTGTCCGGATTTTAGTTATTGCCGGCAGCAGGGCCTATATTAGAGATAGATTCCGGGCCTTAGTTAGGGACAGTGTCAGGGCCTTAATTAGGACTAGTCTGGGCCTTAGTTAGGGAGAGCATTACGGCTTCGCTGAGGATAAGGGGCAGGACGTTAGCTCAGGACAGAGTCAGGTTCCAGGCCAGTGGTAGTGTCAGGATGTGAGCTAGGGATAGGGTGAAGACCTTAGTTATTGAGAGCATCAGGGCCTTAGTTAGGACCAGCGTCAGGGCCTTCATCAGGACCAGTGTCAGGGCTTCACGTACGGACAGCGTCAGAGCCTAACTAAGGTACGGCAACGGGGCCTAAGTGAGGCCTATCTTTAGGGCCTGAGTTAGGGACAGTGTCAGGGCATGACTTAGGAGCAGTATAAGGGCCTCTGTAGGATCAGCATTAGAGTCTTCGTTAAAGACATTCTCAGGACCTCTGTTAGGGACCGCCTCAGGGCCTCACTTAGGGACAGCGTCAGGGCTTCCTTTGGGACAGTTTCAGGACCTTGGTAAGACATGGGTCAGGATATTAGCTCGGGAGAATGTCAGGACTTTAGATATTGACTGCAGCAGGGCCTTAGAGACGGTGTCTCAGCCTGACTTAGGACTAGCATCAGAGCCTTTGTTAGGTCCAGTGTCAGGGACTGAGTTAGGTGTAGTGTCAGGGCCTTAGTTAGGGACAGTGTCAGGGCCTGAGTTAGGACGAGCCTCCAGGCCTCAGTTAGGGCCAGGGTCACGGCCTCGGGACTAATTTTAGGGCCTTAGTTAGGAAGAGCATCAGGGATTTATTTAGCATAAGAAGCTCAACATTAGTTAAAGACAAGGTTAGGTTAAGGGTCTAGGGATTGTGTCAGGGCATGACCTAGGGATAGTGTCAAGACCTTAGTTACTTAGGGCATCAGGGCCTAATTTAGGACCAGCGTCAGGGCTTCAGGTAGGGATAGTGTCAGAGCCTGACTTAGGGAGAGCGACAGGGCTTGAGTGAGGCTTAGTGTCAGAGCCTTAGCTAGGGATAGTATCAGGGCATGACTTAGGAGCAGCACAAGGGCCTTGGTAGGATCAGCCTCAGGGGCTTTGTTAAAGATATTATCAGGGCCTCTGTTAGGGGCAGCCTTAGGGCCTCCCTTGGGGACAGCGTCAGGGCTTACTTAGGGACAGTTTCAGGAGCTTGGTAAGAGATGGGTCCGGAAATCACCTCAGGATAGTGTCAGGACATTAGATATTGACGGCAGCAGGGCCTTAGTTAGGGACAGTGTCAAGGCCTTAGTTAGTACTAGCATCTGGGCCTCTGTTAGGTACAGTGTCGGGGCCTGAGTTAGGAATAGTGTTAGGGCCTTAGTTAGGGACAGTATCACGGCCTTGGGACTAAATTCAGGGCCTGAGGTAGTCACAGCATAAGGGCTTTAGTTAGCATAAGAGGCAGGACATTTGCTAGGGACAGGGTTAGGGTAAAGTTTAGGGATCGTGTCAGGAAATGACCTAGGGGTAGTGTCAAGAGCTTAGTTACAGTATCAGGGCCTTATTTAGGACCCGTGTCAGGGCTTCAGGTAGGGACAGCGTCAGTGCCTGACTCTGGGAGAGCAACAGGGCCTGAGTGAGGCCTAGCGTCAGGCCCATAGCTGGGGACACTGTCAGGGCATGATGTAGGAGCAGCATCAGGGCCTTTGTTGCATCAGCATTAGTGTCTTAGTTACAGACATGATCAGGGCCTGAGTCAGTCACAGCGTCAAGGCCTCAGTTAGGCATAGCTTCGGGGACTGAGTTACGGACAGCCTCAGGTCTTCCCTTAGGAACAGCGACAGGGCTCTCTTAGGGACGGTGTCAGGACCTTGGTTAGAAATGGGTCAGGATATTAGCTCAGGATAGTGTCCGGATTTTAGTTATTGCCGGCAGCAGGGCCTATATTAGAGATAGATTCCGGGCCTTAGTTAGGGACAGTGTCAGGGCCTTAATTAGGACTAGTCTGGGCCTTAGTTAGGGAGAGCATTACGGCTTCGCTGAGGATAAGGGGCAGGACGTTAGCTCGGGACAGAGTCAGGTTCCAGGCCAGTGGTAGTGTCAGGATGTGAGCTAGGGATAGGGTGAAGACCTTAGTTATTGAGAGCATCAGGGCCTTAGTTAGGACCAGCGTCAGGGCCTTCATCAGGACCAGTGTCAGGGCTTCACGTACGGACAGCGTCAGAGCCTAACTAAGGTACGGCAACGGGGCCTAAGTCAGGCCTATCTTTAGGGCCTGAGTTAGGGACAGTGTCAGGGCATGACTTAGGAGCAGTATAAGGGCCTCTGTAGGATCAGCATTAGGGTCTTCGTTAAAGACATTCTCAGGACCTCTGTTAGGGACCGCCTCAGGGCCTCACTTAGGGACAGCGTCAGGGCTTCCTTTGGGACAGTTTCAGGACCTTGGTAAGACATGGGTCAGGATATTAGCTCGGGAGAATGTCAGGACTTTAGATATTGACTGCAGCAGGGCCTTAGAGACGGTGTCTCAGCCTGACTTAGGACTAGCATCAGAGCCTTTGTTAGGTCCAGTGTCAGAGACTGAGTTAGGTGTAGTGTCAGGGCCTTAGTTAGGGACAGTGTCAGGGCCTGAGTTAGGACGAGCCTCCAGGCCTCAGTTAGGGCCAGGGTCACGGCCTCGGGACTAATTTTAGGGCCTTAGTTAGGAAGAGCATCAGGGATTTATTTAGCATAAGAAGCTCAACATTAGTTAAAGACAAGGTTAGGTTAAGGTCTAGGGATTGTGTCAGGGCATGACCTAGGGATAGTGTCAAGACCTTAGTTACTTAGGGCATCAGGGCCTAATTTAGGACCAGCGTCAGGGCTTCAGGTAGGGATAGTGTCAGAGCCTGACTTAGGGAGAGCGACAGGGCTTGAGTGAGGCTTAGTGTCAGAGCCTTAGCTAGGGATAGTATCAGGGCATGACTTAGGAGCAGCACAAGGGCCTTGGTAGGATCAGCCTCAGGGGCTTTGTTAAAGATATTATCAGGGCCTCTGTTAGGGGCAGCCTTAGGGCCTCCCTTGGGGACAGCGTCAGGGCTTACTTAGGGACAGTTTCAGGAGCTTGGTAAGAGATGGGTCCGGAAATCACCTCAGGATAGTGTCAGGACATTAGATATTGACGGCAGCAGGGCCTTAGAGACGGTGTCTCAGCCTGATTTAGGACTAGCATCAGAGCCTTTGTTAGGTCCAGTGTCAGGGACTGAGTTAGGTGTAGTGTCAGGGCCTTAGTTAGGGACAGTGTCAGGGCCTGAGTTAGGACGAGCCTCCAGGCCTCAGTTAGGGCCAGGGTCACGGCCTCGGGACTAATTTTAGGGCCTTAGTTAGGAAGAGCATCAGGGATTTATTTAGCATAAGAAGCTCAACATTAGTTAAAGACAAGGTTAGGTTAAGGTCTAGGGATTGTGTCAGGGCATGACCTAGGGATAGTGTCAAGACCTTAGTTACTTAGGGCATCAGGGCCTAATTTAGGACCAGCGTCAGGGCTTCAGGTAGGGATAGCGTCAGAGCCTGACTTAGGGAGAGCGACAGGGCTTGAGTGAGGCCTAGTGTCAGGGCCTTAGCTAGGGATAGTATCAGGGCATGACTTAGGAGCAGCACAAGGGCCTTGGTAGGATCAGCCTCAGGGGCTTTGTTAAAGACATTATCAGGGCCTCTGTTAGGGGCAGCCTTAGGGCCTCCCTTGGGGACAGCGTCAGGGCTTACTTAGGGACAGTTTCAGGAGCTTGGTAAGAGATGGGTCCGGAAATTACCTCAGGATAGTGTCAGGACATTAGATATTGACGGCAGCAGGGCCTTAGTTAGGGACAGTGTCAAGGCCTTAGTTAGTACTAGCATCTGGGCCTCTGTTAGGTACAGTGTCGGGGCCTGAGTTAGGAATAGTGTTAGGGCCTTAGTTAGGGACAGTATCACGGCCTTGGGACTAAATTCAGGGCCTGAGGTAGTCACAGCATAAGGGCTTTAGTTAGCATAAGAGGCAGGACATTTGCTAGGGACAGGGTTAGGGTAAAGTTTAGGGATCGTGTCAGGAAATGACCTAGGGATAGTGTCAAGAGCTTAGTTACAGTATCAGGGCCTTATTTAGGACCAGTGTCAGGGCTTCAGGTAGGGACAGCGTCAGTGCCTGACTCTGGGAGAGCAACATGGCCTGAGTGAGGCCTAGCGTCAGGCCCATAGCTGGGGACACTGTCAGGGCATGATGTAGGAGCAGCATCAGGGCCTTTGTTGCATCAGCATTAGTGTCTTAGTTACAGACATGATCAGGGCCTGAGTTAGTCACAGCGTCAAGGCCTCAGTTAGGCATAGCTTCAGGGACTGAGTTACGGACAGCCTCAGGTCTTCACTTAGGAACAGCGACAGGGCTCTCTTAGGGACGGTGTCAAGACCTTGGTTAGAAATGGATCGGGATATTAGCTCAGGATAGTGTCCGGATTTTAGTTATTGCCGGCAGCAGGGCCTATATTAGAGATAGATTCCGGGCCTTAGTTAGGGACAGTGTCAGGGCCTTAATTAGGACTAGTCTGGGCCTTAGTTAGGGAGAGCATTACGGCTTCGCTGAGGATAAGGGGCAGGACGTTAGCTCAGGACAGAGTCAGGTTCCAGGCCAGTGGTAGTGTCAGGATGTGAGCTAGGGATAGGGTGAAGACCTTAGTTATTGAGAGCATCAGGGCCTTAGTTAGGACCAGCGTCAGGGCCTTCATCAGGACCAGTGTCAGGGCTTCACGTACGGACAGCGTCAGAGCCTAACTAAGGTACGGCAACGGGGCCTAAGTGAGGCCTATCTTTAGGGCCTGAGTTAGGGACAGTGTCAGGGCATGACTTAGGAGCAGTATAAGGGCCTCTGTAGGATCAGCATTAGGGTCTTCGTTAAAGACATTCTCAGGGCCTCTGTTAGGGACCGCCTCAGGGCCTCACTTAGGGACAGCGTCAGGGCTTCCTTTGGGACAGTTTCAGGACCTTGGTAAGACATGGGTCAGGATATTAGCTCGGGATAATGTCAGGACTTTAGATATTGACTGCAGCAGGGCCTTAGAGACGGTGTCTCAGCCTGACTTAGGACTAGCATCAGAGCCTTTGTTAGGTCCAGTGTCAGGGACTGAGTTAGGTGTAGTGTCAGGGCCTTAGTTAGGGACAGTGTCAGGGCCTGAGTTAGGACGAGCCTCCAGGCCTCAGTTAGGGCCAGGGTCACGGCCTCGGGACTAATTTTAGGGCCTTAGTTAGGAAGAGCATCAGGGATTTATTTAGCATAAGAAGCTCAACATTAGTTAAAGACAAGGTTAGGTTAAGGTCTAGGGATTGTGTCAGGGCATGACCTAGGGATAGTGTCAAGACCTTAGTTACTTAGGGCATCAGGGCCTAATTTAGGACCAGCGTCAGGGCTTCAGGTAGGGATAGCGTCAGAGCCTGACTTAGGGAGAGCGACAGGGCTTGAGTGAGGCCTAGTGTCAGAGCCTTAGCTAGGGATAGTATCAGGGCATGACTTAGGAGCAGCACAAGGGCCTTGGTAGGATCAGCCTCAGGGGCTTTGTTAAAGACATTATCAGGGCCTCTGTTAGGGGCAGCCTTAGGGCCTCCCTTGGGGACAGCGTCAGGGCTTACTTAGGGACAGTTTCAGGAGCTTGGTAAGAGATGGGTCCGGAAATTACCTCAGGATAGTGTCAGGACATTAGATATTGACGGCAGCAGGGCCTTAGAGATGGTGTCTCAGCCTGATTTAGGACTAGCATCAGAGCCTTTGTTAGGTCCAGTGTCAGGGACTGAGTTAGGTGTAGTGTCAGGGCGTTAGTTAGGGACAGTGTCAGGGCCTGAGTTAGGACGAGCCTCCAGGCCTCAGTTAGGGCCAGGGTCACGGCCTCGGGACTAATTTTAGGGCCTTAGTTAGGAAGAGCATCAGGGATTTATTTAGCATAAGAAGCTCAACATTAGTTAAAGACAAGGTTAGGTTAAGGTCTAGGGATTGTGTCAGGGCATGACCTAGGGATAGTGTCAAGACCTTAGTTACTTAGGGCATCAGGGCCTAATTTAGGACCAGCGTCAGGGCTTCAGGTAGGGATAGCGTCAGAGCCTGACTTAGGGAGAGCGACAGGGCTTGAGTGAGGCCTAGTGTCAGAGCCTTAGCTAGGGATAGTATCAGGGCATGACTCAGGAGCAGCACAAGGGCCTTGGTAGGATCAGCCTCAGGGGCTTTGTTAAAGACATTATCAGGGCCTCTGTTAGGGGCAGCCTTAGGGCCTCCCTTGGGGACAGCGTCAGGGCTTACTTAGGGACAGTTTCAGGAGCTTGGTAAGAGATGGGTCCGGAAATCACCTCAGGATAGTGTCAGGACATTAGATATTGACGGCAGCAGGGCCTTAGTTAGGGACAGTGTCAAGGCCTTAGTTAGTACTAGCATCTGGGCCTCTGTTAGGTACAGTGTCGGGGCCTGAGTTAGGAATAGTGTTAGGGCCTTAGTTAGGGACAGTATCACGGCCTTGGGACTAAATTCAGGGCCTGAGGTAGTCACAGCATAAGGGCTTTAGTTAGCATAAGAGGCAGGACATTAGCTAGGGACAGGGTTAGGGTAAAGTTTAGGGATCGTGTCAGGAAATGACCTAGGGATAGTGTCAAGAGCTTAGTTACAGTATCAGGGCCTTATTTAGGACCCGTGTCAGGGCTTCAGGTAGGGACAGCGTCAGTGCCTGACTCTGGGAGAGCAACAGGGCCTGAGTGAGGCCTAGCGTCAGGCCCATAGCTGGGGACACTGTCAGGGCATGATGTAGGAGCAGCATCAGGGCCTTTGTTGCATCAGCATTAGTGTCTTAGTTACAGACATGATCAGGGCCTGAGTCAGTCACAGCGTCAAGGCCTCAGTTAGGCATAGCTTCGGGGACTGAGTTACGGACAGCCTCAGGTCTTCCCTTAGGAACAGCGACAGGGCTCTCTTAGGGACGGTGTCAGGACCTTGGTTAGAAATGGGTCAGGATATTAGCTCAGGATAGTGTCCGGATTTTAGTTATTGCCGGCAGCAGGGCCTATATTAGAGATAGATTCCGGGCCTTAGTTAGGGACAGTGTCAGGGCCTTAATTAGGACTAGTCTGGGCCTTAGTTAGGGAGAGCATTACGGCTTCGCTGAGGATAAGGGGCAGGACGTTAGCTCGGGACAGAGTCAGGTTCCAGGCCAGTGGTAGTGTCAGGATGTGAGCTAGGGATAGGGTGAAGACCTTAGTTATTGAGAGCATCAGGGCCTTAGTTAGGACCAGCGTCAGGGCCTTCATCAGGACCAGTGTCAGGGCTTCACGTACGGACAGCGTCAGAGCCTAACTAAGGTACGGCAACGGGGCCTAAGTCAGGCCTATCTTTAGGGCCTGAGTTAGGGACAGTGTCAGGGCATGACTTAGGAGCAGTATAAGGGCCTCTGTAGGATCAGCATTAGGGTCTTCGTTAAAGATATTCTCAGGACCTCTGTTAGGGACCGCCTCAGGGCCTCACTTAGGGACAGCGTCAGGGCTTCCTTTGGGACAGTTTCAGGACCTTGGTAAGACATGGGTCAGGATATTAGCTCGGGAGAATGTCAGGACTTTAGATATTGACTGCAGCAGGGCCTTAGAGACGGTGTCTCAGCCTGACTTAGGACTAGCATCAGAGCCTTTGTTAGGTCCAGTGTCAGGGACTGAGTTAGGTGTAGTGTCAGGGCCTTAGTTAGGGACAGTGTCAGGGCCTGAGTTAGGACGAGCCTCCAGGCCTCAGTTAGGGCCAGGGTCACGGCCTCGGGACTAATTTTAGGGCCTTAGTTAGGAAGAGCATCAGGGATTTATTTAGCATAAGAAGCTCAACATTAGTTAAAGACAAGGTTAGGTTAAGGTCTAGGGATTGTGTCAGGGCATGACCTAGGGATAGTGTCAAGACCTTAGTTACTTAGGGCATCAGGGCCTAATTTAGGACCAGCGTCAGGGCTTCAGGTAGGGATAGCGTCAGAGCCTGACTTAGGGAGAGCGACAGGGCTTGAGTGAGGCCTAGTGTCAGAGCCTTAGCTAGGGATAGTATCAGGGCATGACTTAGGAGCAGCACAAGGGCCTTGGTAGGATCAGCCTCAGGGGCTTTGTTAAAGACATTCTCAGGGCCTCTGTTAGGGGCAGCCTTAGGGCCTCCCTTGGGGACAGCGTCAGGGCTTACTTAGGGACAGTTTCAGGAGCTTGGTAAGAGATGGGTCCGGAAATCACCTCAGGATAGTGTCAGGACATTAGATATTGACGGCAGCAGGGCCTTAGAGACGGTGTCTCAGCCTGATTTAGGACTAGCATCAGAGCCTTTGTTAGGTCCAGTGTCAGGGACTGAGTTAGGTGTAGTGTCAGGGCCTTAGTTAGGGACAGTGTCAGGGCCTGAGTTAGGACGAGCCTCCAGGCCTCAGTTAGGGCCAGGGTCACGGCCTCGGGACTAATTTTAGGGCCTTAGTTAGGAAGAGCATCAGGGATTTATTTAGCATAAGAAGCTCAACATTAGTTAAAGACAAGGTTAGGTTAAGGTCTAGGGATTGTGTCAGGGCATGACCTAGGGATAGTGTCAAGACCTTAGTTACTTAGGGCATCAGGGCCTAATTTAGGACCAGCGTCAGGGCTTCAGGTAGGGATAGCGTCAGAGCCTGACTTAGGGAGAGCGACAGGGCTTGAGTGAGGCCTAGTGTCAGAGCCTTAGCTAGGGATAGTATCAGGGCATGACTTAGGAGCAGCACAAGGGCCTTGGTAGGATCAGCCTCAGGGGCTTTGTTAAAGACATTATCAGGGCCTCTGTTAGGGGCAGCCTTAGGGCCTCCCTTGGGGACAGCGTCAGGGCTTACTTAGGGACAGTTTTAGGAACTTGGTAAGAGATGGGTCCTGAAATTACCTCAGGATAGTGTCAGGACATTAGATATTGACGGCAGCAGGGCCTTAGTTAGGGACAGTGTCAAGGCCTTAGTTAGTACTAGCATCTGGGCCTCTGTTAGGTACAGTGTCGGGGCCTGAGTTAGGAATAGTGTTAGGGCCTTAGTTAGGGACAGTATCACGGCCTTGGGACTAAATTCAGGGCCTGAGGTAGTCACAGCATAAGGGCTTTAGTTAGCATAAGAGGCAGGACATTTGCTAGGGACAGGGTTAGGGTAAAGTTTAGGGATCGTGTCAGGAAATGACCTAGGGATAGTGTCAAGAGCTTAGTTACAGTATCAGGGCCTTATTTAGGACCAGTGTCAGGGCTTCAGGTAGGGACAGCGTCAGTGCCTGACTCTGGGAGAGCAACAGGGCCTGAGTGAGGCCTAGCGTCAGGCCCATAGCTGGGGACACTGTCAGGGCATGATGTAGGAGCAGCATCAGGGCCTTTGTTGCATCAGCATTAGTGTCTTAGTTACAGACATGATCAGGGCCTGAGTTAGTCACAGCGTCAAGGCCTCAGTTAGGCATAGATTCAGGGACTGAGTTATGGACAGCCTCAGGTCTTCACTTAGGAACAGCGACAGGGCTCTCTTAGGGACGGTGTCAGGACCTTGGTTAGAAATGGGTCAGGATATTAGCTCAGGATAGTGTCCGGATTTTAGTTATTGCCGGCAGCAGGGCCTATATTAGAGATAGATTCCGGGCCTTAGTTAGGGACAGTGTCAGGGCCTTAATTAGGACTAGTCTGGGCCTTAGTTAGGGAGAGCATTACGGCTTCGCTGAGGATAAGGGGCAGGACGTTAGCTCGGGACAGAGTCAGGTTCCAGGCCAGTGGTAGTGTCAGGATGTGAGCTAGGGATAGGGTGAAGACCTTAGTTATTGAGAGCATCAGGGCCTTAGTTAGGACCAGCGTCAGGGCCTTCATCAGGACCAGTGTCAGGGCTTCACGTACGGACAGCGTCAGAGCCTAACTAAGGTACGGCAACGGGGCCTAAGTCAGGCCTATCTTTAGGGCCTGAGTTAGGGACAGTGTCAGGGCATGACTTAGGAGCAGTATAAGGGCCTCTGTAGGATCAGCATTAGGGTCTTCGTTAAAGACATTCTCAGGACCTCTGTTAGGGACCGCCTCAGGGCCTCACTTAGGGACAGCGTCAGGGCTTCCTTTGGGACAGTTTCAGGACCTTGGTAAGACATGGGTCAGGATATTAGCTCGGGATAATGTCAGGACTTTAGATATTGACTGCAGCAGGGCCTTAGAGACGGTGTCTCAGCCTGACTTAGGACTAGCATCAGAGCCTTTGTTAGGTCCAGTGTCAGGGACTGAGTTAGGTGTAGTGTCAGGGCCTTAGTTAGGGACAGTGTCAGGGCCTGAGTTAGGACGAGCCTCCAGGCCTCAGTTAGGGCCAGGGTCACGGCCTCGGGACTAATTTTAGGGCCTTAGTTAGGAAGAGCATCAGGGATTTATTTAGCATAAGAAGCTCAACATTAGTTAAAGACAAGGTTAGGTTAAGGTCTAGGGATTGTGTCAGGGCATGACCTAGGGATAGTGTCAAGACCTTAGTTACTTAGGGCATCAGGGCCTAATTTAGGACCAGCGTCAGGGCTTCAGGTAGGGATAGCGTCAGAGCCTGACTTAGGGAGAGCGACAGGGCTTGAGTGAGGCCTAGTGTCAGAGCCTTAGCTAGGGATAGTATCAGGGCATGACTCAGGAGCAGCACAAGGGCCTTGGTAGGATCAGCCTCAGGGGCTTTGTTAAAGACATTATCAGGGCCTCTGTTAGGGACAGCCTTAGGGCCTCCCTTGGGGACAGCGTCAGGGCTTACTTAGGGACAGTTTCAGGAGCTTGGTAAGAGATGGGTCCGGAAATCACCTCAGGATAGTGTCAGGACATTAGATATTGACGGCAGCAGGGCCTTAGTTAGGGACAGTGTCAAGGCCTTAGTTAGTACTAGCATCTGGGCCTCTGTTAGGTAGAGTGTCGTGGCCTGAGTTAGGAATAGTGTTAGGGCCTTAGTTAGGGACAGTATCACGGCCTTGGGACTAAATTCAGGGCCTGAGGTAGTCACAGCATAAGGGCTTTAGTTAGCATAAGAGGCAGGACATTTGCTAGGGACAGGGTTAGGGTAAAGTTTAGGGATCGTGTCAGGAAATGACCTAGGGGTAGTGTCAAGAGCTTAGTTACAGTATCAGGGCCTTATTTAGGACCCGTGTCAGGGCTTCAGGTAGGGACAGCGTCAGTGCCTGACTCTGGGAGAGCAACAGGGCCTGAGTGAGGCCTAGCGTCAGGCCCATAGCTGGGGACACTGTCAGGGCATGATGTAGGAGCAGCATCAGGGCCTTTGTTGCATCAGCATTAGTGTCTTAGTTACAGACATGATCAGGGCCTGAGTCAGTCACAGCGTCAAGGCCTCAGTTAGGCATAGCTTCGGGGACTGAGTTACGGACAGCCTCAGGTCTTCCCTTAGGAACAGCGACAGGGCTCTCTTAGGGACGGTGTCAGGACCTTGGTTAGAAATGGGTCAGGATATTAGCTCAGGATAGTGTCCGGATTTTAGTTATTGCCGGCAGCAGGGCCTATATTAGAGATAGATTCCGGGCCTTAGTTAGGGACAGTGTCAGGGCCTTAATTAGGACTAGTCTGGGCCTTAGTTAGGGAGAGCATTACGGCTTCGCTGAGGATAAGGGGCAGGACGTTAGCTCGGGACAGAGTCAGGTTCCAGGCCAGTGGTAGTGTCAGGATGTGAGCTAGGGATAGGGTGAAGACCTTAGTTATTGAGAGCATCAGGGCCTTAGTTAGGACCAGCGTCAGGGCCTTCATCAGGACCAGTGTCAGGGCTTCACGTACGGACAGCGTCAGAGCCTAACTAAGGTACGGCAACGGGGCCTAAGTCAGGCCTATCTTTAGGGCCTGAGTTAGGGACAGTGTCAGGGCATGACTTAGGAGCAGTATAAGGGCCTCTGTAGGATCAGCATTAGGGTCTTCGTTAAAGACATTCTCAGGACCTCTGTTAGGGACCGCCTCAGGGCCTCACTTAGGGACAGCGTCAGGGCTTCCTTTGGGACAGTTTCAGGACCTTGGTAAGACATGGGTCAGGATATTAGCTCGGGATAATGTCAGGACTTTAGATATTGACTGCAGCAGGGCCTTAGAGACGGTGTCTCAGCCTGACTTAGGACTAGCATCAGAGCCTTTGTTAGGTCCAGTGTCAGGGACTGAGTTAGGTGTAGTGTCAGGGCCTTAGTTAGGGACAGTGTCAGGGCCTGAGTTAGGACGAGCCTCCAGGCCTCAGTTAGGGCCAGGGTCACGGCCTCGGGACTAATTTTAGGGCCTTAGTTAGGAAGAGCATCAGGGATTTATTTAGCATAAGAAGCTCAACATTAGTTAAAGACAAGGTTAGGTTAAGGTCTAGGGATTGTGTCAGGGCATGACCTAGGGATAGTGTCAAGACCTTAGTTACTTAGGGCATCAGGGCCTAATTTAGGACCAGCGTCAGGGCTTCAGGTAGGGATAGCGTCAGAGCCTGACTTAGGGAGAGCGACAGGGCTTGAGTGAGGCCTAGTGTCAGAGCCTTAGCTAGGGATAGTATCAGGGCATGACTTAGGAGCAGCACAAGGGCCTTGGTAGGATCAGCCTCAGGGGCTTTGTTAAAGACATTATCAGGGCCTCTGTTAGGGGCAGCCTTAGGGCCTCCCTTGGGGACAGCGTCAGGGCTTACTTAGGGACAGTTTCAGGAGCTTGGTAAGAGATGGGTCCGGAAATCACCTCAGGATAGTGTCAGGACATTAGATATTGACGGCAGCAGGGCCTTAGTTAGGGACAGTGTCAAGGCCTTAGTTAGTACTAGCATCTGGGCCTCTGTTAGGTACAGTGTCGGGGCCTGAGTTAGGAATAGTGTTAGGGCCTTAGTTAGGGACAGTATCACGGCCTTGGGACTAAATTCAGGGCCTGAGGTAGTCACAGCATAAGGGCTTTAGTTAGCATAAGAGGCAGGACATTTGCTAGGGACAGGGTTAGGGTAAAGTTTAGGGATCGTGTCAGGAAATGACCTAGGGATAGTGTCAAGAGCTTAGTTACAGTATCAGGGCCTTATTTAGGACCCGTGTCAGGGCTTCAGGTAGGGACAGCGTCAGTGCCTGACTCTGGGAGAGCAACAGGGCCTGAGTGAGGCCTAGCGTCAGGCCCATAGCTGGGGACACTGTCAGGGCATGATGTAGGAGCAGCATCAGGGCCTTTGTTGCATCAGCATTAGTGTCTTAGTTACAGACATGATCAGGGCCTGAGTCAGTCACAGCGTCAAGGCCTCAGTTAGGCATAGCTTCGGGGACTGAGTTACGGACAGCCTCAGGTCTTCCCTTAGGAACAGCGACAGGGCTCTCTTAGGGACGGTGTCAGGACCTTGGTTAGAAATGGGTCAGGATATTAGCTCAGGATAGTGTCCGGATTTTAGTTATTGCCGGCAGCAGGGCCTATATTAGAGATAGATTCCGGGCCTTAGTTAGGGACAGTGTCAGGGCCTTAATTAGGACTAGTCTGGGCCTTAGTTAGGGAGAGCATTACGGCTTCGCTGAGGATAAGGGGCAGGACGTTAGCTCGGGACAGAGTCAGGTTCCAGGCCAGTGGTAGTGTCAGGATGTGAGCTAGGGATAGGGTGAAGACCTTAGTTATTGAGAGCATCAGGGCCTTAGTTAGGACCAGCGTCAGGGCCTTCATCAGGACCAGTGTCAGGGCTTCACGTACGGACAGCGTCAGAGCCTAACTAAGGTACGGCAACGGGGCCTAAGTCAGGCCTATCTTTAGGGCCTGAGTTAGGGACAGTGTCAGGGCATGACTTAGGAGCAGTATAAGGGCCTCTGTAGGATCAGCATTAGGGTCTTCGTTAAAGACATTCTCAGGACCTCTGTTAGGGACCGCCTCAGGGCCTCACTTAGGGACAGCGTCAGGGCTTCCTTTGGGACAGTTTCAGGACCTTGGTAAGACATGGGTCAGGATATTAGCTCGGGAGAATGTCAGGACTTTAGATATTGACTGCAGCAGGGCCTTAGAGACGGTGTCTCAGCCTGACTTAGGACTAGCATCAGAGCCTTTGTTAGGTCCAGTGTCAGGGACTGAGTTAGGTGTAGTGTCAGGGCCTTAGTTAGGGACAGTGTCAGGGCCTGAGTTAGGACGAGCCTCCAGGCCTCAGTTAGGGCCAGGGTCACGGCCTCGGGACTAATTTTAGGGCCTTAGTTAGGAAGAGCATCAGGGATTTATTTAGCATAAGAAGCTCAACATTAGTTAAAGACAAGGTTAGGTTAAGGTCTAGGGATTGTGTCAGGGCATGACCTAGGGATAGTGTCAAGACCTTAGTTACTTAGGGCATCAGGGCCTAATTTAGGACCAGCGTCAGGGCTTCAGGTAGGGATAGCGTCAGAGCCTGACTTAGGGAGAGCGACAGGGCTTGAGTGAGGCCTAGTGTCAGGGCCTTAGCTAGGGATAGTATCAGGGCATGACTTAGGAGCAGCACAAGGGCCTTGGTAGGATCAGCCTCAGGGGCTTTGTTAAAGACATTATCAGGGCCTCTGTTAGGGGCAGCCTTAGGGCCTCCCTTGGGGACAGCGTCAGGGCTTACTTAGGGACAGTTTCAGGAGCTTGGTAAGAGATGGGTCCGGAAATTACCTCAGGATAGTGTCAGGACATTAGATATTGACGGCAGCAGGGCCTTAGTTAGGGACAGTGTCAAGGCCTTAGTTAGTACTAGCATCTGGGCCTCTGTTAGGTACAGTGTCGGGGCCTGAGTTAGGAATAGTGTTAGGGCCTTAGTTAGGGACAGTATCACGGCCTTGGGACTAAATTCAGGGCCTGAGGTAGTCACAGCATAAGGGCTTTAGTTAGCATAAGAGGCAGGACATTTGCTAGGGACAGGGTTAGGGTAAAGTTTAGGGATCGTGTCAGGAAATGACCTAGGGATAGTGTCAAGAGCTTAGTTACAGTATCAGGGCCTTATTTAGGACCAGTGTCAGGGCTTCAGGTAGGGACAGCGTCAGTGCCTGACTCTGGGAGAGCAACATGGCCTGAGTGAGGCCTAGCGTCAGGCCCATAGCTGGGGACACTGTCAGGGCATGATGTAGGAGCAGCATCAGGGCCTTTGTTGCATCAGCATTAGTGTCTTAGTTACAGACATGATCAGGGCCTGAGTTAGTCACAGCGTCAAGGCCTCAGTTAGGCATAGCTTCAGGGACTGAGTTACGGACAGCCTCAGGTCTTCACTTAGGAACAGCGACAGGGCTCTCTTAGGGACGGTGTCAAGACCTTGGTTAGAAATGGATCAGGATATTAGCTCAGGATAGTGTCCGGATTTTAGTTATTGCCGGCAGCAGGGCCTATATTAGAGATAGATTCCGGGCCTTAGTTAGGGACAGTGTCAGGGCCTTAATTAGGACTAGTCTGGGCCTTAGTTAGGGAGAGCATTACGGCTTCGCTGAGGATAAGGGGCAGGACGTTAGCTCAGGACAGAGTCAGGTTCCAGGCCAGTGGTAGTGTCAGGATGTGAGCTAGGGATAGGGTGAAGACCTTAGTTATTGAGAGCATCAGGGCCTTAGTTAGGACCAGCGTCAGGGCCTTCATCAGGACCAGTGTCAGGGCTTCACGTACGGACAGCGTCAGAGCCTAACTAAGGTACGGCAACGGGGCCTAAGTGAGGCCTATCTTTAGGGCCTGAGTTAGGGACAGTGTCAGGGCATGACTTAGGAGCAGTATAAGGGCCTCTGTAGGATCAGCATTAGGGTCTTCGTTAAAGACATTCTCAGGACCTCTGTTAGGGACCGCCTCAGGGCCTCACTTAGGGACAGCGTCAGGGCTTCCTTTGGGACAGTTTCAGGACCTTGGTAAGACATGGGTCAGGATATTAGCTCGGGAGAATGTCAGGACTTTAGATATTGACTGCAGCAGGGCCTTAGAGACGGTGTCTCAGCCTGACTTAGGACTAGCATCAGAGCCTTTGTTAGGTCCAGTGTCAGGGACTGAGTTAGGTGTAGTGTCAGGGCCTTAGTTAGGGACAGTGTCAGGGCCTGAGTTAGGACGAGCCTCCAGGCCTCAGTTAGGGCCAGGGTCACGGCCTCGGGACTAATTTTAGGGCCTTAGTTAGGAAGAGCATCAGGGATTTATTTAGCATAAGAAGCTCAACATTAGTTAAAGACAAGGTTAGGTTAAGGTCTAGGGATTGTGTCAGGGCATGACCTAGGGATAGTGTCAAGACCTTAGTTACTTAGGGCATCAGGGCCTAATTTAGGACCAGCGTCAGGGCTTCAGGTAGGGATAGTGTCAGAGCCTGACTTAGGGAGAGCGACAGGGCTTGAGTGAGGCTTAGTGTCAGAGCCTTAGCTAGGGATAGTATCAGGGCATGACTTAGGAGCAGCACAAGGGCCTTGGTAGGATCAGCCTCAGGGGCTTTGTTAAAGATATTATCAGGGCCTCTGTTAGGGGCAGCCTTAGGGCCTCCCTTGGGGACAGCGTCAGGGCTTACTTAGGGACAGTTTCAGGAGCTTGGTAAGAGATGGGTCCGGAAATCACCTCAGGATAGTGTCAGGACATTAGATATTGACGGCAGCAGGGCCTTAGTTAGGGACAGTGTCAAGGCCTTAGTTAGTACTAGCATCTGGGCCTCTGTTAGGTAGAGTGTCGGGGCCTGAGTTAGGAATAGTGTTAGGGCCTTAGTTAGGGACAGTATCACGGCCTTGGGACTAAATTCAGGGCCTGAGGTAGTCACAGCATAAGGGCTTTAGTTAGCATAAGAGGCAGGACATTTGCTAGGGACAGGGTTAGGGTAAAGTTTAGGGATCGTGTCAGGAAATGACCTAGGGGTAGTGTCAAGAGCTTAGTTACAGTATCAGGGCCTTATTTAGGACCCGTGTCAGGGCTTCAGGTAGGGACAGCGTCAGTGCCTGACTCTGGGAGAGCAACAGGGCCTGAGTGAGGCCTAGCGTCAGGCCCATAGCTGGGGACACTGTCAGGGCATGATGTAGGAGCAGCATCAGGGCCTTTGTTGCATCAGCATTAGTGTCTTAGTTACAGACATGATCAGGGCCTGAGTCAGTCACAGCGTCAAGGCCTCAGTTAGGCATAGCTTCGGGGACTGAGTTACGGACAGCCTCAGGTCTTCCCTTAGGAACAGCGACAGGGCTCTCTTAGGGACGGTGTCAGGACCTTGGTTAGAAATGGGTCAGGATATTAGCTCAGGATAGTGTCCGGATTTTAGTTATTGCCGGCAGCAGGGCCTATATTAGAGATAGATTCCGGGCCTTAGTTAGGGACAGTGTCAGGGCCTTAATTAGGACTAGTCTGGGCCTTAGTTAGGGAGAGCATTACGGCTTCGCTGAGGATAAGGGGCAGGACGTTAGCTCGGGACAGAGTCAGGTTCCAGGCCAGTGGTAGTGTCAGGATGTGAGCTAGGGATAGGGTGAAGACCTTAGTTATTGAGAGCATCAGGGCCTTAGTTAGGACCAGCGTCAGGGCCTTCATCAGGACCAGTGTCAGGGCTTCACGTACGGACAGCGTCAGAGCCTAACTAAGGTACGGCAACGGGGCCTAAGTCAGGCCTATCTTTAGGGCCTGAGTTAGGGACAGTGTCAGGGCATGACTTAGGAGCAGTATAAGGGCCTCTGTAGGATCAGCATTAGGGTCTTCGTTAAAGACATTCTCAGGACCTCTGTTAGGGACCGCCTCAGGGCCTCACTTAGGGACAGCGTCAGGGCTTCCTTTGGGACAGTTTCAGGACCTTGGTAAGACATGGGTCAGGATATTAGCTCGGGAGAATGTCAGGACTTTAGATATTGACTGCAGCAGGGCCTTAGAGACGGTGTCTCAGCCTGACTTAGGACTAGCATCAGAGCCTTTGTTAGGTCCAGTGTCAGGGACTGAGTTAGGTGTAGTGTCAGGGCCTTAGTTAGGGACAGTGTCAGGGCCTGAGTTAGGACGAGCCTCCAGGCCTCAGTTAGGGCCAGGGTCACGGCCTCGGGACTAATTTTAGGGCCTTAGTTAGGAAGAGCATCAGGGATTTATTTAGCATAAGAAGCTCAACATTAGTTAAAGACAAGGTTAGGTTAAGGTCTAGGGATTGTGTCAGGGCATGACCTAGGGATAGTGTCAAGACCTTAGTTACTTAGGGCATCAGGGCCTAATTTAGGACCAGCGTCAGGGCTTCAGGTAGGGATAGCGTCAGAGCCTGACTTAGGGAGAGCGACAGGGCTTGAGTGAGGCCTAGTGTCAGAGCCTTAGCTAGGGATAGTATCAGGGCATGACTTAGGAGCAGCACAAGGGCCTTGGTAGGATCAGCCTCAGGGGCTTTGTTAAAGACATTATCAGGGCCTCTGTTAGGGGCAGCCTTAGGGCCTCCCTTGGGGACAGCGTCAGGGCTTACTTAGGGACAGTTTCAGGAGCTTGGTAAGAGATGGGTCCGGAAATCACCTCAGGATAGTGTCAGGACATTAGATATTGACGGCAGCAGGGCCTTAGTTAGGGACAGTGTCAAGGCCTTAGTTAGTACTAGCATCTGGGCCTCTGTTAGGTACAGTGTCGGGGCCTGAGTTAGGAATAGTGTTAGGGCCTTAGTTAGGGACAGTATCACGGCCTTGGGACTAAATTCAGGGCCTGAGGTAGTCACAGCATAAGGGCTTTAGTTAGCATAAGAGGCAGGACATTTGCTAGGGACAGGGTTAGGGTAAAGTTTAGGGATCGTGTCAGGAAATGACCTAGGGATAGTGTCAAGAGCTTAGTTACAGTATCAGGGCCTTATTTAGGACCCGTGTCAGGGCTTCAGGTAGGGACAGCGTCAGTGCCTGACTCTGGGAGAGCAACAGGGCCTGAGTGAGGCCTAGCGTCAGGCCCATAGCTGGGGACACTGTCAGGGCATGATGTAGGAGCAGCATCAGGGCCTTTGTTGCATCAGCATTAGTGTCTTAGTTACAGACATGATCAGGGCCTGAGTCAGTCACAGCGTCAAGGCCTCAGTTAGGCATAGCTTCGGGGACTGAGTTACGGACAGCCTCAGGTCTTCCCTTAGGAACAGCGACAGGGCTCTCTTAGGGACGGTGTCAGGACCTTGGTTAGAAATGGGTCAGGATATTAGCTCAGGATAGTGTCCGGATTTTAGTTATTGCCGGCAGCAGGGCCTATATTAGAGATAGATTCCGGGCCTTAGTTAGGGACAGTGTCAGGGCCTTAATTAGGACTAGTCTGGGCCTTAGTTAGGGAGAGCATTACGGCTTCGCTGAGGATAAGGGGCAGGACGTTAGCTCAGGACAGAGTCAGGTTCCAGGCCAGTGGTAGTGTCAGGATGTGAGCTAGGGATAGGGTGAAGACCTTAGTTATTGAGAGCATCAGGGCCTTAGTTAGGACCAGCGTCAGGGCCTTCATCAGGACCAGTGTCAGGGCTTCACGTACGGACAGCGTCAGAGCCTAACTAAGGTACGGCAACGGGGCCTAAGTGAGGCCTATCTTTAGGGCCTGAGTTAGGGACAGTGTCAGGGCATGACTTAGGAGCAGTATAAGGGCCTCTGTAGGATCAGCATTAGGGTCTTCGTTAAAGACATTCTCAGGACCTCTGTTAGGGACCGCCTCAGGGCCTCACTTAGGGACAGCGTCAGGGCTTCCTTTGGGACAGTTTCAGGACCTTGGTAAGACATGGGTCAGGATATTAGCTCGGGAGAATGTCAGGACTTTAGATATTGACTGCAGCAGGGCCTTAGAGACGGTGTCTCAGCCTGACTTAGGACTAGCATCAGAGCCTTTGTTAGGTCCAGTGTCAGGGACTGAGTTAGGTGTAGTGTCAGGGCCTTAGTTAGGGACAGTGTCAGGGCCTGAGTTAGGACGAGCCTCCAGGCCTCAGTTAGGGCCAGGGTCACGGCCTCGGGACTAATTTTAGGGCCTTAGTTAGGAAGAGCATCAGGGATTTATTTAGCATAAGAAGCTCAACATTAGTTAAAGACAAGGTTAGGTTAAGGGTCTAGGGATTGTGTCAGGGCATGACCTAGGGATAGTGTCAAGACCTTAGTTACTTAGGGCATCAGGGCCTAATTTAGGACCAGCGTCAGGGCTTCAGGTAGGGATAGTGTCAGAGCCTGACTTAGGGAGAGCGACAGGGCTTGAGTGAGGCTTAGTGTCAGAGCCTTAGCTAGGGATAGTATCAGGGCATGACTTAGGAGCAGCACAAGGGCCTTGGTAGGATCAGCCTCAGGGGCTTTGTTAAAGATATTATCAGGGCCTCTGTTAGGGGCAGCCTTAGGGCCTCCCTTGGGGACAGCGTCAGGGCTTACTTAGGGACAGTTTCAGGAGCTTGGTAAGAGATGGGTCCGGAAATCACCTCAGGATAGTGTCAGGACATTAGATATTGACGGCAGCAGGGCCTTAGTTAGGGACAGTGTCAAGGCCTTAGTTAGTACTAGCATCTGGGCCTCTGTTAGGTACAGTGTCGGGGCCTGAGTTAGGAATAGTGTTAGGGCCTTAGTTAGGGACAGTATCACGGCCTTGGGACTAAATTCAGGGCCTGAGGTAGTCACAGCATAAGGGCTTTAGTTAGCATAAGAGGCAGGACATTTGCTAGGGACAGGGTTAGGGTAAAGTTTAGGGATCGTGTCAGGAAATGACCTAGGGGTAGTGTCAAGAGCTTAGTTACAGTATCAGGGCCTTATTTAGGACCCGTGTCAGGGCTTCAGGTAGGGACAGCGTCAGTGCCTGACTCTGGGAGAGCAACAGGGCCTGAGTGAGGCCTAGCGTCAGGCCCATAGCTGGGGACACTGTCAGGGCATGATGTAGGAGCAGCATCAGGGCCTTTGTTGCATCAGCATTAGTGTCTTAGTTACAGACATGATCAGGGCCTGAGTCAGTCACAGCGTCAAGGCCTCAGTTAGGCATAGCTTCGGGGACTGAGTTACGGACAGCCTCAGGTCTTCCCTTAGGAACAGCGACAGGGCTCTCTTAGGGACGGTGTCAGGACCTTGGTTAGAAATGGGTCAGGATATTAGCTCAGGATAGTGTCCGGATTTTAGTTATTGCCGGCAGCAGGGCCTATATTAGAGATAGATTCCGGGCCTTAGTTAGGGACAGTGTCAGGGCCTTAATTAGGACTAGTCTGGGCCTTAGTTAGGGAGAGCATTACGGCTTCGCTGAGGATAAGGGGCAGGACGTTAGCTCGGGACAGAGTCAGGTTCCAGGCCAGTGGTAGTGTCAGGATGTGAGCTAGGGATAGGGTGAAGACCTTAGTTATTGAGAGCATCAGGGCCTTAGTTAGGACCAGCGTCAGGGCCTTCATCAGGACCAGTGTCAGGGCTTCACGTACGGACAGCGTCAGAGCCTAACTAAGGTACGGCAACGGGGCCTAAGTCAGGCCTATCTTTAGGGCCTGAGTTAGGGACAGTGTCAGGGCATGACTTAGGAGCAGTATAAGGGCCTCTGTAGGATCAGCATTAGGGTCTTCGTTAAAGACATTCTCAGGACCTCTGTTAGGGACCGCCTCAGGGCCTCACTTAGGGACAGCGTCAGGGCTTCCTTTGGGACAGTTTCAGGACCTTGGTAAGACATGGGTCAGGATATTAGCTCGGGAGAATGTCAGGACTTTAGATATTGACTGCAGCAGGGCCTTAGAGACGGTGTCTCAGCCTGACTTAGGACTAGCATCAGAGCCTTTGTTAGGTCCAGTGTCAGAGACTGAGTTAGGTGTAGTGTCAGGGCCTTAGTTAGGGACAGTGTCAGGGCCTGAGTTAGGACGAGCCTCCAGGCCTCAGTTAGGGCCAGGGTCACGGCCTCGGGACTAATTTTAGGGCCTTAGTTAGGAAGAGCATCAGGGATTTATTTAGCATAAGAAGCTCAACATTAGTTAAAGACAAGGTTAGGTTAAGGTCTAGGGATTGTGTCAGGGCATGACCTAGGGATAGTGTCAAGACCTTAGTTACTTAGGGCATCAGGGCCTAATTTAGGACCAGCGTCAGGGCTTCAGGTAGGGATAGTGTCAGAGCCTGACTTAGGGAGAGCGACAGGGCTTGAGTGAGGCTTAGTGTCAGAGCCTTAGCTAGGGATAGTATCAGGGCATGACTTAGGAGCAGCACAAGGGCCTTGGTAGGATCAGCCTCAGGGGCTTTGTTAAAGATATTATCAGGGCCTCTGTTAGGGGCAGCCTTAGGGCCTCCCTTGGGGACAGCGTCAGGGCTTACTTAGGGACAGTTTCAGGAGCTTGGTAAGAGATGGGTCCGGAAATCACCTCAGGATAGTGTCAGGACATTAGATATTGACGGCAGCAGGGCCTTAGAGACGGTGTCTCAGCCTGATTTAGGACTAGCATCAGAGCCTTTGTTAGGTCCAGTGTCAGGGACTGAGTTAGGTGTAGTGTCAGGGCCTTAGTTAGGGACAGTGTCAGGGCCTGAGTTAGGACGAGCCTCCAGGCCTCAGTTAGGGCCAGGGTCACGGCCTCGGGACTAATTTTAGGGCCTTAGTTAGGAAGAGCATCAGGGATTTATTTAGCATAAGAAGCTCAACATTAGTTAAAGACAAGGTTAGGTTAAGGTCTAGGGATTGTGTCAGGGCATGACCTAGGGATAGTGTCAAGACCTTAGTTACTTAGGGCATCAGGGCCTAATTTAGGACCAGCGTCAGGGCTTCAGGTAGGGATAGCGTCAGAGCCTGACTTAGGGAGAGCGACAGGGCTTGAGTGAGGCCTAGTGTCAGGGCCTTAGCTAGGGATAGTATCAGGGCATGACTTAGGAGCAGCACAAGGGCCTTGGTAGGATCAGCCTCAGGGGCTTTGTTAAAGACATTATCAGGGCCTCTGTTAGGGGCAGCCTTAGGGCCTCCCTTGGGGACAGCGTCAGGGCTTACTTAGGGACAGTTTCAGGAGCTTGGTAAGAGATGGGTCCGGAAATTACCTCAGGATAGTGTCAGGACATTAGATATTGACGGCAGCAGGGCCTTAGTTAGGGACAGTGTCAAGGCCTTAGTTAGTACTAGCATCTGGGCCTCTGTTAGGTACAGTGTCGGGGCCTGAGTTAGGAATAGTGTTAGGGCCTTAGTTAGGGACAGTATCACGGCCTTGGGACTAAATTCAGGGCCTGAGGTAGTCACAGCATAAGGGCTTTAGTTAGCATAAGAGGCAGGACATTTGCTAGGGACAGGGTTAGGGTAAAGTTTAGGGATCGTGTCAGGAAATGACCTAGGGATAGTGTCAAGAGCTTAGTTACAGTATCAGGGCCTTATTTAGGACCAGTGTCAGGGCTTCAGGTAGGGACAGCGTCAGTGCCTGACTCTGGGAGAGCAACATGGCCTGAGTGAGGCCTAGCGTCAGGCCCATAGCTGGGGACACTGTCAGGGCATGATGTAGGAGCAGCATCAGGGCCTTTGTTGCATCAGCATTAGTGTCTTAGTTACAGACATGATCAGGGCCTGAGTTAGTCACAGCGTCAAGGCCTCAGTTAGGCATAGCTTCAGGGACTGAGTTACGGACAGCCTCAGGTCTTCACTTAGGAACAGCGACAGGGCTCTCTTAGGGACGGTGTCAAGACCTTGGTTAGAAATGGATCGGGATATTAGCTCAGGATAGTGTCCGGATTTTAGTTATTGCCGGCAGCAGGGCCTATATTAGAGATAGATTCCGGGCCTTAGTTAGGGACAGTGTCAGGGCCTTAATTAGGACTAGTCTGGGCCTTAGTTAGGGAGAGCATTACGGCTTCGCTGAGGATAAGGGGCAGGACGTTAGCTCAGGACAGAGTCAGGTTCCAGGCCAGTGGTAGTGTCAGGATGTGAGCTAGGGATAGGGTGAAGACCTTAGTTATTGAGAGCATCAGGGCCTTAGTTAGGACCAGCGTCAGGGCCTTCATCAGGACCAGTGTCAGGGCTTCACGTACGGACAGCGTCAGAGCCTAACTAAGGTACGGCAACGGGGCCTAAGTGAGGCCTATCTTTAGGGCCTGAGTTAGGGACAGTGTCAGGGCATGACTTAGGAGCAGTATAAGGGCCTCTGTAGGATCAGCATTAGGGTCTTCGTTAAAGACATTCTCAGGGCCTCTGTTAGGGACCGCCTCAGGGCCTCACTTAGGGACAGCGTCAGGGCTTCCTTTGGGACAGTTTCAGGACCTTGGTAAGACATGGGTCAGGATATTAGCTCGGGATAATGTCAGGACTTTAGATATTGACTGCAGCAGGGCCTTAGAGACGGTGTCTCAGCCTGACTTAGGACTAGCATCAGAGCCTTTGTTAGGTCCAGTGTCAGGGACTGAGTTAGGTGTAGTGTCAGGGCCTTAGTTAGGGACAGTGTCAGGGCCTGAGTTAGGACGAGCCTCCAGGCCTCAGTTAGGGCCAGGGTCACGGCCTCGGGACTAATTTTAGGGCCTTAGTTAGGAAGAGCATCAGGGATTTATTTAGCATAAGAAGCTCAACATTAGTTAAAGACAAGGTTAGGTTAAGGTCTAGGGATTGTGTCAGGGCATGACCTAGGGATAGTGTCAAGACCTTAGTTACTTAGGGCATCAGGGCCTAATTTAGGACCAGCGTCAGGGCTTCAGGTAGGGATAGCGTCAGAGCCTGACTTAGGGAGAGCGACAGGGCTTGAGTGAGGCCTAGTGTCAGAGCCTTAGCTAGGGATAGTATCAGGGCATGACTTAGGAGCAGCACAAGGGCCTTGGTAGGATCAGCCTCAGGGGCTTTGTTAAAGACATTATCAGGGCCTCTGTTAGGGGCAGCCTTAGGGCCTCCCTTGGGGACAGCGTCAGGGCTTACTTAGGGACAGTTTCAGGAGCTTGGTAAGAGATGGGTCCGGAAATTACCTCAGGATAGTGTCAGGACATTAGATATTGACGGCAGCAGGGCCTTAGAGATGGTGTCTCAGCCTGATTTAGGACTAGCATCAGAGCCTTTGTTAGGTCCAGTGTCAGGGACTGAGTTAGGTGTAGTGTCAGGGCGTTAGTTAGGGACAGTGTCAGGGCCTGAGTTAGGACGAGCCTCCAGGCCTCAGTTAGGGCCAGGGTCACGGCCTCGGGACTAATTTTAGGGCCTTAGTTAGGAAGAGCATCAGGGATTTATTTAGCATAAGAAGCTCAACATTAGTTAAAGACAAGGTTAGGTTAAGGTCTAGGGATTGTGTCAGGGCATGACCTAGGGATAGTGTCAAGACCTTAGTTACTTAGGGCATCAGGGCCTAATTTAGGACCAGCGTCAGGGCTTCAGGTAGGGATAGTGTCAGAGCCTGACTTAGGGAGAGCGACAGGGCTTGAGTGAGGCTTAGTGTCAGAGCCTTAGCTAGGGATAGTATCAGGGCATGACTTAGGAGCAGCACAAGGGCCTTGGTAGGATCAGCCTCAGGGGCTTTGTTAAAGATATTATCAGGGCCTCTGTTAGGGGCAGCCTTAGGGCCTCCCTTGGGGACAGCGTCAGGGCTTACTTAGGGACAGTTTCAGGAGCTTGGTAAGAGATGGGTCCGGAAATCACCTCAGGATAGTGTCAGGACATTAGATATTGACGGCAGCAGGGCCTTAGAGACGGTGTCTCAGCCTGATTTAGGACTAGCATCAGAGCCTTTGTTAGGTCCAGTGTCAGGGACTGAGTTAGGTGTAGTGTCAGGGCCTTAGTTAGGGACAGTGTCAGGGCCTGAGTTAGGACGAGCCTCCAGGCCTCAGTTAGGGCCAGGGTCACGGCCTCGGGACTAATTTTAGGGCCTTAGTTAGGAAGAGCATCAGGGATTTATTTAGCATAAGAAGCTCAACATTAGTTAAAGACAAGGTTAGGTTAAGGTCTAGGGATTGTGTCAGGGCATGACCTAGGGATAGTGTCAAGACCTTAGTTACTTAGGGCATCAGGGCCTAATTTAGGACCAGCGTCAGGGCTTCAGGTAGGGATAGCGTCAGAGCCTGACTTAGGGAGAGCGACAGGGCTTGAGTGAGGCCTAGTGTCAGGGCCTTAGCTAGGGATAGTATCAGGGCATGACTTAGGAGCAGCACAAGGGCCTTGGTAGGATCAGCCTCAGGGGCTTTGTTAAAGACATTATCAGGGCCTCTGTTAGGGGCAGCCTTAGGGCCTCCCTTGGGGACAGCGTCAGGGCTTACTTAGGGACAGTTTCAGGAGCTTGGTAAGAGATGGGTCCGGAAATTACCTCAGGATAGTGTCAGGACATTAGATATTGACGGCAGCAGGGCCTTAGTTAGGGACAGTGTCAAGGCCTTAGTTAGTACTAGCATCTGGGCCTCTGTTAGGTACAGTGTCGGGGCCTGAGTTAGGAATAGTGTTAGGGCCTTAGTTAGGGACAGTATCACGGCCTTGGGACTAAATTCAGGGCCTGAGGTAGTCACAGCATAAGGGCTTTAGTTAGCATAAGAGGCAGGACATTTGCTAGGGACAGGGTTAGGGTAAAGTTTAGGGATCGTGTCAGGAAATGACCTAGGGATAGTGTCAAGAGCTTAGTTACAGTATCAGGGCCTTATTTAGGACCAGTGTCAGGGCTTCAGGTAGGGACAGCGTCAGTGCCTGACTCTGGGAGAGCAACATGGCCTGAGTGAGGCCTAGCGTCAGGCCCATAGCTGGGGACACTGTCAGGGCATGATGTAGGAGCAGCATCAGGGCCTTTGTTGCATCAGCATTAGTGTCTTAGTTACAGACATGATCAGGGCCTGAGTTAGTCACAGCGTCAAGGCCTCAGTTAGGCTTAGCTTCAGGGACTGAGTTACGGACAGCCTCAGGTCTTCACTTAGGAACAGCGACAGGGCTCTCTTAGGGACGGTGTCAAGACCTTGGTTAGAAATGGATCGGGATATTAGCTCAGGATAGTGTCCGGATTTTAGTTATTGCCGGCAGCAGGGCCTATATTAGAGATAGATTCCGGGCCTTAGTTAGGGACAGTGTCAGGGCCTTAATTAGGACTAGTCTGGGCCTTAGTTAGGGAGAGCATTACGGCTTCGCTGAGGATAAGGGGCAGGACGTTAGCTCAGGACAGAGTCAGGTTCCAGGCCAGTGGTAGTGTCAGGATGTGAGCTAGGGATAGGGTGAAGACCTTAGTTATTGAGAGCATCAGGGCCTTAGTTAGGACCAGCGTCAGGGCCTTCATCAGGACCAGTGTCAGGGCTTCACGTACGGACAGCGTCAGAGCCTAACTAAGGTACGGCAACGGGGCCTAAGTGAGGCCTATCTTTAGGGCCTGAGTTAGGGACAGTGTCAGGGCATGACTTAGGAGCAGTATAAGGGCCTCTGTAGGATCAGCATTAGGGTCTTCGTTAAAGACATTCTCAGGGCCTCTGTTAGGGACCGCCTCAGGGCCTCACTTAGGGACAGCGTCAGGGCTTCCTTTGGGACAGTTTCAGGACCTTGGTAAGACATGGGTCAGGATATTAGCTCGGGATAATGTCAGGACTTTAGATATTGACTGCAGCAGGGCCTTAGAGACGGTGTCTCAGCCTGACTTAGGACTAGCATCAGAGCCTTTGTTAGGTCCAGTGTCAGGGACTGAGTTAGGTGTAGTGTCAGGGCCTTAGTTAGGGACAGTGTCAGGGCCTGAGTTAGGACGAGCCTCCAGGCCTCAGTTAGGGCCAGGGTCACGGCCTCGGGACTAATTTTAGGGCCTTAGTTAGGAAGAGCATCAGGGATTTATTTAGCATAAGAAGCTCAACATTAGTTAAAGACAAGGTTAGGTTAAGGTCTAGGGATTGTGTCAGGGCATGACCTAGGGATAGTGTCAAGACCTTAGTTACTTAGGGCATCAGGGCCTAATTTAGGACCAGCGTCAGGGCTTCAGGTAGGGATAGCGTCAGAGCCTGACTTAGGGAGAGCGACAGGGCTTGAGTGAGGCCTAGTGTCAGAGCCTTAGCTAGGGATAGTATCAGGGCATGACTTAGGAGCAGCACAAGGGCCTTGGTAGGATCAGCCTCAGGGGCTTTGTTAAAGACATTATCAGGGCCTCTGTTAGGGGCAGCCTTAGGGCCTCCCTTGGGGACAGCGTCAGGGCTTACTTAGGGACAGTTTCAGGAGCTTGGTAAGAGATGGGTCCGGAAATTACCTCAGGATAGTGTCAGGACATTAGATATTGACGGCAGCAGGGCCTTAGAGATGGTGTCTCAGCCTGATTTAGGACTAGCATCAGAGCCTTTGTTAGGTCCAGTGTCAGGGACTGAGTTAGGTGTAGTGTCAGGGCGTTAGTTAGGGACAGTGTCAGGGCCTGAGTTAGGACGAGCCTCCAGGCCTCAGTTAGGGCCAGGGTCACGGCCTCGGGACTAATTTTAGGGCCTTAGTTAGGAAGAGCATCAGGGATTTATTTAGCATAAGAAGCTCAACATTAGTTAAAGACAAGGTTAGGTTAAGGTCTAGGGATTGTGTCAGGGCATGACCTAGGGATAGTGTCAAGACCTTAGTTACTTAGGGCATCAGGGCCTAATTTAGGACCAGCGTCAGGGCTTCAGGTAGGGATAGCGTCAGAGCCTGACTTAGGGAGAGCGACAGGGCTTGAGTGAGGCCTAGTGTCAGAGCCTTAGCTAGGGATAGTATCAGGGCATGACTTAGGAGCAGCACAAGGGCCTTGGTAGGATCAGCCTCAGGGGCTTTGTTAAAGACATTATCAGGGCCTCTGTTAGGGGCAGCCTTAGGGCCTCCCTTGGGGACAGCGTCAGGGCTTACTTAGGGACAGTTTCAGGAGCTTGGTAAGAGATGGGTCCGGAAATCACCTCAGGATAGTGTCAGGACATTAGATATTGACGGCAGCAGGGCCTTAGTTAGGGACAGTGTCAAGGCCTTAGTTAGTACTAGCATCTGGGCCTCTGTTAGGTAGAGTGTCGGGGCCTGAGTTAGGAATAGTGTTAGGGCCTTAGTTAGGGACAGTATCACGGCCTTGGGACTAAATTCAGGGCCTGAGGTAGTCACAGCATAAGGGCTTTAGTTAGCATAAGAGGCAGGACATTAGCTAGGGACAGGGTTAGGGTAAAGTTTAGGGATCGTGTCAGGAAATGACCTAGGGATAGTGTCAAGAGCTTAGTTACAGTATCAGGGCCTTATTTAGGACCCGTGTCAGGGCTTCAGGTAGGGACAGCGTCAGTGCCTGACTCTGGGAGAGCAACAGGGCCTGAGTGAGGCCTAGCGTCAGGCCCATAGCTGGGGACACTGTCAGGGCATGATGTAGGAGCAGCATCAGGGCCTTTGTTGCATCAGCATTAGTGTCTTAGTTACAGACATGATCAGGGCCTGAGTCAGTCACAGCGTCAAGGCCTCAGTTAGGCATAGCTTCGGGGACTGAGTTACGGACAGCCTCAGGTCTTCCCTTAGGAACAGCGACAGGGCTCTCTTAGGGACGGTGTCAGGACCTTGGTTAGAAATGGGTCAGGATATTAGCTCAGGATAGTGTCCGGATTTTAGTTATTGCCGGCAGCAGGGCCTATATTAGAGATAGATTCCGGGCCTTAGTTAGGGACAGTGTCAGGGCCTTAATTAGGACTAGTCTGGGCCTTAGTTAGGGAGAGCATTACGGCTTCGCTGAGGATAAGGGGCAGGACGTTAGCTCGGGACAGAGTCAGGTTCCAGGCCAGTGGTAGTGTCAGGATGTGAGCTAGGGATAGGGTGAAGACCTTAGTTATTGAGAGCATCAGGGCCTTAGTTAGGACCAGCGTCAGGGCCTTCATCAGGACCAGTGTCAGGGCTTCACGTACGGACAGCGTCAGAGCCTAACTAAGGTACGGCAACGGGGCCTAAGTCAGGCCTATCTTTAGGGCCTGAGTTAGGGACAGTGTCAGGGCATGACTTAGGAGCAGTATAAGGGCCTCTGTAGGATCAGCATTAGGGTCTTCGTTAAAGATATTCTCAGGACCTCTGTTAGGGACCGCCTCAGGGCCTCACTTAGGGACAGCGTCAGGGCTTCCTTTGGGACAGTTTCAGGACCTTGGTAAGACATGGGTCAGGATATTAGCTCGGGATAATGTCAGGACTTTAGATATTGACTGCAGCAGGGCCTTAGAGACGGTGTCTCAGCCTGACTTAGGACTAGCATCAGAGCCTTTGTTAGGTCCAGTGTCAGGGACTGAGTTAGGTGTAGTGTCAGGGCCTTAGTTAGGGACAGTGTCAGGGCCTGAGTTAGGACGAGCCTCCAGGCCTCAGTTAGGGCCAGGGTCACGGCCTCGGGACTAATTTTAGGGCCTTAGTTAGGAAGAGCATCAGGGATTTATTTAGCATAAGAAGCTCAACATTAGTTAAAGACAAGGTTAGGTTAAGGTCTAGGGATTGTGTCAGGGCATGACCTAGGGATAGTGTCAAGACCTTAGTTACTTAGGGCATCAGGGCCTAATTTAGGACCAGCGTCAGGGCTTCAGGTAGGGATAGCGTCAGAGCCTGACTTAGGGAGAGCGACAGGGCTTGAGTGAGGCCTAGTGTCAGAGCCTTAGCTAGGGATAGTATCAGGGCATGACTTAGGAGCAGCACAAGGGCCTTGGTAGGATCAGCCTCAGGGGCTTTGTTAAAGACATTCTCAGGGCCTCTGTTAGGGGCAGCCTTAGGGCCTCCCTTGGGGACAGCGTCAGGGCTTACTTAGGGACAGTTTCAGGAGCTTGGTAAGAGATGGGTCCGGAAATTACCTCAGGATAGTGTCAGGACATTAGATATTGACGGCAGCAGGGCCTTAGAGACGGTGTCTCAGCCTGATTTAGGACTAGCATCAGAGCCTTTGTTAGGTCCAGTGTCAGGGACTGAGTTAGGTGTAGTGTCAGGGCCTTAGTTAGGGACAGTGTCAGGGCCTGAGTTAGGACGAGCCTCCAGGCCTCAGTTAGGGCCAGGGTCACGGCCTCGGGACTAATTTTAGGGCCTTAGTTAGGAAGAGCATCAGGGATTTATTTAGCATAAGAAGCTCAACATTAGTTAAAGACAAGGTTAGGTTAAGGTCTAGGGATTGTGTCAGGGCATGACCTAGGGATAGTGTCAAGACCTTAGTTACTTAGGGCATCAGGGCCTAATTTAGGACCAGCGTCAGGGCTTCAGGTAGGGATAGCGTCAGAGCCTGACTTAGGGAGAGCGACAGGGCTTGAGTGAGGCCTAGTGTCAGAGCCTTAGCTAGGGATAGTATCAGGGCATGACTTAGGAGCAGCACAAGGGCCTTGGTAGGATCAGCCTCAGGGGCTTTGTTAAAGACATTATCAGGGCCTCTGTTAGGGGCAGCCTTAGGGCCTCCCTTGGGGACAGCGTCAGGGCTTACTTAGGGACAGTTTTAGGAACTTGGTAAGAGATGGGTCCTGAAATTACCTCAGGATAGTGTCAGGACATTAGATATTGACGGCAGCAGGGCCTTAGTTAGGGACAGTGTCAAGGCCTTAGTTAGTACTAGCATCTGGGCCTCTGTTAGGTACAGTGTCGGGGCCTGAGTTAGGAATAGTGTTAGGGCCTTAGTTAGGGACAGTATCACGGCCTTGGGACTAAATTCAGGGCCTGAGGTAGTCACAGCATAAGGGCTTTAGTTAGCATAAGAGGCAGGACATTTGCTAGGGACAGGGTTAGGGTAAAGTTTAGGGATCGTGTCAGGAAATGACCTAGGGGTAGTGTCAAGAGCTTAGTTACAGTATCAGGGCCTTATTTAGGACCCGTGTCAGGGCTTCAGGTAGGGACAGCGTCAGTGCCTGACTCTGGGAGAGCAACAGGGCCTGAGTGAGGCCTAGCGTCAGGCCCATAGCTGGGGACACTGTCAGGGCATGATGTAGGAGCAGCATCAGGGCCTTTGTTGCATCAGCATTAGTGTCTTAGTTACAGACATGATCAGGGCCTGAGTCAGTCACAGCGTCAAGGCCTCAGTTAGGCATAGCTTCGGGGACTGAGTTACGGACAGCCTCAGGTCTTCCCTTAGGAACAGCGACAGGGCTCTCTTAGGGACGGTGTCAGGACCTTGGTTAGAAATGGGTCAGGATATTAGCTCAGGATAGTGTCCGGATTTTAGTTATTGCCGGCAGCAGGGCCTATATTAGAGATAGATTCCGGGCCTTAGTTAGGGACAGTGTCAGGGCCTTAATTAGGACTAGTCTGGGCCTTAGTTAGGGAGAGCATTACGGCTTCGCTGAGGATAAGGGGCAGGACGTTAGCTCGGGACAGAGTCAGGTTCCAGGCCAGTGGTAGTGTCAGGATGTGAGCTAGGGATAGGGTGAAGACCTTAGTTATTGAGAGCATCAGGGCCTTAGTTAGGACCAGCGTCAGGGCCTTCATCAGGACCAGTGTCAGGGCTTCACGTACGGACAGCGTCAGAGCCTAACTAAGGTTCGGCAACGGGGCCTAAGTCAGGCCTATCTTTAGGGCCTGAGTTAGGGACAGTGTCAGGGCATGACTTAGGAGCAGTATAAGGGCCTCTGTAGGATCAGCATTAGGGTCTTCGTTAAAGACATTCTCAGGACCTCTGTTAGGGACCGCCTCAGGGCCTCACTTAGGGACAGCGTCAGGGCTTCCTTTGGGACAGTTTCAGGACCTTGGTAAGACATGGGTCAGGATATTAGCTCGGGAGAATGTCAGGACTTTAGATATTGACTGCAGCAGGGCCTTAGAGACGGTGTCTCAGCCTGACTTAGGACTAGCATCAGAGCCTTTGTTAGGTCCAGTGTCAGGGACTGAGTTAGGTGTAGTGTCAGGGCCTTAGTTAGGGACAGTGTCAGGGCCTGAGTTAGGACGAGCCTCCAGGCCTCAGTTAGGGCCAGGGTCACGGCCTCGGGACTAATTTTAGGGCCTTAGTTAGGAAGAGCATCAGGGATTTATTTAGCATAAGAAGCTCAACATTAGTTAAAGACAAGGTTAGGTTAAGGTCTAGGGATTGTGTCAGGGCATGACCTAGGGATAGTGTCAAGACCTTATTTACTTAGGGCATCAGGGCCTAATTTAGGACCAGCGTCAGGGCTTCAGGTAGGGATAGCGTCAGAGCCTGACTTAGGGAGAGCGACAGGGCTTGAGTGAGGCCTAGTGTCAGAGCCTTAGCTAGGGATAGTATCAGGGCATGACTCAGGAGCAGCACAAGGGCCTTGGTAGGATCAGCCTCAGGGGCTTTGTTAAAGACATTATCAGGGCCTCTGTTAGGGGCAGCCTTAGGGCCTCCCTTGGGGACAGCGTCAGGGCTTACTTAGGGACAGTTTCAGGAGCTTGGTAAGAGATGGGTCCGGAAATCACCTCAGGATAGTGTCAGGACATTAGATATTGACGGCAGCAGGGCCTTAGTTAGGGACAGTGTCAAGGCCTTAGTTAGTACTAGCATCTGGGCCTCTGTTAGGTACAGTGTCGGGGCCTGAGTTAGGAATAGTGTTAGGGCCTTAGTTAGGGACAGTATCACGGCCTTGGGACTAAATTCAGGGCCTGAGGTAGTCACAGCATAAGGGCTTTAGTTAGCATAAGAGGCAGGACATTTGCTAGGGACAGGGTTAGGGTAAAGTTTAGGGATCGTGTCAGGAAATGACCTAGGGGTAGTGTCAAGAGCTTAGTTACAGTATCAGGGCCTTATTTAGGACCCGTGTCAGGGCTTCAGGTAGGGACAGCGTCAGTGCCTGACTCTGGGAGAGCAACAGGGCCTGAGTGAGGCCTAGCGTCAGGCCCATAGCTGGGGACACTGTCAGGGCATGATGTAGGAGCAGCATCAGGGCCTTTGTTGCATCAGCATTAGTGTCTTAGTTACAGACATGATCAGGGCCTGAGTCAGTCACAGCGTCAAGGCCTCAGTTAGGCATAGCTTCGGGGACTGAGTTACGGACAGCCTCAGGTCTTCCCTTAGGAACAGCGACAGGGCTCTCTTAGGGACGGTGTCAGGACCTTGGTTAGAAATGGGTCAGGATATTAGCTCAGGATAGTGTCCGGATTTTAGTTATTGCCGGCAGCAGGGCCTATATTAGAGATAGATTCCGGGCCTTAGTTAGGGACAGTGTCAGGGCCTTAATTAGGACTAGTCTGGGCCTTAGTTAGGGAGAGCATTACGGCTTCGCTGAGGATAAGGGGCAGGACGTTAGCTCGGGACAGAGTCAGGTTCCAGGCCAGTGGTAGTGTCAGGATGTGAGCTAGGGATAGGGTGAAGACCTTAGTTATTGAGAGCATCAGGGCCTTAGTTAGGACCAGCGTCAGGGCCTTCATCAGGACCAGTGTCAGGGCTTCACGTACGGACAGCGTCAGAGCCTAACTAAGGTACGGCAACGGGGCCTAAGTCAGGCCTATCTTTAGGGCCTGAGTTAGGGACAGTGTCAGGGCATGACTTAGGAGCAGTATAAGGGCCTCTGTAGGATCAGCATTAGGGTCTTCGTTAAAGACATTCTCAGGACCTCTGTTAGGGACCGCCTCAGGGCCTCACTTAGGGACAGCGTCAGGGCTTCCTTTGGGACAGTTTCAGGACCTTGGTAAGACATGGGTCAGGATATTAGCTCGGGAGAATGTCAGGACTTTAGATATTGACTGCAGCAGGGCCTTAGAGACGGTGTCTCAGCCTGACTTAGGACTAGCATCAGAGCCTTTGTTAGGTCCAGTGTCAGGGACTGAGTTAGGTGTAGTGTCAGGGCCTTAGTTAGGGACAGTGTCAGGGCCTGAGTTAGGACGAGCCTCCAGGCCTCAGTTAGGGCCAGGGTCACGGCCTCGGGACTAATTTTAGGGCCTTAGTTAGGAAGAGCATCAGGGATTTATTTAGCATAAGAAGCTCAACATTAGTTAAAGACAAGGTTAGGTTAAGGTCTAGGGATTGTGTCAGGGCATGACCTAGGGATAGTGTCAAGACCTTAGTTACTTAGGGCATCAGGGCCTAATTTAGGACCAGCGTCAGGGCTTCAGGTAGGGATAGCGTCAGAGCCTGACTTAGGGAGAGCGACAGGGCTTGAGTGAGGCCTAGTGTCAGAGCCTTAGCTAGGGATAGTATCAGGGCATGACTCAGGAGCAGCACAAGGGCCTTGGTAGGATCAGCCTCAGGGGCTTTGTTAAAGACATTATCAGGGCCTCTGTTAGGGGCAGCCTTAGGGCCTCCCTTGGGGACAGCGTCAGGGCTTACTTAGGGACAGTTTCAGGAGCTTGGTAAGAGATGGGTCCGGAAATCACCTCAGGATAGTGTCAGGACATTAGATATTGACGGCAGCAGGGCCTTAGTTAGGGACAGTGTCAAGGCCTTAGTTAGTACTAGCATCTGGGCCTCTGTTAGGTAGAGTGTCGGGGCCTGAGTTAGGAATAGTGTTAGGGCCTTAGTTAGGGACAGTATCACGGCCTTGGGACTAAATTCAGGGCCTGAGGTAGTCACAGCATAAGGGCTTTAGTTAGCATAAGAGGCAGGACATTTGCTAGGGACAGGGTTAGGGTAAAGTTTAGGGATCGTGTCAGGAAATGACCTAGGGGTAGTGTCAAGAGCTTAGTTACAGTATCAGGGCCTTATTTAGGACCCGTGTCAGGGCTTCAGGTAGGGACAGCGTCAGTGCCTGACTCTGGGAGAGCAACAGGGCCTGAGTGAGGCCTAGCGTCAGGCCCATAGCTGGGGACACTGTCAGGGCATGATGTAGGAGCAGCATCAGGGCCTTTGTTGCATCAGCATTAGTGTCTTAGTTACAGACATGATCAGGGCCTGAGTCAGTCACAGCGTCAAGGCCTCAGTTAGGCATAGCTTCGGGGACTGAGTTACGGACAGCCTCAGGTCTTCCCTTAGGAACAGCGACAGGGCTCTCTTAGGGACGGTGTCAGGACCTTGGTTAGAAATGGGTCAGGATATTAGCTCAGGATAGTGTCCGGATTTTAGTTATTGCCGGCAGCAGGGCCTATATTAGAGATAGATTCCGGGCCTTAGTTAGGGACAGTGTCAGGGCCTTAATTAGGACTAGTCTGGGCCTTAGTTAGGGAGAGCATTACGGCTTCGCTGAGGATAAGGGGCAGGACGTTAGCTCGGGACAGAGTCAGGTTCCAGGCCAGTGGTAGTGTCAGGATGTGAGCTAGGGATAGGGTGAAGACCTTAGTTATTGAGAGCATCAGGGCCTTAGTTAGGACCAGCGTCAGGGCCTTCATCAGGACCAGTGTCAGGGCTTCACGTACGGACAGCGTCAGAGCCTAACTAAGGTACGGCAACGGGGCCTAAGTCAGGCCTATCTTTAGGGCCTGAGTTAGGGACAGTGTCAGGGCATGACTTAGGAGCAGTATAAGGGCCTCTGTAGGATCAGCATTAGGGTCTTCGTTAAAGACATTCTCAGGACCTCTGTTAGGGACCGCCTCAGGGCCTCACTTAGGGACAGCGTCAGGGCTTCCTTTGGGACAGTTTCAGGACCTTGGTAAGACATGGGTCAGGATATTAGCTCGGGAGAATGTCAGGACTTTAGATATTGACTGCAGCAGGGCCTTAGAGATGGTGTCTCAGCCTGACTTAGGACTAGCATCAGAGCCTTTGTTAGGTCCAGTGTCAGGGACTGAGTTAGGTGTAGTGTCAGGGCCTTAGTTAGGGACAGTGTCAGGGCCTGAGTTAGGACGAGCCTCCAGGCCTCAGTTAGGGCCAGGGTCACGGCCTCGGGACTAATTTTAGGGCCTTAGTTAGGAAGAGCATCAGGGATTTATTTAGCATAAGAAGCTCAACATTAGTTAAAGACAAGGTTAGGTTAAGGTCTAGGGATTGTGTCAGGGCATGACCTAGGGATAGTGTCAAGACCTTAGTTACTTAGGGCATCAGGGCCTAATTTAGGACCAGCGTCAGGGCTTCAGGTAGGGATAGCGTCAGAGCCTGACTTAGGGAGAGCGACAGGGCTTGAGTGAGGCCTAGTGTCAGAGCCTTAGCTAGGGATAGTATCAGGGCATGACTCAGGAGCAGCACAAGGGCCTTGGTAGGATCAGCCTCAGGGGCTTTGTTAAAGACATTATCAGGGCCTCTGTTAGGGGCAGCCTTAGGGCCTCCCTTGGGGACAGCGTCAGGGCTTACTTAGGGACAGTTTCAGGAGCTTGGTAAGAGATGGGTCCGGAAATCACCTCAGGATAGTGTCAGGACATTAGATATTGACGGCAGCAGGGCCTTAGTTAGGGACAGTGTCAAGGCCTTAGTTAGTACTAGCATCTGGGCCTCTGTTAGGTACAGTGTCGGGGCCTGAGTTAGGAATAGTGTTAGGGCCTTAGTTAGGGACAGTATCACGGCCTTGGGACTAAATTCAGGGCCTGAGGTAGTCACAGCATAAGGGCTTTAGTTAGCATAAGAGGCAGGACATTTGCTAGGGACAGGGTTAGGGTAAAGTTTAGGGATCGTGTCAGGAAATGACCTAGGGGTAGTGTCAAGAGCTTAGTTACAGTATCAGGGCCTTATTTAGGACCCGTGTCAGGGCTTCAGGTAGGGACAGCGTCAGTGCCTGACTCTGGGAGAGCAACAGGGCCTGAGTGAGGCCTAGCGTCAGGCCCATAGCTGGGGACACTGTCAGGGCATGATGTAGGAGCAGCATCAGGGCCTTTGTTGCATCAGCATTAGTGTCTTAGTTACAGACATGATCAGGGCCTGAGTCAGTCACAGCGTCAAGGCCTCAGTTAGGCATAGCTTCGGGGACTGAGTTACGGACAGCCTCAGGTCTTCCCTTAGGAACAGCGACAGGGCTCTCTTAGGGACGGTGTCAGGACCTTGGTTAGAAATGGGTCAGGATATTAGCTCAGGATAGTGTCCGGATTTTAGTTATTGCCGGCAGCAGGGCCTATATTAGAGATAGATTCCGGGCCTTAGTTAGGGACAGTGTCAGGGCCTTAATTAGGACTAGTCTGGGCCTTAGTTAGGGAGAGCATTACGGCTTCGCTGAGGATAAGGGGCAGGACGTTAGCTCGGGACAGAGTCAGGTTCCAGGCCAGTGGTAGTGTCAGGATGTGAGCTAGGGATAGGGTGAAGACCTTAGTTATTGAGAGCATCAGGGCCTTAGTTAGGACCAGCGTCAGGGCCTTCATCAGGACCAGTGTCAGGGCTTCACGTACGGACAGCGTCAGAGCCTAACTAAGGTACGGCAACGGGGCCTAAGTCAGGCCTATCTTTAGGGCCTGAGTTAGGGACAGTGTCAGGGCATGACTTAGGAGCAGTATAAGGGCCTCTGTAGGATCAGCATTAGGGTCTTCGTTAAAGACATTCTCAGGACCTCTGTTAGGGACCGCCTCAGGGCCTCACTTAGGGACAGCGTCAGGGCTTCCTTTGGGACAGTTTCAGGACCTTGGTAAGACATGGGTCAGGATATTAGCTCGGGAGAATGTCAGGACTTTAGATATTGACTGCAGCAGGGCCTTAGAGACGGTGTCTCAGCCTGACTTAGGACTAGCATCAGAGCCTTTGTTAGGTCCAGTGTCAGGGACTGAGTTAGGTGTAGTGTCAGGGCCTTAGTTAGGGACAGTGTCAGGGCCTGAGTTAGGACGAGCCTCCAGGCCTCAGTTAGGGCCAGGGTCACGGCCTCGGGACTAATTTTAGGGCCTTAGTTAGGAAGAGCATCAGGGATTTATTTAGCATAAGAAGCTCAACATTAGTTAAAGACAAGGTTAGGTTAAGGTCTAGGGATTGTGTCAGGGCATGACCTAGGGATAGTGTCAAGACCTTAGTTACTTAGGGCATCAGGGCCTAATTTAGGACCAGCGTCAGGGCTTCAGGTAGGGATAGCGTCAGAGCCTGACTTAGGGAGAGCGACAGGGCTTGAGTGAGGCCTAGTGTCAGAGCCTTAGCTAGGGATAGTATCAGGGCATGACTCAGGAGCAGCACAAGGGCCTTGGTAGGATCAGCCTCAGGGGCTTTGTTAAAGACATTATCAGGGCCTCTGTTAGGGGCAGCCTTAGGGCCTCCCTTGGGGACAGCGTCAGGGCTTACTTAGGGACAGTTTCAGGAGCTTGGTAAGAGATGGGTCCGGAAATCACCTCAGGATAGTGTCAGGACATTAGATATTGACGGCAGCAGGGCCTTAGTTAGGGACAGTGTCAAGGCCTTAGTTAGTACTAGCATCTGGGCCTCTGTTAGGTACAGTGTCGGGGCCTGAGTTAGGAATAGTGTTAGGGCCTTAGTTAGGGACAGTATCACGGCCTTGGGACTAAATTCAGGGCCTGAGGTAGTCACAGCATAAGGGCTTTAGTTAGCATAAGAGGCAGGACATTTGCTAGGGACAGGGTTAGGGTAAAGTTTAGGGATCGTGTCAGGAAATGACCTAGGGGTAGTGTCAAGAGCTTAGTTACAGTATCAGGGCCTTATTTAGGACCCGTGTCAGGGCTTCAGGTAGGGACAGCGTCAGTGCCTGACTCTGGGAGAGCAACAGGGCCTGAGTGAGGCCTAGCGTCAGGCCCATAGCTGGGGACACTGTCAGGGCATGATGTAGGAGCAGCATCAGGGCCTTTGTTGCATCAGCATTAGTGTCTTAGTTACAGACATGATCAGGGCCTGAGTCAGTCACAGCGTCAAGGCCTCAGTTAGGCATAGCTTCGGGGACTGAGTTACGGACAGCCTCAGGTCTTCCCTTAGGAACAGCGACAGGGCTCTCTTAGGGACGGTGTCAGGACCTTGGTTAGAAATGGGTCAGGATATTAGCTCAGGATAGTGTCCGGATTTTAGTTATTGCCGGCAGCAGGGCCTATATTAGAGATAGATTCCGGGCCTTAGTTAGGGACAGTGTCAGGGCCTTAATTAGGACTAGTCTGGGCCTTAGTTAGGGAGAGCATTACGGCTTCGCTGAGGATAAGGGGCAGGACGTTAGCTCGGGACAGAGTCAGGTTCCAGGCCAGTGGTAGTGTCAGGATGTGAGCTAGGGATAGGGTGAAGACCTTAGTTATTGAGAGCATCAGGGCCTTAGTTAGGACCAGCGTCAGGGCCTTCATCAGGACCAGTGTCAGGGCTTCACGTACGGACAGCGTCAGAGCCTAACTAAGGTACGGCAACGGGGCCTAAGTGAGGCCTATCTTTAGGGCCTGAGTTAGGGACAGTGTCAGGGCATGACTTAGGAGCAGTATAAGGGCCTCTGTAGGATCAGCATTAGGGTCTTCGTTAAAGACATTCTCAGGGCCTCTGTTAGGGACCGCCTCAGGGCCTCACTTAGGGACAGCGTCAGGGCTTCCTTTGGGACAGTTTCAGGACCTTGGTAAGACATGGGTCAGGATATTAGCTCGGGATAATGTCAGGACTTTAGATATTGACTGCAGCAGGGCCTTAGAGACGGTGTCTCAGCCTGACTTAGGACTAGCATCAGAGCCTTTGTTAGGTCCAGTGTCAGGGACTGAGTTAGGTGTAGTGTCAGGGCCTTAGTTAGGGACAGTGTCAGGGCCTGAGTTAGGACGAGCCTCCAGGCCTCAGTTAGGGCCAGGGTCACGGCCTCGGGACTAATTTTAGGGCCTTAGTTAGGAAGAGCATCAGGGATTTATTTAGCATAAGAAGCTCAACATTAGTTAAAGACAAGGTTAGGTTAAGGTCTAGGGATTGTGTCAGGGCATGACCTAGGGATAGTGTCAAGACCTTAGTTACTTAGGGCATCAGGGCCTAATTTAGGACCAGCGTCAGGGCTTCAGGTAGGGATAGCGTCAGAGCCTGACTTAGGGAGAGCGACAGGGCTTGAGTGAGGCCTAGTGTCAGAGCCTTAGCTAGGGATAGTATCAGGGCATGACTTAGGAGCAGCACAAGGGCCTTGGTAGGATCAGCCTCAGGGGCTTTGTTAAAGACATTATCAGGGCCTCTGTTAGGGGCAGCCTTAGGGCCTCCCTTGGGGACAGCGTCAGGGCTTACTTAGGGACAGTTTCAGGAGCTTGGTAAGAGATGGGTCCGGAAATTACCTCAGGATAGTGTCAGGACATTAGATATTGACGGCAGCAGGGCCTTAGAGATGGTGTCTCAGCCTGATTTAGGACTAGCATCAGAGCCTTTGTTAGGTCCAGTGTCAGGGACTGAGTTAGGTGTAGTGTCAGGGCGTTAGTTAGGGACAGTGTCAGGGCCTGAGTTAGGACGAGCCTCCAGGCCTCAGTTAGGGCCAGGGTCACGGCCTCGGGACTAATTTTAGGGCCTTAGTTAGGAAGAGCATCAGGGATTTATTTAGCATAAGAAGCTCAACATTAGTTAAAGACAAGGTTAGGTTAAGGTCTAGGGATTGTGTCAGGGCATGACCTAGGGATAGTGTCAAGACCTTAGTTACTTAGGGCATCAGGGCCTAATTTAGGACCAGCGTCAGGGCTTCAGGTAGGGATAGTGTCAGAGCCTGACTTAGGGAGAGCGACAGGGCTTGAGTGAGGCTTAGTGTCAGAGCCTTAGCTAGGGATAGTATCAGGGCATGACTTAGGAGCAGCACAAGGGCCTTGGTAGGATCAGCCTCAGGGGCTTTGTTAAAGATATTATCAGGGCCTCTGTTAGGGGCAGCCTTAGGGCCTCCCTTGGGGACAGCGTCAGGGCTTACTTAGGGACAGTTTCAGGAGCTTGGTAAGAGATGGGTCCGGAAATCACCTCAGGATAGTGTCAGGACATTAGATATTGACGGCAGCAGGGCCTTAGAGACGGTGTCTCAGCCTGATTTAGGACTAGCATCAGAGCCTTTGTTAGGTCCAGTGTCAGGGACTGAGTTAGGTGTAGTGTCAGGGCCTTAGTTAGGGACAGTGTCAGGGCCTGAGTTAGGACGAGCCTCCAGGCCTCAGTTAGGGCCAGGGTCACGGCCTCGGGACTAATTTTAGGGCCTTAGTTAGGAAGAGCATCAGGGATTTATTTAGCATAAGAAGCTCAACATTAGTTAAAGACAAGGTTAGGTTAAGGTCTAGGGATTGTGTCAGGGCATGACCTAGGGATAGTGTCAAGACCTTAGTTACTTAGGGCATCAGGGCCTAATTTAGGACCAGCGTCAGGGCTTCAGGTAGGGATAGCGTCAGAGCCTGACTTAGGGAGAGCGACAGGGCTTGAGTGAGGCCTAGTGTCAGGGCCTTAGCTAGGGATAGTATCAGGGCATGACTTAGGAGCAGCACAAGGGCCTTGGTAGGATCAGCCTCAGGGGCTTTGTTAAAGACATTATCAGGGCCTCTGTTAGGGGCAGCCTTAGGGCCTCCCTTGGGGACAGCGTCAGGGCTTACTTAGGGACAGTTTCAGGAGCTTGGTAAGAGATGGGTCCGGAAATTACCTCAGGATAGTGTCAGGACATTAGATATTGACGGCAGCAGGGCCTTAGTTAGGGACAGTGTCAAGGCCTTAGTTAGTACTAGCATCTGGGCCTCTGTTAGGTACAGTGTCGGGGCCTGAGTTAGGAATAGTGTTAGGGCCTTAGTTAGGGACAGTATCACGGCCTTGGGACTAAATTCAGGGCCTGAGGTAGTCACAGCATAAGGGCTTTAGTTAGCATAAGAGGCAGGACATTTGCTAGGGACAGGGTTAGGGTAAAGTTTAGGGATCGTGTCAGGAAATGACCTAGGGATAGTGTCAAGAGCTTAGTTACAGTATCAGGGCCTTATTTAGGACCAGTGTCAGGGCTTCAGGTAGGGACAGCGTCAGTGCCTGACTCTGGGAGAGCAACATGGCCTGAGTGAGGCCTAGCGTCAGGCCCATAGCTGGGGACACTGTCAGGGCATGATGTAGGAGCAGCATCAGGGCCTTTGTTGCATCAGCATTAGTGTCTTAGTTACAGACATGATCAGGGCCTGAGTTAGTCACAGCGTCAAGGCCTCAGTTAGGCTTAGCTTCAGGGACTGAGTTACGGACAGCCTCAGGTCTTCACTTAGGAACAGCGACAGGGCTCTCTTAGGGACGGTGTCAAGACCTTGGTTAGAAATGGATCGGGATATTAGCTCAGGATAGTGTCCGGATTTTAGTTATTGCCGGCAGCAGGGCCTATATTAGAGATAGATTCCGGGCCTTAGTTAGGGACAGTGTCAGGGCCTTAATTAGGACTAGTCTGGGCCTTAGTTAGGGAGAGCATTACGGCTTCGCTGAGGATAAGGGGCAGGACGTTAGCTCAGGACAGAGTCAGGTTCCAGGCCAGTGGTAGTGTCAGGATGTGAGCTAGGGATAGGGTGAAGACCTTAGTTATTGAGAGCATCAGGGCCTTAGTTAGGACCAGCGTCAGGGCCTTCATCAGGACCAGTGTCAGGGCTTCACGTACGGACAGCGTCAGAGCCTAACTAAGGTACGGCAACGGGGCCTAAGTGAGGCCTATCTTTAGGGCCTGAGTTAGGGACAGTGTCAGGGCATGACTTAGGAGCAGTATAAGGGCCTCTGTAGGATCAGCATTAGGGTCTTCGTTAAAGACATTCTCAGGGCCTCTGTTAGGGACCGCCTCAGGGCCTCACTTAGGGACAGCGTCAGGGCTTCCTTTGGGACAGTTTCAGGACCTTGGTAAGACATGGGTCAGGATATTAGCTCGGGATAATGTCAGGACTTTAGATATTGACTGCAGCAGGGCCTTAGAGACGGTGTCTCAGCCTGACTTAGGACTAGCATCAGAGCCTTTGTTAGGTCCAGTGTCAGGGACTGAGTTAGGTGTAGTGTCAGGGCCTTAGTTAGGGACAGTGTCAGGGCCTGAGTTAGGACGAGCCTCCAGGCCTCAGTTAGGGCCAGGGTCACGGCCTCGGGACTAATTTTAGGGCCTTAGTTAGGAAGAGCATCAGGGATTTATTTAGCATAAGAAGCTCAACATTAGTTAAAGACAAGGTTAGGTTAAGGTCTAGGGATTGTGTCAGGGCATGACCTAGGGATAGTGTCAAGACCTTAGTTACTTAGGGCATCAGGGCCTAATTTAGGACCAGCGTCAGGGCTTCAGGTAGGGATAGCGTCAGAGCCTGACTTAGGGAGAGCGACAGGGCTTGAGTGAGGCCTAGTGTCAGAGCCTTAGCTAGGGATAGTATCAGGGCATGACTTAGGAGCAGCACAAGGGCCTTGGTAGGATCAGCCTCAGGGGCTTTGTTAAAGACATTATCAGGGCCTCTGTTAGGGGCAGCCTTAGGGCCTCCCTTGGGGACAGCGTCAGGGCTTACTTAGGGACAGTTTCAGGAGCTTGGTAAGAGATGGGTCCGGAAATTACCTCAGGATAGTGTCAGGACATTAGATATTGACGGCAGCAGGGCCTTAGAGATGGTGTCTCAGCCTGATTTAGGACTAGCATCAGAGCCTTTGTTAGGTCCAGTGTCAGGGACTGAGTTAGGTGTAGTGTCAGGGCGTTAGTTAGGGACAGTGTCAGGGCCTGAGTTAGGACGAGCCTCCAGGCCTCAGTTAGGGCCAGGGTCACGGCCTCGGGACTAATTTTAGGGCCTTAGTTAGGAAGAGCATCAGGGATTTATTTAGCATAAGAAGCTCAACATTAGTTAAAGACAAGGTTAGGTTAAGGTCTAGGGATTGTGTCAGGGCATGACCTAGGGATAGTGTCAAGACCTTAGTTACTTAGGGCATCAGGGCCTAATTTAGGACCAGCGTCAGGGCTTCAGGTAGGGATAGCGTCAGAGCCTGACTTAGGGAGAGCGACAGGGCTTGAGTGAGGCCTAGTGTCAGAGCCTTAGCTAGGGATAGTATCAGGGCATGACTTAGGAGCAGCACAAGGGCCTTGGTAGGATCAGCCTCAGGGGCTTTGTTAAAGACATTATCAGGGCCTCTGTTAGGGGCAGCCTTAGGGCCTCCCTTGGGGACAGCGTCAGGGCTTACTTAGGGACAGTTTCAGGAGCTTGGTAAGAGATGGGTCCGGAAATCACCTCAGGATAGTGTCAGGACATTAGATATTGACGGCAGCAGGGCCTTAGTTAGGGACAGTGTCAAGGCCTTAGTTAGTACTAGCATCTGGGCCTCTGTTAGGTAGAGTGTCGGGGCCTGAGTTAGGAATAGTGTTAGGGCCTTAGTTAGGGACAGTATCACGGCCTTGGGACTAAATTCAGGGCCTGAGGTAGTCACAGCATAAGGGCTTTAGTTAGCATAAGAGGCAGGACATTAGCTAGGGACAGGGTTAGGGTAAAGTTTAGGGATCGTGTCAGGAAATGACCTAGGGATAGTGTCAAGAGCTTAGTTACAGTATCAGGGCCTTATTTAGGACCCGTGTCAGGGCTTCAGGTAGGGACAGCGTCAGTGCCTGACTCTGGGAGAGCAACAGGGCCTGAGTGAGGCCTAGCGTCAGGCCCATAGCTGGGGACACTGTCAGGGCATGATGTAGGAGCAGCATCAGGGCCTTTGTTGCATCAGCATTAGTGTCTTAGTTACAGACATGATCAGGGCCTGAGTCAGTCACAGCGTCAAGGCCTCAGTTAGGCATAGCTTCGGGGACTGAGTTACGGACAGCCTCAGGTCTTCCCTTAGGAACAGCGACAGGGCTCTCTTAGGGACGGTGTCAGGACCTTGGTTAGAAATGGGTCAGGATATTAGCTCAGGATAGTGTCCGGATTTTAGTTATTGCCGGCAGCAGGGCCTATATTAGAGATAGATTCCGGGCCTTAGTTAGGGACAGTGTCAGGGCCTTAATTAGGACTAGTCTGGGCCTTAGTTAGGGAGAGCATTACGGCTTCGCTGAGGATAAGGGGCAGGACGTTAGCTCGGGACAGAGTCAGGTTCCAGGCCAGTGGTAGTGTCAGGATGTGAGCTAGGGATAGGGTGAAGACCTTAGTTATTGAGAGCATCAGGGCCTTAGTTAGGACCAGCGTCAGGGCCTTCATCAGGACCAGTGTCAGGGCTTCACGTACGGACAGCGTCAGAGCCTAACTAAGGTACGGCAACGGGGCCTAAGTCAGGCCTATCTTTAGGGCCTGAGTTAGGGACAGTGTCAGGGCATGACTTAGGAGCAGTATAAGGGCCTCTGTAGGATCAGCATTAGGGTCTTCGTTAAAGATATTCTCAGGACCTCTGTTAGGGACCGCCTCAGGGCCTCACTTAGGGACAGCGTCAGGGCTTCCTTTGGGACAGTTTCAGGACCTTGGTAAGACATGGGTCAGGATATTAGCTCGGGATAATGTCAGGACTTTAGATATTGACTGCAGCAGGGCCTTAGAGACGGTGTCTCAGCCTGACTTAGGACTAGCATCAGAGCCTTTGTTAGGTCCAGTGTCAGGGACTGAGTTAGGTGTAGTGTCAGGGCCTTAGTTAGGGACAGTGTCAGGGCCTGAGTTAGGACGAGCCTCCAGGCCTCAGTTAGGGCCAGGGTCACGGCCTCGGGACTAATTTTAGGGCCTTAGTTAGGAAGAGCATCAGGGATTTATTTAGCATAAGAAGCTCAACATTAGTTAAAGACAAGGTTAGGTTAAGGTCTAGGGATTGTGTCAGGGCATGACCTAGGGATAGTGTCAAGACCTTAGTTACTTAGGGCATCAGGGCCTAATTTAGGACCAGCGTCAGGGCTTCAGGTAGGGATAGCGTCAGAGCCTGACTTAGGGAGAGCGACAGGGCTTGAGTGAGGCCTAGTGTCAGAGCCTTAGCTAGGGATAGTATCAGGGCATGACTTAGGAGCAGCACAAGGGCCTTGGTAGGATCAGCCTCAGGGGCTTTGTTAAAGACATTCTCAGGGCCTCTGTTAGGGGCAGCCTTAGGGCCTCCCTTGGGGACAGCGTCAGGGCTTACTTAGGGACAGTTTCAGGAGCTTGGTAAGAGATGGGTCCGGAAATTACCTCAGGATAGTGTCAGGACATTAGATATTGACGGCAGCAGGGCCTTAGAGACGGTGTCTCAGCCTGATTTAGGACTAGCATCAGAGCCTTTGTTAGGTCCAGTGTCAGGGACTGAGTTAGGTGTAGTGTCAGGGCCTTAGTTAGGGACAGTGTCAGGGCCTGAGTTAGGACGAGCCTCCAGGCCTCAGTTAGGGCCAGGGTCACGGCCTCGGGACTAATTTTAGGGCCTTAGTTAGGAAGAGCATCAGGGATTTATTTAGCATAAGAAGCTCAACATTAGTTAAAGACAAGGTTAGGTTAAGGTCTAGGGATTGTGTCAGGGCATGACCTAGGGATAGTGTCAAGACCTTAGTTACTTAGGGCATCAGGGCCTAATTTAGGACCAGCGTCAGGGCTTCAGGTAGGGATAGCGTCAGAGCCTGACTTAGGGAGAGCGACAGGGCTTGAGTGAGGCCTAGTGTCAGAGCCTTAGCTAGGGATAGTATCAGGGCATGACTTAGGAGCAGCACAAGGGCCTTGGTAGGATCAGCCTCAGGGGCTTTGTTAAAGACATTATCAGGGCCTCTGTTAGGGGCAGCCTTAGGGCCTCCCTTGGGGACAGCGTCAGGGCTTACTTAGGGACAGTTTTAGGAACTTGGTAAGAGATGGGTCCTGAAATTACCTCAGGATAGTGTCAGGACATTAGATATTGACGGCAGCAGGGCCTTAGTTAGGGACAGTGTCAAGGCCTTAGTTAGTACTAGCATCTGGGCCTCTGTTAGGTACAGTGTCGGGGCCTGAGTTAGGAATAGTGTTAGGGCCTTAGTTAGGGACAGTATCACGGCCTTGGGACTAAATTCAGGGCCTGAGGTAGTCACAGCATAAGGGCTTTAGTTAGCATAAGAGGCAGGACATTTGCTAGGGACAGGGTTAGGGTAAAGTTTAGGGATCGTGTCAGGAAATGACCTAGGGGTAGTGTCAAGAGCTTAGTTACAGTATCAGGGCCTTATTTAGGACCAGTGTCAGGGCTTCAGGTAGGGACAGCGTCAGTGCCTGACTCTGGGAGAGCAACAGGGCCTGAGTGAGGCCTAGCGTCAGGCCCATAGCTGGGGACACTGTCAGGGCATGATGTAGGAGCAGCATCAGGGCCTTTGTTGCATCAGCATTAGTGTCTTAGTTACAGACATGATCAGGGCCTGAGTCAGTCACAGCGTCAAGGCCTCAGTTAGGCATAGCTTCGGGGACTGAGTTACGGACAGCCTCAGGTCTTCCCTTAGGAACAGCGACAGGGCTCTCTTAGGGACGGTGTCAGGACCTTGGTTAGAAATGGGTCAGGATATTAGCTCAGGATAGTGTCCGGATTTTAGTTATTGCCGGCAGCAGGGCCTATATTAGAGATAGATTCCGGGCCTTAGTTAGGGACAGTGTCAGGGCCTTAATTAGGACTAGTCTGGGCCTTAGTTAGGGAGAGCATTACGGCTTCGCTGAGGATAAGGGGCAGGACGTTAGCTCGGGACAGAGTCAGGTTCCAGGCCAGTGGTAGTGTCAGGATGTGAGCTAGGGATAGGGTGAAGACCTTAGTTATTGAGAGCATCAGGGCCTTAGTTAGGACCAGCGTCAGGGCCTTCATCAGGACCAGTGTCAGGGCTTCACGTACGGACAGCGTCAGAGCCTAACTAAGGTTCGGCAACGGGGCCTAAGTCAGGCCTATCTTTAGGGCCTGAGTTAGGGACAGTGTCAGGGCATGACTTAGGAGCAGTATAAGGGCCTCTGTAGGATCAGCATTAGGGTCTTCGTTAAAGACATTCTCAGGACCTCTGTTAGGGACCGCCTCAGGGCCTCACTTAGGGACAGCGTCAGGGCTTCCTTTGGGACAGTTTCAGGACCTTGGTAAGACATGGGTCAGGATATTAGCTCGGGAGAATGTCAGGACTTTAGATATTGACTGCAGCAGGGCCTTAGAGACGGTGTCTCAGCCTGACTTAGGACTAGCATCAGAGCCTTTGTTAGGTCCAGTGTCAGGGACTGAGTTAGGTGTAGTGTCAGGGCCTTAGTTAGGGACAGTGTCAGGGCCTGAGTTAGGACGAGCCTCCAGGCCTCAGTTAGGGCCAGGGTCACGGCCTCGGGACTAATTTTAGGGCCTTAGTTAGGAAGAGCATCAGGGATTTATTTAGCATAAGAAGCTCAACATTAGTTAAAGACAAGGTTAGGTTAAGGTCTAGGGATTGTGTCAGGGCATGACCTAGGGATAGTGTCAAGACCTTATTTACTTAGGGCATCAGGGCCTAATTTAGGACCAGCGTCAGGGCTTCAGGTAGGGATAGCGTCAGAGCCTGACTTAGGGAGAGCGACAGGGCTTGAGTGAGGCCTAGTGTCAGAGCCTTAGCTAGGGATAGTATCAGGGCATGACTCAGGAGCAGCACAAGGGCCTTGGTAGGATCAGCCTCAGGGGCTTTGTTAAAGACATTATCAGGGCCTCTGTTAGGGGCAGCCTTAGGGCCTCCCTTGGGGACAGCGTCAGGGCTTACTTAGGGACAGTTTCAGGAGCTTGGTAAGAGATGGGTCCGGAAATCACCTCAGGATAGTGTCAGGACATTAGATATTGACGGCAGCAGGGCCTTAGTTAGGGACAGTGTCAAGGCCTTAGTTAGTACTAGCATCTGGGCCTCTGTTAGGTACAGTGTCGGGGCCTGAGTTAGGAATAGTGTTAGGGCCTTAGTTAGGGACAGTATCACGGCCTTGGGACTAAATTCAGGGCCTGAGGTAGTCACAGCATAAGGGCTTTAGTTAGCATAAGAGGCAGGACATTTGCTAGGGACAGGGTTAGGGTAAAGTTTAGGGATCGTGTCAGGAAATGACCTAGGGGTAGTGTCAAGAGCTTAGTTACAGTATCAGGGCCTTATTTAGGACCCGTGTCAGGGCTTCAGGTAGGGACAGCGTCAGTGCCTGACTCTGGGAGAGCAACAGGGCCTGAGTGAGGCCTAGCGTCAGGCCCATAGCTGGGGACACTGTCAGGGCATGATGTAGGAGCAGCATCAGGGCCTTTGTTGCATCAGCATTAGTGTCTTAGTTACAGACATGATCAGGGCCTGAGTCAGTCACAGCGTCAAGGCCTCAGTTAGGCATAGCTTCGGGGACTGAGTTACGGACAGCCTCAGGTCTTCCCTTAGGAACAGCGACAGGGCTCTCTTAGGGACGGTGTCAGGACCTTGGTTAGAAATGGGTCAGGATATTAGCTCAGGATAGTGTCCGGATTTTAGTTATTGCCGGCAGCAGGGCCTATATTAGAGATAGATTCCGGGCCTTAGTTAGGGACAGTGTCAGGGCCTTAATTAGGACTAGTCTGGGCCTTAGTTAGGGAGAGCATTACGGCTTCGCTGAGGATAAGGGGCAGGACGTTAGCTCGGGACAGAGTCAGGTTCCAGGCCAGTGGTAGTGTCAGGATGTGAGCTAGGGATAGGGTGAAGACCTTAGTTATTGAGAGCATCAGGGCCTTAGTTAGGACCAGCGTCAGGGCCTTCATCAGGACCAGTGTCAGGGCTTCACGTACGGACAGCGTCAGAGCCTAACTAAGGTACGGCAACGGGGCCTAAGTCAGGCCTATCTTTAGGGCCTGAGTTAGGGACAGTGTCAGGGCATGACTTAGGAGCAGTATAAGGGCCTCTGTAGGATCAGCATTAGGGTCTTCGTTAAAGACATTCTCAGGACCTCTGTTAGGGACCGCCTCAGGGCCTCACTTAGGGACAGCGTCAGGGCTTCCTTTGGGACAGTTTCAGGACCTTGGTAAGACATGGGTCAGGATATTAGCTCGGGAGAATGTCAGGACTTTAGATATTGACTGCAGCAGGGCCTTAGAGACGGTGTCTCAGCCTGACTTAGGACTAGCATCAGAGCCTTTGTTAGGTCCAGTGTCAGGGACTGAGTTAGGTGTAGTGTCAGGGCCTTAGTTAGGGACAGTGTCAGGGCCTGAGTTAGGACGAGCCTCCAGGCCTCAGTTAGGGCCAGGGTCACGGCCTCGGGACTAATTTTAGGGCCTTAGTTAGGAAGAGCATCAGGGATTTATTTAGCATAAGAAGCTCAACATTAGTTAAAGACAAGGTTAGGTTAAGGTCTAGGGATTGTGTCAGGGCATGACCTAGGGATAGTGTCAAGACCTTAGTTACTTAGGGCATCAGGGCCTAATTTAGGACCAGCGTCAGGGCTTCAGGTAGGGATAGCGTCAGAGCCTGACTTAGGGAGAGCGACAGGGCTTGAGTGAGGCCTAGTGTCAGAGCCTTAGCTAGGGATAGTATCAGGGCATGACTCAGGAGCAGCACAAGGGCCTTGGTAGGATCAGCCTCAGGGGCTTTGTTAAAGACATTATCAGGGCCTCTGTTAGGGGCAGCCTTAGGGCCTCCCTTGGGGACAGCGTCAGGGCTTACTTAGGGACAGTTTCAGGAGCTTGGTAAGAGATGGGTCCGGAAATCACCTCAGGATAGTGTCAGGACATTAGATATTGACGGCAGCAGGGCCTTAGTTAGGGACAGTGTCAAGGCCTTAGTTAGTACTAGCATCTGGGCCTCTGTTAGGTAGAGTGTCGGGGCCTGAGTTAGGAATAGTGTTAGGGCCTTAGTTAGGGACAGTATCACGGCCTTGGGACTAAATTCAGGGCCTGAGGTAGTCACAGCATAAGGGCTTTAGTTAGCATAAGAGGCAGGACATTTGCTAGGGACAGGGTTAGGGTAAAGTTTAGGGATCGTGTCAGGAAATGACCTAGGGGTAGTGTCAAGAGCTTAGTTACAGTATCAGGGCCTTATTTAGGACCCGTGTCAGGGCTTCAGGTAGGGACAGCGTCAGTGCCTGACTCTGGGAGAGCAACAGGGCCTGAGTGAGGCCTAGCGTCAGGCCCATAGCTGGGGACACTGTCAGGGCATGATGTAGGAGCAGCATCAGGGCCTTTGTTGCATCAGCATTAGTGTCTTAGTTACAGACATGATCAGGGCCTGAGTCAGTCACAGCGTCAAGGCCTCAGTTAGGCATAGCTTCGGGGACTGAGTTACGGACAGCCTCAGGTCTTCCCTTAGGAACAGCGACAGGGCTCTCTTAGGGACGGTGTCAGGACCTTGGTTAGAAATGGGTCAGGATATTAGCTCAGGATAGTGTCCGGATTTTAGTTATTGCCGGCAGCAGGGCCTATATTAGAGATAGATTCCGGGCCTTAGTTAGGGACAGTGTCAGGGCCTTAATTAGGACTAGTCTGGGCCTTAGTTAGGGAGAGCATTACGGCTTCGCTGAGGATAAGGGGCAGGACGTTAGCTCGGGACAGAGTCAGGTTCCAGGCCAGTGGTAGTGTCAGGATGTGAGCTAGGGATAGGGTGAAGACCTTAGTTATTGAGAGCATCAGGGCCTTAGTTAGGACCAGCGTCAGGGCCTTCATCAGGACCAGTGTCAGGGCTTCACGTACGGACAGCGTCAGAGCCTAACTAAGGTACGGCAACGGGGCCTAAGTCAGGCCTATCTTTAGGGCCTGAGTTAGGGACAGTGTCAGGGCATGACTTAGGAGCAGTATAAGGGCCTCTGTAGGATCAGCATTAGGGTCTTCGTTAAAGACATTCTCAGGACCTCTGTTAGGGACCGCCTCAGGGCCTCACTTAGGGACAGCGTCAGGGCTTCCTTTGGGACAGTTTCAGGACCTTGGTAAGACATGGGTCAGGATATTAGCTCGGGAGAATGTCAGGACTTTAGATATTGACTGCAGCAGGGCCTTAGAGATGGTGTCTCAGCCTGACTTAGGACTAGCATCAGAGCCTTTGTTAGGTCCAGTGTCAGGGACTGAGTTAGGTGTAGTGTCAGGGCCTTAGTTAGGGACAGTGTCAGGGCCTGAGTTAGGACGAGCCTCCAGGCCTCAGTTAGGGCCAGGGTCACGGCCTCGGGACTAATTTTAGGGCCTTAGTTAGGAAGAGCATCAGGGATTTATTTAGCATAAGAAGCTCAACATTAGTTAAAGACAAGGTTAGGTTAAGGTCTAGGGATTGTGTCAGGGCATGACCTAGGGATAGTGTCAAGACCTTAGTTACTTAGGGCATCAGGGCCTAATTTAGGACCAGCGTCAGGGCTTCAGGTAGGGATAGCGTCAGAGCCTGACTTAGGGAGAGCGACAGGGCTTGAGTGAGGCCTAGTGTCAGAGCCTTAGCTAGGGATAGTATCAGGGCATGACTCAGGAGCAGCACAAGGGCCTTGGTAGGATCAGCCTCAGGGGCTTTGTTAAAGACATTATCAGGGCCTCTGTTAGGGGCAGCCTTAGGGCCTCCCTTGGGGACAGCGTCAGGGCTTACTTAGGGACAGTTTCAGGAGCTTGGTAAGAGATGGGTCCGGAAATCACCTCAGGATAGTGTCAGGACATTAGATATTGACGGCAGCAGGGCCTTAGTTAGGGACAGTGTCAAGGCCTTAGTTAGTACTAGCATCTGGGCCTCTGTTAGGTAGAGTGTCGGGGCCTGAGTTAGGAATAGTGTTAGGGCCTTAGTTAGGGACAGTATCACGGCCTTGGGACTAAATTCAGGGCCTGAGGTAGTCACAGCATAAGGGCTTTAGTTAGCATAAGAGGCAGGACATTTGCTAGGGACAGGGTTAGGGTAAAGTTTAGGGATCGTGTCAGGAAATGACCTAGGGGTAGTGTCAAGAGCTTAGTTACAGTATCAGGGCCTTATTTAGGACCCGTGTCAGGGCTTCAGGTAGGGACAGCGTCAGTGCCTGACTCTGGGAGAGCAACAGGGCCTGAGTGAGGCCTAGCGTCAGGCCCATAGCTGGGGACACTGTCAGGGCATGATGTAGGAGCAGCATCAGGGCCTTTGTTGCATCAGCATTAGTGTCTTAGTTACAGACATGATCAGGGCCTGAGTCAGTCACAGCGTCAAGGCCTCAGTTAGGCATAGCTTCGGGGACTGAGTTACGGACAGCCTCAGGTCTTCCCTTAGGAACAGCGACAGGGCTCTCTTAGGGACGGTGTCAGGACCTTGGTTAGAAATGGGTCAGGATATTAGCTCAGGATAGTGTCCGGATTTTAGTTATTGCCGGCAGCAGGGCCTATATTAGAGATAGATTCCGGGCCTTAGTTAGGGACAGTGTCAGGGCCTTAATTAGGACTAGTCTGGGCCTTAGTTAGGGAGAGCATTACGGCTTCGCTGAGGATAAGGGGCAGGACGTTAGCTCGGGACAGAGTCAGGTTCCAGGCCAGTGGTAGTGTCAGGATGTGAGCTAGGGATAGGGTGAAGACCTTAGTTATTGAGAGCATCAGGGCCTTAGTTAGGACCAGCGTCAGGGCCTTCATCAGGACCAGTGTCAGGGCTTCACGTACGGACAGCGTCAGAGCCTAACTAAGGTACGGCAACGGGGCCTAAGTCAGGCCTATCTTTAGGGCCTGAGTTAGGGACAGTGTCAGGGCATGACTTAGGAGCAGTATAAGGGCCTCTGTAGGATCAGCATTAGGGTCTTCGTTAAAGACATTCTCAGGACCTCTGTTAGGGACCGCCTCAGGGCCTCACTTAGGGACAGCGTCAGGGCTTCCTTTGGGACAGTTTCAGGACCTTGGTAAGACATGGGTCAGGATATTAGCTCGGGAGAATGTCAGGACTTTAGATATTGACTGCAGCAGGGCCTTAGAGACGGTGTCTCAGCCTGACTTAGGACTAGCATCAGAGCCTTTGTTAGGTCCAGTGTCAGGGACTGAGTTAGGTGTAGTGTCAGGGCCTTAGTTAGGGACAGTGTCAGGGCCTGAGTTAGGACGAGCCTCCAGGCCTCAGTTAGGGCCAGGGTCACGGCCTCGGGACTAATTTTAGGGCCTTAGTTAGGAAGAGCATCAGGGATTTATTTAGCATAAGAAGCTCAACATTAGTTAAAGACAAGGTTAGGTTAAGGTCTAGGGATTGTGTCAGGGCATGACCTAGGGATAGTGTCAAGACCTTAGTTACTTAGGGCATCAGGGCCTAATTTAGGACCAGCGTCAGGGCTTCAGGTAGGGATAGCGTCAGAGCCTGACTTAGGGAGAGCGACAGGGCTTGAGTGAGGCCTAGTGTCAGAGCCTTAGCTAGGGATAGTATCAGGGCATGACTTAGGAGCAGCACAAGGGCCTTGGTAGGATCAGCCTCAGGGGCTTTGTTAAAGACATTCTCAGGGCCTCTGTTAGGGGCAGCCTTAGGGCCTCCCTTGGGGACAGCGTCAGGGCTTACTTAGGGACAGTTTCAGGAGCTTGGTAAGAGATGGGTCCGGAAATCACCTCAGGATAGTGTCAGGACATTAGATATTGACGGCAGCAGGGCCTTAGTTAGGGACAGTGTCAAGGCCTTAGTTAGTACTAGCATCTGGGCCTCTGTTAGGTACAGTGTCGGGGCCTGAGTTAGGAATAGTGTTAGGGCCTTAGTTAGGGACAGTATCACGGCCTTGGGACTAAATTCAGGGCCTGAGGTAGTCACAGCATAAGGGCTTTAGTTAGCATAAGAGGCAGGACATTTGCTAGGGACAGGGTTAGGGTAAAGTTTAGGGATCGTGTCAGGAAATGACCTAGGGATAGTGTCAAGAGCTTAGTTACAGTATCAGGGCCTTATTTAGGACCCGTGTCAGGGCTTCAGGTAGGGACAGCGTCAGTGCCTGACTCTGGGAGAGCAACAGGGCCTGAGTGAGGCCTAGCGTCAGGCCCATAGCTGGGGACACTGTCAGGGCATGATGTAGGAGCAGCATCAGGGCCTTTGTTGCATCAGCATTAGTGTCTTAGTTACAGACATGATCAGGGCCTGAGTCAGTCACAGCGTCAAGGCCTCAGTTAGGCATAGCTTCGGGGACTGAGTTACGGACAGCCTCAGGTCTTCCCTTAGGAACAGCGACAGGGCTCTCTTAGGGACGGTGTCAGGACCTTGGTTAGAAATGGGTCAGGATATTAGCTCAGGATAGTGTCCGGATTTTAGTTATTGCCGGCAGCAGGGCCTATATTAGAGATAGATTCCGGGCCTTAGTTAGGGACAGTGTCAGGGCCTTAATTAGGACTAGTCTGGGCCTTAGTTAGGGAGAGCATTACGGCTTCGCTGAGGATAAGGGGCAGGACGTTAGCTCAGGACAGAGTCAGGTTCCAGGCCAGTGGTAGTGTCAGGATGTGAGCTAGGGATAGGGTGAAGACCTTAGTTATTGAGAGCATCAGGGCCTTAGTTAGGACCAGCGTCAGGGCCTTCATCAGGACCAGTGTCAGGGCTTCACGTACGGACAGCGTCAGAGCCTAACTAAGGTACGGCAACGGGGCCTAAGTCAGGCCTATCTTTAGGGCCTGAGTTAGGGACAGTGTCAGGGCATGACTTAGGAGCAGTATAAGGGCCTCTGTAGGATCAGCATTAGGGTCTTCGTTAAAGACATTCTCAGGACCTCTGTTAGGGACCGCCTCAGGGCCTCACTTAGGGACAGCGTCAGGGCTTCCTTTGGGACAGTTTCAGGACCTTGGTAAGACATGGGTCAGGATATTAGCTCGGGAGAATGTCAGGACTTTAGATATTGACTGCAGCAGGGCCTTAGAGACGGTGTCTCAGCCTGACTTAGGACTAGCATCAGAGCCTTTGTTAGGTCCAGTGTCAGGGACTGAGTTAGGTGTAGTGTCAGGGCCTTAGTTAGGGACAGTGTCAGGGCCTGAGTTAGGACGAGCCTCCAGGCCTCAGTTAGGGCCAGGGTCACGGCCTCGGGACTAATTTTAGGGCCTTAGTTAGGAAGAGCATCAGGGATTTATTTAGCATAAGAAGCTCAACATTAGTTAAAGACAAGGTTAGGTTAAGGGTCTAGGGATTGTGTCAGGGCATGACCTAGGGATAGTGTCAAGACCTTAGTTACTTAGGGCATCAGGGCCTAATTTAGGACCAGCGTCAGGGCTTCAGGTAGGGATAGTGTCAGAGCCTGACTTAGGGAGAGCGACAGGGCTTGAGTGAGGCTTAGTGTCAGAGCCTTAGCTAGGGATAGTATCAGGGCATGACTTAGGAGCAGCACAAGGGCCTTGGTAGGATCAGCCTCAGGGGCTTTGTTAAAGATATTATCAGGGCCTCTGTTAGGGGCAGCCTTAGGGCCTCCCTTGGGGACAGCGTCAGGGCTTACTTAGGGACAGTTTCAGGAGCTTGGTAAGAGATGGGTCCGGAAATCACCTCAGGATAGTGTCAGGACATTAGATATTGACGGCAGCAGGGCCTTAGTTAGGGACAGTGTCAAGGCCTTAGTTAGTACTAGCATCTGGGCCTCTGTTAGGTACAGTGTCGGGGCCTGAGTTAGGAATAGTGTTAGGGCCTTAGTTAGGGACAGTATCACGGCCTTGGGACTAAATTCAGGGCCTGAGGTAGTCACAGCATAAGGGCTTTAGTTAGCATAAGAGGCAGGACATTTGCTAGGGACAGGGTTAGGGTAAAGTTTAGGGATCGTGTCAGGAAATGACCTAGGGGTAGTGTCAAGAGCTTAGTTACAGTATCAGGGCCTTATTTAGGACCCGTGTCAGGGCTTCAGGTAGGGACAGCGTCAGTGCCTGACTCTGGGAGAGCAACAGGGCCTGAGTGAGGCCTAGCGTCAGGCCCATAGCTGGGGACACTGTCAGGGCATGATGTAGGAGCAGCATCAGGGCCTTTGTTGCATCAGCATTAGTGTCTTAGTTACAGACATGATCAGGGCCTGAGTCAGTCACAGCGTCAAGGCCTCAGTTAGGCATAGCTTCGGGGACTGAGTTACGGACAGCCTCAGGTCTTCCCTTAGGAACAGCGACAGGGCTCTCTTAGGGACGGTGTCAGGACCTTGGTTAGAAATGGGTCAGGATATTAGCTCAGGATAGTGTCCGGATTTTAGTTATTGCCGGCAGCAGGGCCTATATTAGAGATAGATTCCGGGCCTTAGTTAGGGACAGTGTCAGGGCCTTAATTAGGACTAGTCTGGGCCTTAGTTAGGGAGAGCATTACGGCTTCGCTGAGGATAAGGGGCAGGACGTTAGCTCGGGACAGAGTCAGGTTCCAGGCCAGTGGTAGTGTCAGGATGTGAGCTAGGGATAGGGTGAAGACCTTAGTTATTGAGAGCATCAGGGCCTTAGTTAGGACCAGCGTCAGGGCCTTCATCAGGACCAGTGTCAGGGCTTCACGTACGGACAGCGTCAGAGCCTAACTAAGGTACGGCAACGGGGCCTAAGTCAGGCCTATCTTTAGGGCCTGAGTTAGGGACAGTGTCAGGGCATGACTTAGGAGCAGTATAAGGGCCTCTGTAGGATCAGCATTAGGGTCTTCGTTAAAGACATTCTCAGGACCTCTGTTAGGGACCGCCTCAGGGCCTCACTTAGGGACAGCGTCAGGGCTTCCTTTGGGACAGTTTCAGGACCTTGGTAAGACATGGGTCAGGATATTAGCTCGGGAGAATGTCAGGACTTTAGATATTGACTGCAGCAGGGCCTTAGAGACGGTGTCTCAGCCTGACTTAGGACTAGCATCAGAGCCTTTGTTAGGTCCAGTGTCAGAGACTGAGTTAGGTGTAGTGTCAGGGCCTTAGTTAGGGACAGTGTCAGGGCCTGAGTTAGGACGAGCCTCCAGGCCTCAGTTAGGGCCAGGGTCACGGCCTCGGGACTAATTTTAGGGCCTTAGTTAGGAAGAGCATCAGGGATTTATTTAGCATAAGAAGCTCAACATTAGTTAAAGACAAGGTTAGGTTAAGGTCTAGGGATTGTGTCAGGGCATGACCTAGGGATAGTGTCAAGACCTTAGTTACTTAGGGCATCAGGGCCTAATTTAGGACCAGCGTCAGGGCTTCAGGTAGGGATAGTGTCAGAGCCTGACTTAGGGAGAGCGACAGGGCTTGAGTGAGGCTTAGTGTCAGAGCCTTAGCTAGGGATAGTATCAGGGCATGACTTAGGAGCAGCACAAGGGCCTTGGTAGGATCAGCCTCAGGGGCTTTGTTAAAGATATTATCAGGGCCTCTGTTAGGGGCAGCCTTAGGGCCTCCCTTGGGGACAGCGTCAGGGCTTACTTAGGGACAGTTTCAGGAGCTTGGTAAGAGATGGGTCCGGAAATCACCTCAGGATAGTGTCAGGACATTAGATATTGACGGCAGCAGGGCCTTAGAGACGGTGTCTCAGCCTGATTTAGGACTAGCATCAGAGCCTTTGTTAGGTCCAGTGTCAGGGACTGAGTTAGGTGTAGTGTCAGGGCCTTAGTTAGGGACAGTGTCAGGGCCTGAGTTAGGACGAGCCTCCAGGCCTCAGTTAGGGCCAGGGTCACGGCCTCGGGACTAATTTTAGGGCCTTAGTTAGGAAGAGCATCAGGGATTTATTTAGCATAAGAAGCTCAACATTAGTTAAAGACAAGGTTAGGTTAAGGTCTAGGGATTGTGTCAGGGCATGACCTAGGGATAGTGTCAAGACCTTAGTTACTTAGGGCATCAGGGCCTAATTTAGGACCAGCGTCAGGGCTTCAGGTAGGGATAGCGTCAGAGCCTGACTTAGGGAGAGCGACAGGGCTTGAGTGAGGCCTAGTGTCAGGGCCTTAGCTAGGGATAGTATCAGGGCATGACTTAGGAGCAGCACAAGGGCCTTGGTAGGATCAGCCTCAGGGGCTTTGTTAAAGACATTATCAGGGCCTCTGTTAGGGGCAGCCTTAGGGCCTCCCTTGGGGACAGCGTCAGGGCTTACTTAGGGACAGTTTCAGGAGCTTGGTAAGAGATGGGTCCGGAAATTACCTCAGGATAGTGTCAGGACATTAGATATTGACGGCAGCAGGGCCTTAGTTAGGGACAGTGTCAAGGCCTTAGTTAGTACTAGCATCTGGGCCTCTGTTAGGTACAGTGTCGGGGCCTGAGTTAGGAATAGTGTTAGGGCCTTAGTTAGGGACAGTATCACGGCCTTGGGACTAAATTCAGGGCCTGAGGTAGTCACAGCATAAGGGCTTTAGTTAGCATAAGAGGCAGGACATTTGCTAGGGACAGGGTTAGGGTAAAGTTTAGGGATCGTGTCAGGAAATGACCTAGGGATAGTGTCAAGAGCTTAGTTACAGTATCAGGGCCTTATTTAGGACCAGTGTCAGGGCTTCAGGTAGGGACAGCGTCAGTGCCTGACTCTGGGAGAGCAACATGGCCTGAGTGAGGCCTAGCGTCAGGCCCATAGCTGGGGACACTGTCAGGGCATGATGTAGGAGCAGCATCAGGGCCTTTGTTGCATCAGCATTAGTGTCTTAGTTACAGACATGATCAGGGCCTGAGTTAGTCACAGCGTCAAGGCCTCAGTTAGGCATAGCTTCAGGGACTGAGTTACGGACAGCCTCAGGTCTTCACTTAGGAACAGCGACAGGGCTCTCTTAGGGACGGTGTCAAGACCTTGGTTAGAAATGGATCGGGATATTAGCTCAGGATAGTGTCCGGATTTTAGTTATTGCCGGCAGCAGGGCCTATATTAGAGATAGATTCCGGGCCTTAGTTAGGGACAGTGTCAGGGCCTTAATTAGGACTAGTCTGGGCCTTAGTTAGGGAGAGCATTACGGCTTCGCTGAGGATAAGGGGCAGGACGTTAGCTCAGGACAGAGTCAGGTTCCAGGCCAGTGGTAGTGTCAGGATGTGAGCTAGGGATAGGGTGAAGACCTTAGTTATTGAGAGCATCAGGGCCTTAGTTAGGACCAGCGTCAGGGCCTTCATCAGGACCAGTGTCAGGGCTTCACGTACGGACAGCGTCAGAGCCTAACTAAGGTACGGCAACGGGGCCTAAGTGAGGCCTATCTTTAGGGCCTGAGTTAGGGACAGTGTCAGGGCATGACTTAGGAGCAGTATAAGGGCCTCTGTAGGATCAGCATTAGGGTCTTCGTTAAAGACATTCTCAGGGCCTCTGTTAGGGACCGCCTCAGGGCCTCACTTAGGGACAGCGTCAGGGCTTCCTTTGGGACAGTTTCAGGACCTTGGTAAGACATGGGTCAGGATATTAGCTCGGGATAATGTCAGGACTTTAGATATTGACTGCAGCAGGGCCTTAGAGACGGTGTCTCAGCCTGACTTAGGACTAGCATCAGAGCCTTTGTTAGGTCCAGTGTCAGGGACTGAGTTAGGTGTAGTGTCAGGGCCTTAGTTAGGGACAGTGTCAGGGCCTGAGTTAGGACGAGCCTCCAGGCCTCAGTTAGGGCCAGGGTCACGGCCTCGGGACTAATTTTAGGGCCTTAGTTAGGAAGAGCATCAGGGATTTATTTAGCATAAGAAGCTCAACATTAGTTAAAGACAAGGTTAGGTTAAGGTCTAGGGATTGTGTCAGGGCATGACCTAGGGATAGTGTCAAGACCTTAGTTACTTAGGGCATCAGGGCCTAATTTAGGACCAGCGTCAGGGCTTCAGGTAGGGATAGCGTCAGAGCCTGACTTAGGGAGAGCGACAGGGCTTGAGTGAGGCCTAGTGTCAGAGCCTTAGCTAGGGATAGTATCAGGGCATGACTTAGGAGCAGCACAAGGGCCTTGGTAGGATCAGCCTCAGGGGCTTTGTTAAAGACATTATCAGGGCCTCTGTTAGGGGCAGCCTTAGGGCCTCCCTTGGGGACAGCGTCAGGGCTTACTTAGGGACAGTTTCAGGAGCTTGGTAAGAGATGGGTCCGGAAATTACCTCAGGATAGTGTCAGGACATTAGATATTGACGGCAGCAGGGCCTTAGAGATGGTGTCTCAGCCTGATTTAGGACTAGCATCAGAGCCTTTGTTAGGTCCAGTGTCAGGGACTGAGTTAGGTGTAGTGTCAGGGCGTTAGTTAGGGACAGTGTCAGGGCCTGAGTTAGGACGAGCCTCCAGGCCTCAGTTAGGGCCAGGGTCACGGCCTCGGGACTAATTTTAGGGCCTTAGTTAGGAAGAGCATCAGGGATTTATTTAGCATAAGAAGCTCAACATTAGTTAAAGACAAGGTTAGGTTAAGGTCTAGGGATTGTGTCAGGGCATGACCTAGGGATAGTGTCAAGACCTTAGTTACTTAGGGCATCAGGGCCTAATTTAGGACCAGCGTCAGGGCTTCAGGTAGGGATAGCGTCAGAGCCTGACTTAGGGAGAGCGACAGGGCTTGAGTGAGGCCTAGTGTCAGAGCCTTAGCTAGGGATAGTATCAGGGCATGACTTAGGAGCAGCACAAGGGCCTTGGTAGGATCAGCCTCAGGGGCTTTGTTAAAGACATTATCAGGGCCTCTGTTAGGGGCAGCCTTAGGGCCTCCCTTGGGGACAGCGTCAGGGCTTACTTAGGGACAGTTTCAGGAGCTTGGTAAGAGATGGGTCCGGAAATCACCTCAGGATAGTGTCAGGACATTAGATATTGACGGCAGCAGGGCCTTAGTTAGGGACAGTGTCAAGGCCTTAGTTAGTACTAGCATCTGGGCCTCTGTTAGGTACAGTGTCGGGGCCTGAGTTAGGAATAGTGTTAGGGCCTTAGTTAGGGACAGTATCACGGCCTTGGGACTAAATTCAGGGCCTGAGGTAGTCACAGCATAAGGGCTTTAGTTAGCATAAGAGGCAGGACATTTGCTAGGGACAGGGTTAGGGTAAAGTTTAGGGATCGTGTCAGGAAATGACCTAGGGATAGTGTCAAGAGCTTAGTTACAGTATCAGGGCCTTATTTAGGACCCGTGTCAGGGCTTCAGGTAGGGACAGCGTCAGTGCCTGACTCTGGGAGAGCAACAGGGCCTGAGTGAGGCCTAGCGTCAGGCCCATAGCTGGGGACACTGTCAGGGCATGATGTAGGAGCAGCATCAGGGCCTTTGTTGCATCAGCATTAGTGTCTTAGTTACAGACATGATCAGGGCCTGAGTCAGTCACAGCGTCAAGGCCTCAGTTAGGCATAGCTTCGGGGACTGAGTTACGGACAGCCTCAGGTCTTCCCTTAGGAACAGCGACAGGGCTCTCTTAGGGACGGTGTCAGGACCTTGGTTAGAAATGGGTCAGGATATTAGCTCAGGATAGTGTCCGGATTTTAGTTATTGCCGGCAGCAGGGCCTATATTAGAGATAGATTCCGGGCCTTAGTTAGGGACAGTGTCAGGGCCTTAATTAGGACTAGTCTGGGCCTTAGTTAGGGAGAGCATTACGGCTTCGCTGAGGATAAGGGGCAGGACGTTAGCTCGGGACAGAGTCAGGTTCCAGGCCAGTGGTAGTGTCAGGATGTGAGCTAGGGATAGGGTGAAGACCTTAGTTATTGAGAGCATCAGGGCCTTAGTTAGGACCAGCGTCAGGGCCTTCATCAGGACCAGTGTCAGGGCTTCATGTACGGACAGCGTCAGAGCCTAACTAAGGTACGGCAACGGGGCCTAAGTCAGGCCTATCTTTAGGGCCTGAGTTAGGGACAGTGTCAGGGCATGACTTAGGAGCAGTATAAGGGCCTCTGTAGGATCAGCATTAGGGTCTTCGTTAAAGATATTCTCAGGACCTCTGTTAGGGACCGCCTCAGGGCCTCACTTAGGGACAGCGTCAGGGCTTCCTTTGGGACAGTTTCAGGACCTTGGTAAGACATGGGTCAGGATATTAGCTCGGGATAATGTCAGGACTTTAGATATTGACTGCAGCAGGGCCTTAGAGACGGTGTCTCAGCCTGACTTAGGACTAGCATCAGAGCCTTTGTTAGGTCCAGTGTCAGGGACTGAGTTAGGTGTAGTGTCAGGGCCTTAGTTAGGGACAGTGTCAGGGCCTGAGTTAGGACGAGCCTCCAGGCCTCAGTTAGGGCCAGGGTCACGGCCTCGGGACTAATTTTAGGGCCTTAGTTAGGAAGAGCATCAGGGATTTATTTAGCATAAGAAGCTCAACATTAGTTAAAGACAAGGTTAGGTTAAGGTCTAGGGATTGTGTCAGGGCATGACCTAGGGATAGTGTCAAGACCTTAGTTACTTAGGGCATCAGGGCCTAATTTAGGACCAGCGTCAGGGCTTCAGGTAGGGATAGCGTCAGAGCCTGACTTAGGGAGAGCGACAGGGCTTGAGTGAGGCCTAGTGTCAGAGCCTTAGCTAGGGATAGTATCAGGGCATGACTTAGGAGCAGCACAAGGGCCTTGGTAGGATCAGCCTCAGGGGCTTTGTTAAAGACATTCTCAGGGCCTCTGTTAGGGGCAGCCTTAGGGCCTCCCTTGGGGACAGCGTCAGGGCTTACTTAGGGACAGTTTCAGGAGCTTGGTAAGAGATGGGTCCGGAAATTACCTCAGGATAGTGTCAGGACATTAGATATTGACGGCAGCAGGGCCTTAGAGACGGTGTCTCAGCCTGATTTAGGACTAGCATCAGAGCCTTTGTTAGGTCCAGTGTCAGGGACTGAGTTAGGTGTAGTGTCAGGGCCTTAGTTAGGGACAGTGTCAGGGCCTGAGTTAGGACGAGCCTCCAGGCCTCAGTTAGGGCCAGGGTCACGGCCTCGGGACTAATTTTAGGGCCTTAGTTAGGAAGAGCATCAGGGATTTATTTAGCATAAGAAGCTCAACATTAGTTAAAGACAAGGTTAGGTTAAGGTCTAGGGATTGTGTCAGGGCATGACCTAGGGATAGTGTCAAGACCTTAGTTACTTAGGGCATCAGGGCCTAATTTAGGACCAGCGTCAGGGCTTCAGGTAGGGATAGCGTCAGAGCCTGACTTAGGGAGAGCGACAGGGCTTGAGTGAGGCCTAGTGTCAGAGCCTTAGCTAGGGATAGTATCAGGGCATGACTTAGGAGCAGCACAAGGGCCTTGGTAGGATCAGCCTCAGGGGCTTTGTTAAAGACATTATCAGGGCCTCTGTTAGGGGCAGCCTTAGGGCCTCCCTTGGGGACAGCGTCAGGGCTTACTTAGGGACAGTTTTAGGAACTTGGTAAGAGATGGGTCCTGAAATTACCTCAGGATAGTGTCAGGACATTAGATATTGACGGCAGCAGGGCCTTAGTTAGGGACAGTGTCAAGGCCTTAGTTAGTACTAGCATCTGGGCCTCTGTTAGGTACAGTGTCGGGGCCTGAGTTAGGAATAGTGTTAGGGCCTTAGTTAGGGACAGTATCACGGCCTTGGGACTAAATTCAGGGCCTGAGGTAGTCACAGCATAAGGGCTTTAGTTAGCATAAGAGGCAGGACATTTGCTAGGGACAGGGTTAGGGTAAAGTTTAGGGATCGTGTCAGGAAATGACCTAGGGATAGTGTCAAGAGCTTAGTTACAGTATCAGGGCCTTATTTAGGACCAGTGTCAGGGCTTCAGGTAGGGACAGCGTCAGTGCCTGACTCTGGGAGAGCAACAGGGCCTGAGTGAGGCCTAGCGTCAGGCCCATAGCTGGGGACACTGTCAGGGCATGATGTAGGAGCAGCATCAGGGCCTTTGTTGCATCAGCATTAGTGTCTTAGTTACAGACATGATCAGGGCCTGAGTTAGTCACAGCGTCAAGGCCTCAGTTAGGCATAGCTTCAGGGACTGAGTTACGGACAGCCTCAGGTCTTCACTTAGGAACAGCGACAGGGCTCTCTTAGGGACGGTGTCAGGACCTTGGTTAGAAATGGGTCAGGATATTAGCTCAGGATAGTGTCCGGATTTTAGTTATTGCCGGCAGCAGGGCCTATATTAGAGATAGATTCCGGGCCTTAGTTAGGGACAGTGTCAGGGCCTTAATTAGGACTAGTCTGGGCCTTAGTTAGGGAGAGCATTACGGCTTCGCTGAGGATAAGGGGCAGGACGTTAGCTCGGGACAGAGTCAGGTTCCAGGCCAGTGGTAGTGTCAGGATGTGAGCTAGGGATAGGGTGAAGACCTTAGTTATTGAGAGCATCAGGGCCTTAGTTAGGACCAGCGTCAGGGCCTTCATCAGGACCAGTGTCAGGGCTTCACGTACGGACAGCGTCAGAGCCTAACTAAGGTACGGCAACGGGGCCTAAGTGAGGCCTATCTTTAGGGCCTGAGTTAGGGACAGTGTCAGGGCATGACTTAGGAGCAGTATAAGGGCCTCTGTAGGATCAGCATTAGGGTCTTCGTTAAAGACATTCTCAGGACCTCTGTTAGGGACCGCCTCAGGGCCTCACTTAGGGACAGCGTCAGGGCTTCCTTTGGGACAGTTTCAGGACCTTGGTAAGACATGGGTCAGGATATTAGCTCGGGATAATGTCAGGACTTTAGATATTGACTGCAGCAGGGCCTTAGAGACGGTGTCTCAGCCTGACTTAGGACTAGCATCAGAGCCTTTGTTAGGTCCAGTGTCAGGGACTGAGTTAGGTGTAGTGTCAGGGCCTTAGTTAGGGACAGTGTCAGGGCCTGAGTTAGGACGAGCCTCCAGGCCTCAGTTAGGGCCAGGGTCACGGCCTCGGGACTAATTTTAGGGCCTTAGTTAGGAAGAGCATCAGGGATTTATTTAGCATAAGAAGCTCAACATTAGTTAAAGACAAGGTTAGGTTAAGGTCTAGGGATTGTGTCAGGGCATGACCTAGGGATAGTGTCAAGACCTTAGTTACTTAGGGCATCAGGGCCTAATTTAGGACCAGCGTCAGGGCTTCAGGTAGGGATAGCGTCAGAGCCTGACTTAGGGAGAGCGACAGGGCTTGAGTGAGGCCTAGTGTCAGAGCCTTAGCTAGGGATAGTATCAGGGCATGACTCAGGAGCAGCACAAGGGCCTTGGTAGGATCAGCCTCAGGGGCTTTGTTAAAGACATTATCAGGGCCTCTGTTAGGGGCAGCCTTAGGGCCTCCCTTGGGGACAGCGTCAGGGCTTACTTAGGGACAGTTTCAGGAGCTTGGTAAGAGATGGGTCCGGAAATCACCTCAGGATAGTGTCAGGACATTAGATATTGACGGCAGCAGGGCCTTAGTTAGGGACAGTGTCAAGGCCTTAGTTAGTACTAGCATCTGGGCCTCTGTTAGGTACAGTGTCGGGGCCTGAGTTAGGAATAGTGTTAGGGCCTTAGTTAGGGACAGTATCACGGCCTTGGGACTAAATTCAGGGCCTGAGGTAGTCACAGCATAAGGGCTTTAGTTAGCATAAGAGGCAGGACATTTGCTAGGGACAGGGTTAGGGTAAAGTTTAGGGATCGTGTCAGGAAATGACCTAGGGGTAGTGTCAAGAGCTTAGTTACAGTATCAGGGCCTTATTTAGGACCCGTGTCAGGGCTTCAGGTAGGGACAGCGTCAGTGCCTGACTCTGGGAGAGCAACAGGGCCTGAGTGAGGCCTAGCGTCAGGCCCATAGCTGGGGACACTGTCAGGGCATGATGTAGGAGCAGCATCAGGGCCTTTGTTGCATCAGCATTAGTGTCTTAGTTACAGACATGATCAGGGCCTGAGTCAGTCACAGCGTCAAGGCCTCAGTTAGGCATAGCTTCGGGGACTGAGTTACGGACAGCCTCAGGTCTTCCCTTAGGAACAGCGACAGGGCTCTCTTAGGGACGGTGTCAGGACCTTGGTTAGAAATGGGTCAGGATATTAGCTCAGGATAGTGTCCGGATTTTAGTTATTGCCGGCAGCAGGGCCTATATTAGAGATAGATTCCGGGCCTTAGTTAGGGACAGTGTCAGGGCCTTAATTAGGACTAGTCTGGGCCTTAGTTAGGGAGAGCATTACGGCTTCGCTGAGGATAAGGGGCAGGACGTTAGCTCGGGACAGAGTCAGGTTCCAGGCCAGTGGTAGTGTCAGGATGTGAGCTAGGGATAGGGTGAAGACCTTAGTTATTGAGAGCATCAGGGCCTTAGTTAGGACCAGCGTCAGGGCCTTCATCAGGACCAGTGTCAGGGCTTCACGTACGGACAGCGTCAGAGCCTAACTAAGGTACGGCAACGGGGCCTAAGTCAGGCCTATCTTTAGGGCCTGAGTTAGGGACAGTGTCAGGGCATGACTTAGGAGCAGTATAAGGGCCTCTGTAGGATCAGCATTAGGGTCTTCGTTAAAGATATTCTCAGGACCTCTGTTAGGGACCGCCTCAGGGCCTCACTTAGGGACAGCGTCAGGGCTTCCTTTGGGACAGTTTCAGGACCTTGGTAAGACATGGGTCAGGATATTAGCTCGGGATAATGTCAGGACTTTAGATATTGACTGCAGCAGGGCCTTAGAGACGGTGTCTCAGCCTGACTTAGGACTAGCATCAGAGCCTTTGTTAGGTCCAGTGTCAGGGACTGAGTTAGGTGTAGTGTCAGGGCCTTAGTTAGGGACAGTGTCAGGGCCTGAGTTAGGACGAGCCTCCAGGCCTCAGTTAGGGCCAGGGTCACGGCCTCGGGACTAATTTTAGGGCCTTAGTTAGGAAGAGCATCAGGGATTTATTTAGCATAAGAAGCTCAACATTAGTTAAAGACAAGGTTAGGTTAAGGTCTAGGGATTGTGTCAGGGCATGACCTAGGGATAGTGTCAAGACCTTAGTTACTTAGGGCATCAGGGCCTAATTTAGGACCAGCGTCAGGGCTTCAGGTAGGGATAGCGTCAGAGCCTGACTTAGGGAGAGCGACAGGGCTTGAGTGAGGCCTAGTGTCAGAGCCTTAGCTAGGGATAGTATCAGGGCATGACTTAGGAGCAGCACAAGGGCCTTGGTAGGATCAGCCTCAGGGGCTTTGTTAAAGACATTCTCAGGGCCTCTGTTAGGGGCAGCCTTAGGGCCTCCCTTGGGGACAGCGTCAGGGCTTACTTAGGGACAGTTTCAGGAGCTTGGTAAGAGATGGGTCCGGAAATTACCTCAGGATAGTGTCAGGACATTAGATATTGACGGCAGCAGGGCCTTAGAGACGGTGTCTCAGCCTGATTTAGGACTAGCATCAGAGCCTTTGTTAGGTCCAGTGTCAGGGACTGAGTTAGGTGTAGTGTCAGGGCCTTAGTTAGGGACAGTGTCAGGGCCTGAGTTAGGACGAGCCTCCAGGCCTCAGTTAGGGCCAGGGTCACGGCCTCGGGACTAATTTTAGGGCCTTAGTTAGGAAGAGCATCAGGGATTTATTTAGCATAAGAAGCTCAACATTAGTTAAAGACAAGGTTAGGTTAAGGTCTAGGGATTGTGTCAGGGCATGACCTAGGGATAGTGTCAAGACCTTAGTTACTTAGGGCATCAGGGCCTAATTTAGGACCAGCGTCAGGGCTTCAGGTAGGGATAGCGTCAGAGCCTGACTTAGGGAGAGCGACAGGGCTTGAGTGAGGCCTAGTGTCAGAGCCTTAGCTAGGGATAGTATCAGGGCATGACTTAGGAGCAGCACAAGGGCCTTGGTAGGATCAGCCTCAGGGGCTTTGTTAAAGACATTATCAGGGCCTCTGTTAGGGGCAGCCTTAGGGCCTCCCTTGGGGACAGCGTCAGGGCTTACTTAGGGACAGTTTTAGGAACTTGGTAAGAGATGGGTCCTGAAATTACCTCAGGATAGTGTCAGGACATTAGATATTGACGGCAGCAGGGCCTTAGTTAGGGACAGTGTCAAGGCCTTAGTTAGTACTAGCATCTGGGCCTCTGTTAGGTACAGTGTCGGGGCCTGAGTTAGGAATAGTGTTAGGGCCTTAGTTAGGGACAGTATCACGGCCTTGGGACTAAATTCAGGGCCTGAGGTAGTCACAGCATAAGGGCTTTAGTTAGCATAAGAGGCAGGACATTTGCTAGGGACAGGGTTAGGGTAAAGTTTAGGGATCGTGTCAGGAAATGACCTAGGGATAGTGTCAAGAGCTTAGTTACAGTATCAGGGCCTTATTTAGGACCAGTGTCAGGGCTTCAGGTAGGGACAGCGTCAGTGCCTGACTCTGGGAGAGCAACAGGGCCTGAGTGAGGCCTAGCGTCAGGCCCATAGCTGGGGACACTGTCAGGGCATGATGTAGGAGCAGCATCAGGGCCTTTGTTGCATCAGCATTAGTGTCTTAGTTACAGACATGATCAGGGCCTGAGTTAGTCACAGCGTCAAGGCCTCAGTTAGGCATAGCTTCAGGGACTGAGTTACGGACAGCCTCAGGTCTTCACTTAGGAACAGCGACAGGGCTCTCTTAGGGACGGTGTCAGGACCTTGGTTAGAAATGGGTCAGGATATTAGCTCAGGATAGTGTCCGGATTTTAGTTATTGCCGGCAGCAGGGCCTATATTAGAGATAGATTCCGGGCCTTAGTTAGGGACAGTGTCAGGGCCTTAATTAGGACTAGTCTGGGCCTTAGTTAGGGAGAGCATTACGGCTTCGCTGAGGATAAGGGGCAGGACGTTAGCTCGGGACAGAGTCAGGTTCCAGGCCAGTGGTAGTGTCAGGATGTGAGCTAGGGATAGGGTGAAGACCTTAGTTATTGAGAGCATCAGGGCCTTAGTTAGGACCAGCGTCAGGGCCTTCATCAGGACCAGTGTCAGGGCTTCACGTACGGACAGCGTCAGAGCCTAACTAAGGTACGGCAACGGGGCCTAAGTGAGGCCTATCTTTAGGGCCTGAGTTAGGGACAGTGTCAGGGCATGACTTAGGAGCAGTATAAGGGCCTCTGTAGGATCAGCATTAGGGTCTTCGTTAAAGACATTCTCAGGACCTCTGTTAGGGACCGCCTCAGGGCCTCACTTAGGGACAGCGTCAGGGCTTCCTTTGGGACAGTTTCAGGACCTTGGTAAGACATGGGTCAGGATATTAGCTCGGGATAATGTCAGGACTTTAGATATTGACTGCAGCAGGGCCTTAGAGACGGTGTCTCAGCCTGACTTAGGACTAGCATCAGAGCCTTTGTTAGGTCCAGTGTCAGGGACTGAGTTAGGTGTAGTGTCAGGGCCTTAGTTAGGGACAGTGTCAGGGCCTGAGTTAGGACGAGCCTCCAGGCCTCAGTTAGGGCCAGGGTCACGGCCTCGGGACTAATTTTAGGGCCTTAGTTAGGAAGAGCATCAGGGATTTATTTAGCATAAGAAGCTCAACATTAGTTAAAGACAAGGTTAGGTTAAGGTCTAGGGATTGTGTCAGGGCATGACCTAGGGATAGTGTCAAGACCTTAGTTACTTAGGGCATCAGGGCCTAATTTAGGACCAGCGTCAGGGCTTCAGGTAGGGATAGCGTCAGAGCCTGACTTAGGGAGAGCGACAGGGCTTGAGTGAGGCCTAGTGTCAGAGCCTTAGCTAGGGATAGTATCAGGGCATGACTCAGGAGCAGCACAAGGGCCTTGGTAGGATCAGCCTCAGGGGCTTTGTTAAAGACATTATCAGGGCCTCTGTTAGGGGCAGCCTTAGGGCCTCCCTTGGGGACAGCGTCAGGGCTTACTTAGGGACAGTTTCAGGAGCTTGGTAAGAGATGGGTCCGGAAATCACCTCAGGATAGTGTCAGGACATTAGATATTGACGGCAGCAGGGCCTTAGTTAGGGACAGTGTCAAGGCCTTAGTTAGTACTAGCATCTGGGCCTCTGTTAGGTACAGTGTCGGGGCCTGAGTTAGGAATAGTGTTAGGGCCTTAGTTAGGGACAGTATCACGGCCTTGGGACTAAATTCAGGGCCTGAGGTAGTCACAGCATAAGGGCTTTAGTTAGCATAAGAGGCAGGACATTTGCTAGGGACAGGGTTAGGGTAAAGTTTAGGGATCGTGTCAGGAAATGACCTAGGGGTAGTGTCAAGAGCTTAGTTACAGTATCAGGGCCTTATTTAGGACCCGTGTCAGGGCTTCAGGTAGGGACAGCGTCAGTGCCTGACTCTGGGAGAGCAACAGGGCCTGAGTGAGGCCTAGCGTCAGGCCCATAGCTGGGGACACTGTCAGGGCATGATGTAGGAGCAGCATCAGGGCCTTTGTTGCATCAGCATTAGTGTCTTAGTTACAGACATGATCAGGGCCTGAGTCAGTCACAGCGTCAAGGCCTCAGTTAGGCATAGCTTCGGGGACTGAGTTACGGACAGCCTCAGGTCTTCCCTTAGGAACAGCGACAGGGCTCTCTTAGGGACGGTGTCAGGACCTTGGTTAGAAATGGGTCAGGATATTAGCTCAGGATAGTGTCCGGATTTTAGTTATTGCCGGCAGCAGGGCCTATATTAGAGATAGATTCCGGGCCTTAGTTAGGGACAGTGTCAGGGCCTTAATTAGGACTAGTCTGGGCCTTAGTTAGGGAGAGCATTACGGCTTCGCTGAGGATAAGGGGCAGGACGTTAGCTCAGGACAGAGTCAGGTTCCAGGCCAGTGGTAGTGTCAGGATGTGAGCTAGGGATAGGGTGAAGACCTTAGTTATTGAGAGCATCAGGGCCTTAGTTAGGACCAGCGTCAGGGCCTTCATCAGGACCAGTGTCAGGGCTTCACGTACGGACAGCGTCAGAGCCTAACTAAGGTACGGCAACGGGGCCTAAGTCAGGCCTATCTTTAGGGCCTGAGTTAGGGACAGTGTCAGGGCATGACTTAGGAGCAGTATAAGGGCCTCTGTAGGATCAGCATTAGGGTCTTCGTTAAAGACATTCTCAGGACCTCTGTTAGGGACCGCCTCAGGGCCTCACTTAGGGACAGCGTCAGGGCTTCCTTTGGGACAGTTTCAGGACCTTGGTAAGACATGGGTCAGGATATTAGCTCGGGAGAATGTCAGGACTTTAGATATTGACTGCAGCAGGGCCTTAGAGACGGTGTCTCAGCCTGACTTAGGACTAGCATCAGAGCCTTTGTTAGGTCCAGTGTCAGGGACTGAGTTAGGTGTAGTGTCAGGGCCTTAGTTAGGGACAGTGTCAGGGCCTGAGTTAGGACGAGCCTCCAGGCCTCAGTTAGGGCCAGGGTCACGGCCTCGGGACTAATTTTAGGGCCTTAGTTAGGAAGAGCATCAGGGATTTATTTAGCATAAGAAGCTCAACATTAGTTAAAGACAAGGTTAGGTTAAGGTCTAGGGATTGTGTCAGGGCATGACCTAGGGATAGTGTCAAGACCTTATTTACTTAGGGCATCAGGGCCTAATTTAGGACCAGCGTCAGGGCTTCAGGTAGGGATAGCGTCAGAGCCTGACTTAGGGAGAGCGACAGGGCTTGAGTGAGGCCTAGTGTCAGAGCCTTAGCTAGGGATAGTATCAGGGCATGACTCAGGAGCAGCACAAGGGCCTTGGTAGGATCAGCCTCAGGGGCTTTGTTAAAGACATTATCAGGGCCTCTGTTAGGGGCAGCCTTAGGGCCTCCCTTGGGGACAGCGTCAGGGCTTACTTAGGGACAGTTTCAGGAGCTTGGTAAGAGATGGGTCCGGAAATCACCTCAGGATAGTGTCAGGACATTAGATATTGACGGCAGCAGGGCCTTAGTTAGGGACAGTGTCAAGGCCTTAGTTAGTACTAGCATCTGGGCCTCTGTTAGGTACAGTGTCGGGGCCTGAGTTAGGAATAGTGTTAGGGCCTTAGTTAGGGACAGTATCACGGCCTTGGGACTAAATTCAGGGCCTGAGGTAGTCACAGCATAAGGGCTTTAGTTAGCATAAGAGGCAGGACATTTGCTAGGGACAGGGTTAGGGTAAAGTTTAGGGATCGTGTCAGGAAATGACCTAGGGGTAGTGTCAAGAGCTTAGTTACAGTATCAGGGCCTTATTTAGGACCCGTGTCAGGGCTTCAGGTAGGGACAGCGTCAGTGCCTGACTCTGGGAGAGCAACAGGGCCTGAGTGAGGCCTAGCGTCAGGCCCATAGCTGGGGACACTGTCAGGGCATGATGTAGGAGCAGCATCAGGGCCTTTGTTGCATCAGCATTAGTGTCTTAGTTACAGACATGATCAGGGCCTGAGTCAGTCACAGCGTCAAGGCCTCAGTTAGGCATAGCTTCGGGGACTGAGTTACGGACAGCCTCAGGTCTTCCCTTAGGAACAGCGACAGGGCTCTCTTAGGGACGGTGTCAGGACCTTGGTTAGAAATGGGTCAGGATATTAGCTCAGGATAGTGTCCGGATTTTAGTTATTGCCGGCAGCAGGGCCTATATTAGAGATAGATTCCGGGCCTTAGTTAGGGACAGTGTCAGGGCCTTAATTAGGACTAGTCTGGGCCTTAGTTAGGGAGAGCATTACGGCTTCGCTGAGGATAAGGGGCAGGACGTTAGCTCGGGACAGAGTCAGGTTCCAGGCCAGTGGTAGTGTCAGGATGTGAGCTAGGGATAGGGTGAAGACCTTAGTTATTGAGAGCATCAGGGCCTTAGTTAGGACCAGCGTCAGGGCCTTCATCAGGACCAGTGTCAGGGCTTCACGTACGGACAGCGTCAGAGCCTAACTAAGGTACGGCAACGGGGCCTAAGTCAGGCCTATCTTTAGGGCCTGAGTTAGGGACAGTGTCAGGGCATGACTTAGGAGCAGTATAAGGGCCTCTGTAGGATCAGCATTAGGGTCTTCGTTAAAGACATTCTCAGGACCTCTGTTAGGGACCGCCTCAGGGCCTCACTTAGGGACAGCGTCAGGGCTTCCTTTGGGACAGTTTCAGGACCTTGGTAAGACATGGGTCAGGATATTAGCTCGGGAGAATGTCAGGACTTTAGATATTGACTGCAGCAGGGCCTTAGAGACGGTGTCTCAGCCTGACTTAGGACTAGCATCAGAGCCTTTGTTAGGTCCAGTGTCAGGGACTGAGTTAGGTGTAGTGTCAGGGCCTTAGTTAGGGACAGTGTCAGGGCCTGAGTTAGGACGAGCCTCCAGGCCTCAGTTAGGGCCAGGGTCACGGCCTCGGGACTAATTTTAGGGCCTTAGTTAGGAAGAGCATCAGGGATTTATTTAGCATAAGAAGCTCAACATTAGTTAAAGACAAGGTTAGGTTAAGGTCTAGGGATTGTGTCAGGGCATGACCTAGGGATAGTGTCAAGACCTTAGTTACTTAGGGCATCAGGGCCTAATTTAGGACCAGCGTCAGGGCTTCAGGTAGGGATAGCGTCAGAGCCTGACTTAGGGAGAGCGACAGGGCTTGAGTGAGGCCTAGTGTCAGAGCCTTAGCTAGGGATAGTATCAGGGCATGACTCAGGAGCAGCACAAGGGCCTTGGTAGGATCAGCCTCAGGGGCTTTGTTAAAGACATTATCAGGGCCTCTGTTAGGGGCAGCCTTAGGGCCTCCCTTGGGGACAGCGTCAGGGCTTACTTAGGGACAGTTTCAGGAGCTTGGTAAGAGATGGGTCCGGAAATCACCTCAGGATAGTGTCAGGACATTAGATATTGACGGCAGCAGGGCCTTAGTTAGGGACAGTGTCAAGGCCTTAGTTAGTACTAGCATCTGGGCCTCTGTTAGGTACAGTGTCGGGGCCTGAGTTAGGAATAGTGTTAGGGCCTTAGTTAGGGACAGTATCACGGCCTTGGGACTAAATTCAGGGCCTGAGGTAGTCACAGCATAAGGGCTTTAGTTAGCATAAGAGGCAGGACATTTGCTAGGGACAGGGTTAGGGTAAAGTTTAGGGATCGTGTCAGGAAATGACCTAGGGGTAGTGTCAAGAGCTTAGTTACAGTATCAGGGCCTTATTTAGGACCCGTGTCAGGGCTTCAGGTAGGGACAGCGTCAGTGCCTGACTCTGGGAGAGCAACAGGGCCTGAGTGAGGCCTAGCGTCAGGCCCATAGCTGGGGACACTGTCAGGGCATGATGTAGGAGCAGCATCAGGGCCTTTGTTGCATCAGCATTAGTGTCTTAGTTACAGACATGATCAGGGCCTGAGTCAGTCACAGCGTCAAGGCCTCAGTTAGGCATAGCTTCGGGGACTGAGTTACGGACAGCCTCAGGTCTTCCCTTAGGAACAGCGACAGGGCTCTCTTAGGGACGGTGTCAGGACCTTGGTTAGAAATGGGTCAGGATATTAGCTCAGGATAGTGTCCGGATTTTAGTTATTGCCGGCAGCAGGGCCTATATTAGAGATAGATTCCGGGCCTTAGTTAGGGACAGTGTCAGGGCCTTAATTAGGACTAGTCTGGGCCTTAGTTAGGGAGAGCATTACGGCTTCGCTGAGGATAAGGGGCAGGACGTTAGCTCGGGACAGAGTCAGGTTCCAGGCCAGTGGTAGTGTCAGGATGTGAGCTAGGGATAGGGTGAAGACCTTAGTTATTGAGAGCATCAGGGCCTTAGTTAGGACCAGCGTCAGGGCCTTCATCAGGACCAGTGTCAGGGCTTCACGTACGGACAGCGTCAGAGCCTAACTAAGGTACGGCAACGGGGCCTAAGTCAGGCCTATCTTTAGGGCCTGAGTTAGGGACAGTGTCAGGGCATGACTTAGGAGCAGTATAAGGGCCTCTGTAGGATCAGCATTAGGGTCTTCGTTAAAGACATTCTCAGGACCTCTGTTAGGGACCGCCTCAGGGCCTCACTTAGGGACAGCGTCAGGGCTTCCTTTGGGACAGTTTCAGGACCTTGGTAAGACATGGGTCAGGATATTAGCTCGGGAGAATGTCAGGACTTTAGATATTGACTGCAGCAGGGCCTTAGAGATGGTGTCTCAGCCTGACTTAGGACTAGCATCAGAGCCTTTGTTAGGTCCAGTGTCAGGGACTGAGTTAGGTGTAGTGTCAGGGCCTTAGTTAGGGACAGTGTCAGGGCCTGAGTTAGGACGAGCCTCCAGGCCTCAGTTAGGGCCAGGGTCACGGCCTCGGGACTAATTTTAGGGCCTTAGTTAGGAAGAGCATCAGGGATTTATTTAGCATAAGAAGCTCAACATTAGTTAAAGACAAGGTTAGGTTAAGGTCTAGGGATTGTGTCAGGGCATGACCTAGGGATAGTGTCAAGACCTTAGTTACTTAGGGCATCAGGGCCTAATTTAGGACCAGCGTCAGGGCTTCAGGTAGGGATAGCGTCAGAGCCTGACTTAGGGAGAGCGACAGGGCTTGAGTGAGGCCTAGTGTCAGAGCCTTAGCTAGGGATAGTATCAGGGCATGACTCAGGAGCAGCACAAGGGCCTTGGTAGGATCAGCCTCAGGGGCTTTGTTAAAGACATTATCAGGGCCTCTGTTAGGGGCAGCCTTAGGGCCTCCCTTGGGGACAGCGTCAGGGCTTACTTAGGGACAGTTTCAGGAGCTTGGTAAGAGATGGGTCCGGAAATCACCTCAGGATAGTGTCAGGACATTAGATATTGACGGCAGCAGGGCCTTAGTTAGGGACAGTGTCAAGGCCTTAGTTAGTACTAGCATCTGGGCCTCTGTTAGGTACAGTGTCGGGGCCTGAGTTAGGAATAGTGTTAGGGCCTTAGTTAGGGACAGTATCACGGCCTTGGGACTAAATTCAGGGCCTGAGGTAGTCACAGCATAAGGGCTTTAGTTAGCATAAGAGGCAGGACATTTGCTAGGGACAGGGTTAGGGTAAAGTTTAGGGATCGTGTCAGGAAATGACCTAGGGGTAGTGTCAAGAGCTTAGTTACAGTATCAGGGCCTTATTTAGGACCCGTGTCAGGGCTTCAGGTAGGGACAGCGTCAGTGCCTGACTCTGGGAGAGCAACAGGGCCTGAGTGAGGCCTAGCGTCAGGCCCATAGCTGGGGACACTGTCAGGGCATGATGTAGGAGCAGCATCAGGGCCTTTGTTGCATCAGCATTAGTGTCTTAGTTACAGACATGATCAGGGCCTGAGTCAGTCACAGCGTCAAGGCCTCAGTTAGGCATAGCTTCGGGGACTGAGTTACGGACAGCCTCAGGTCTTCCCTTAGGAACAGCGACAGGGCTCTCTTAGGGACGGTGTCAGGACCTTGGTTAGAAATGGGTCAGGATATTAGCTCAGGATAGTGTCCGGATTTTAGTTATTGCCGGCAGCAGGGCCTATATTAGAGATAGATTCCGGGCCTTAGTTAGGGACAGTGTCAGGGCCTTAATTAGGACTAGTCTGGGCCTTAGTTAGGGAGAGCATTACGGCTTCGCTGAGGATAAGGGGCAGGACGTTAGCTCGGGACAGAGTCAGGTTCCAGGCCAGTGGTAGTGTCAGGATGTGAGCTAGGGATAGGGTGAAGACCTTAGTTATTGAGAGCATCAGGGCCTTAGTTAGGACCAGCGTCAGGGCCTTCATCAGGACCAGTGTCAGGGCTTCACGTACGGACAGCGTCAGAGCCTAACTAAGGTACGGCAACGGGGCCTAAGTCAGGCCTATCTTTAGGGCCTGAGTTAGGGACAGTGTCAGGGCATGACTTAGGAGCAGTATAAGGGCCTCTGTAGGATCAGCATTAGGGTCTTCGTTAAAGACATTCTCAGGACCTCTGTTAGGGACCGCCTCAGGGCCTCACTTAGGGACAGCGTCAGGGCTTCCTTTGGGACAGTTTCAGGACCTTGGTAAGACATGGGTCAGGATATTAGCTCGGGATAATATCAGGACTTTAGATATTGACTGCAGCAGGGCCTTAGAGACGGTGTCTCAGCCTGACTTAGGACTAGCATCAGAGCCTTTGTTAGGTCCAGTGTCAGGGACTGAGTTAGGTGTAGTGTCAGGGCCTTAGTTAGGGACAGTGTCAGGGCCTGAGTTAGGACGAGCCTCCAGGCCTCAGTTAGGGCCAGGGTCACGGCCTCGGGACTAATTTTAGGGCCTTAGTTAGGAAGAGCATCAGGGATTTATTTAGCATAAGAAGCTCAACATTAGTTAAAGACAAGGTTAGGTTAAGGTCTAGGGATTGTGTCAGGGCATGACCTAGGGATAGTGTCAAGACCTTAGTTACTTAGGGCATCAGGGCCTAATTTAGGACCAGCGTCAGGGCTTCAGGTAGGGATAGCGTCAGAGCCTGACTTAGGGAGAGCGACAGGGCTTGAGTGAGGCCTAGTGTCAGAGCCTTAGCTAGGGATAGTATCAGGGCATGACTTAGGAGCAGCACAAGGGCCTTGGTAGGATCAGCCTCAGGGGCTTTGTTAAAGACATTATCAGGGCCTCTGTTAGGGGCAGCCTTAGGGCCTCCCTTGGGGACAGCGTCAGGGCTTACTTAGGGACAGTTTCAGGAGCTTGGTAAGAGATGGGTCCGGAAATTACCTCAGGATAGTGTCAGGACATTAGATATTGACGGCAGCAGGGCCTTAGAGACGGTGTCTCAGCCTGATTTAGGACTAGCATCAGAGCCTTTGTTAGGTCCAGTGTCAGGGACTGAGTTAGGTGTAGTGTCAGGGCCTTAGTTAGGGACAGTGTCAGGGCCTGAGTTAGGACGAGCCTCCAGGCCTCAGTTAGGGCCAGGGTCACGGCCTCGGGACTAATTTTAGGGCCTTAGTTAGGAAGAGCATCAGGGATTTATTTAGCATAAGAAGCTCAACATTAGTTAAAGACAAGGTTAGGTTAAGGTCTAGGGATTGTGTCAGGGCATGACCTAGGGATAGTGTCAAGACCTTAGTTACTTAGGGCATCAGGGCCTAATTTAGGACCAGCGTCAGGGCTTCAGGTAGGGATAGCGTCAGAGCCTGACTTAGGGAGAGCGACAGGGCTTGAGTGAGGCCTAGTGTCAGAGCCTTAGCTAGGGATAGTATCAGGGCATGACTTAGGAGCAGCACAAGGGCCTTGGTAGGATCAGCCTCAGGGGCTTTGTTAAAGACATTATCAGGGCCTCTGTTAGGGGCAGCCTTAGGGCCTCCCTTGGGGACAGCGTCAGGGCTTACTTAGGGACAGTTTCAGGAGCTTGGTAAGAGATGGGTCCGGAAATCACCTCAGGATAGTGTCAGGACATTAGATATTGACGGCAGCAGGGCCTTAGTTAGGGACAGTGTCAAGGCCTTAGTTAGTACTAGCATCTGGGCCTCTGTTAGGTACAGTGTCGGGGCCTGAGTTAGGAATAGTGTTAGGGCCTTAGTTAGGGACAGTATCACGGCCTTGGGACTAAATTCAGGGCCTGAGGTAGTCACAGCATAAGGGCTTTAGTTAGCATAAGAGGCAGGACATTTGCTAGGGACAGGGTTAGGGTAAAGTTTAGGGATCGTGTCAGGAAATGACCTAGGGATAGTGTCAAGAGCTTAGTTACAGTATCAGGGCCTTATTTAGGACCCGTGTCAGGGCTTCAGGTAGGGACAGCGTCAGTGCCTGACTCTGGGAGAGCAACAGGGCCTGAGTGAGGCCTAGCGTCAGGCCCATAGCTGGGGACACTGTCAGGGCATGATGTAGGAGCAGCATCAGGGCCTTTGTTGCATCAGCATTAGTGTCTTAGTTACAGACATGATCAGGGCCTGAGTCAGTCACAGCGTCAAGGCCTCAGTTAGGCATAGCTTCGGGGACTGAGTTACGGACAGCCTCAGGTCTTCCCTTAGGAACAGCGACAGGGCTCTCTTAGGGACGGTGTCAGGACCTTGGTTAGAAATGGGTCAGGATATTAGCTCAGGATAGTGTCCGGATTTTAGTTATTGCCGGCAGCAGGGCCTATATTAGAGATAGATTCCGGGCCTTAGTTAGGGACAGTGTCAGGGCCTTAATTAGGACTAGTCTGGGCCTTAGTTAGGGAGAGCATTACGGCTTCGCTGAGGATAAGGGGCAGGACGTTAGCTCGGGACAGAGTCAGGTTCCAGGCCAGTGGTAGTGTCAGGATGTGAGCTAGGGATAGGGTGAAGACCTTAGTTATTGAGAGCATCAGGGCCTTAGTTAGGACCAGCGTCAGGGCCTTCATCAGGACCAGTGTCAGGGCTTCACGTACGGACAGCGTCAGAGCCTAACTAAGGTACGGCAACGGGGCCTAAGTGAGGCCTATCTTTAGGGCCTGAGTTAGGGACAGTGTCAGGGCATGACTTAGGAGCAGTATAAGGGCCTCTGTAGGATCAGCATTAGGGTCTTCGTTAAAGACATTCTCAGGACCTCTGTTAGGGACCGCCTCAGGGCCTCACTTAGGGACAGCGTCAGGGCTTCCTTTGGGACAGTTTCAGGACCTTGGTAAGACATGGGTCAGGATATTAGCTCGGGAGAATGTCAGGACTTTAGATATTGACTGCAGCAGGGCCTTAGAGACGGTGTCTCAGCCTGACTTAGGACTAGCATCAGAGCCTTTGTTAGGTCCAGTGTCAGGGACTGAGTTAGGTGTAGTGTCAGGGCCTTAGTTAGGGACAGTGTCAGGGCCTGAGTTAGGACGAGCCTCCAGGCCTCAGTTAGGGCCAGGGTCACGGCCTCGGGACTAATTTTAGGGCCTTAGTTAGGAAGAGCATCAGGGATTTATTTAGCATAAGAAGCTCAACATTAGTTAAAGACAAGGTTAGGTTAAGGTCTAGGGATTGTGTCAGGGCATGACCTAGGGATAGTGTCAAGACCTTAGTTACTTAGGGCATCAGGGCCTAATTTAGGACCAGCGTCAGGGCTTCAGGTAGGGATAGCGTCAGAGCCTGACTTAGGGAGAGCGACAGGGCTTGAGTGAGGCCTAGTGTCAGGGCCTTAGCTAGGGATAGTATCAGGGCATGACTTAGGAGCAGCACAAGGGCCTTGGTAGGATCAGCCTCAGGGGCTTTGTTAAAGACATTATCAGGGCCTCTGTTAGGGGCAGCCTTAGGGCCTCCCTTGGGGACAGCGTCAGGGCTTACTTAGGGACAGTTTCAGGAGCTTGGTAAGAGATGGGTCCGGAAATTACCTCAGGATAGTGTCAGGACATTAGATATTGACGGCAGCAGGGCCTTAGTTAGGGACAGTGTCAAGGCCTTAGTTAGTACTAGCATCTGGGCCTCTGTTAGGTACAGTGTCGGGGCCTGAGTTAGGAATAGTGTTAGGGCCTTAGTTAGGGACAGTATCACGGCCTTGGGACTAAATTCAGGGCCTGAGGTAGTCACAGCATAAGGGCTTTAGTTAGCATAAGAGGCAGGACATTTGCTAGGGACAGGGTTAGGGTAAAGTTTAGGGATCGTGTCAGGAAATGACCTAGGGATAGTGTCAAGAGCTTAGTTACAGTATCAGGGCCTTATTTAGGACCAGTGTCAGGGCTTCAGGTAGGGACAGCGTCAGTGCCTGACTCTGGGAGAGCAACATGGCCTGAGTGAGGCCTAGCGTCAGGCCCATAGCTGGGGACACTGTCAGGGCATGATGTAGGAGCAGCATCAGGGCCTTTGTTGCATCAGCATTAGTGTCTTAGTTACAGACATGATCAGGGCCTGAGTTAGTCACAGCGTCAAGGCCTCAGTTAGGCATAGCTTCAGGGACTGAGTTACGGACAGCCTCAGGTCTTCACTTAGGAACAGCGACAGGGCTCTCTTAGGGACGGTGTCAAGACCTTGGTTAGAAATGGATCAGGATATTAGCTCAGGATAGTGTCCGGATTTTAGTTATTGCCGGCAGCAGGGCCTATATTAGAGATAGATTCCGGGCCTTAGTTAGGGACAGTGTCAGGGCCTTAATTAGGACTAGTCTGGGCCTTAGTTAGGGAGAGCATTACGGCTTCGCTGAGGATAAGGGGCAGGACGTTAGCTCAGGACAGAGTCAGGTTCCAGGCCAGTGGTAGTGTCAGGATGTGAGCTAGGGATAGGGTGAAGACCTTAGTTATTGAGAGCATCAGGGCCTTAGTTAGGACCAGCGTCAGGGCCTTCATCAGGACCAGTGTCAGGGCTTCACGTACGGACAGCGTCAGAGCCTAACTAAGGTACGGCAACGGGGCCTAAGTCAGGCCTATCTTTAGGGCCTGAGTTAGGGACAGTGTCAGGGCATGACTTAGGAGCAGTATAAGGGCCTCTGTAGGATCAGCATTAGGGTCTTCGTTAAAGACATTCTCAGGACCTCTGTTAGGGACCGCCTCAGGGCCTCACTTAGGGACAGCGTCAGGGCTTCCTTTGGGACAGTTTCAGGACCTTGGTAAGACATGGGTCAGGATATTAGCTCGGGAGAATGTCAGGACTTTAGATATTGACTGCAGCAGGGCCTTAGAGACGGTGTCTCAGCCTGACTTAGGACTAGCATCAGAGCCTTTGTTAGGTCCAGTGTCAGGGACTGAGTTAGGTGTAGTGTCAGGGCCTTAGTTAGGGACAGTGTCAGGGCCTGAGTTAGGACGAGCCTCCAGGCCTCAGTTAGGGCCAGGGTCACGGCCTCGGGACTAATTTTAGGGCCTTAGTTAGGAAGAGCATCAGGGATTTATTTAGCATAAGAAGCTCAACATTAGTTAAAGACAAGGTTAGGTTAAGGTCTAGGGATTGTGTCAGGGCATGACCTAGGGATAGTGTCAAGACCTTAGTTACTTAGGGCATCAGGGCCTAATTTAGGACCAGCGTCAGGGCTTCAGGTAGGGATAGCGTCAGAGCCTGACTTAGGGAGAGCGACAGGGCTTGAGTGAGGCCTAGTGTCAGAGCCTTAGCTAGGGATAGTATCAGGGCATGACTTAGGAGCAGCACAAGGGCCTTGGTAGGATCAGCCTCAGGGGCTTTGTTAAAGACATTATCAGGGCCTCTGTTAGGGGCAGCCTTAGGGCCTCCCTTGGGGACAGCGTCAGGGCTTACTTAGGGACAGTTTCAGGAGCTTGGTAAGAGATGGGTCCGGAAATCACCTCAGGATAGTGTCAGGACATTAGATATTGACGGCAGCAGGGCCTTAGTTAGGGACAGTGTCAAGGCCTTAGTTAGTACTAGCATCTGGGCCTCTGTTAGGTACAGTGTCGGGGCCTGAGTTAGGAATAGTGTTAGGGCCTTAGTTAGGGACAGTATCACGGCCTTGGGACTAAATTCAGGGCCTGAGGTAGTCACAGCATAAGGGCTTTAGTTAGCATAAGAGGCAGGACATTTGCTAGGGACAGGGTTAGGGTAAAGTTTAGGGATCGTGTCAGGAAATGACCTAGGGATAGTGTCAAGAGCTTAGTTACAGTATCAGGGCCTTATTTAGGACCCGTGTCAGGGCTTCAGGTAGGGACAGCGTCAGTGCCTGACTCTGGGAGAGCAACAGGGCCTGAGTGAGGCCTAGCGTCAGGCCCATAGCTGGGGACACTGTCAGGGCATGATGTAGGAGCAGCATCAGGGCCTTTGTTGCATCAGCATTAGTGTCTTAGTTACAGACATGATCAGGGCCTGAGTCAGTCACAGCGTCAAGGCCTCAGTTAGGCATAGCTTCGGGGACTGAGTTACGGACAGCCTCAGGTCTTCCCTTAGGAACAGCGACAGGGCTCTCTTAGGGACGGTGTCAGGACCTTGGTTAGAAATGGGTCAGGATATTAGCTCAGGATAGTGTCCGGATTTTAGTTATTGCCGGCAGCAGGGCCTATATTAGAGATAGATTCCGGGCCTTAGTTAGGGACAGTGTCAGGGCCTTAATTAGGACTAGTCTGGGCCTTAGTTAGGGAGAGCATTACGGCTTCGCTGAGGATAAGGGGCAGGACGTTAGCTCAGGACAGAGTCAGGTTCCAGGCCAGTGGTAGTGTCAGGATGTGAGCTAGGGATAGGGTGAAGACCTTAGTTATTGAGAGCATCAGGGCCTTAGTTAGGACCAGCGTCAGGGCCTTCATCAGGACCAGTGTCAGGGCTTCACGTACGGACAGCGTCAGAGCCTAACTAAGGTACGGCAACGGGGCCTAAGTGAGGCCTATCTTTAGGGCCTGAGTTAGGGACAGTGTCAGGGCATGACTTAGGAGCAGTATAAGGGCCTCTGTAGGATCAGCATTAGGGTCTTCGTTAAAGACATTCTCAGGACCTCTGTTAGGGACCGCCTCAGGGCCTCACTTAGGGACAGCGTCAGGGCTTCCTTTGGGACAGTTTCAGGACCTTGGTAAGACATGGGTCAGGATATTAGCTCGGGAGAATGTCAGGACTTTAGATATTGACTGCAGCAGGGCCTTAGAGATGGTGTCTCAGCCTGACTTAGGACTAGCATCAGAGCCTTTGTTAGGTCCAGTGTCAGGGACTGAGTTAGGTGTAGTGTCAGGGCCTTAGTTAGGGACAGTGTCAGGGCCTGAGTTAGGACGAGCCTCCAGGCCTCAGTTAGGGCCAGGGTCACGGCCTCGGGACTAATTTTAGGGCCTTAGTTAGGAAGAGCATCAGGGATTTATTTAGCATAAGAAGCTCAACATTAGTTAAAGACAAGGTTAGGTTAAGGTCTAGGGATTGTGTCAGGGCATGACCTAGGGATAGTGTCAAGACCTTAGTTACTTAGGGCATCAGGGCCTAATTTAGGACCAGCGTCAGGGCTTCAGGTAGGGATAGCGTCAGAGCCTGACTTAGGGAGAGCGACAGGGCTTGAGTGAGGCCTAGTGTCAGAGCCTTAGCTAGGGATAGTATCAGGGCATGACTCAGGAGCAGCACAAGGGCCTTGGTAGGATCAGCCTCAGGGGCTTTGTTAAAGACATTATCAGGGCCTCTGTTAGGGGCAGCCTTAGGGCCTCCCTTGGGGACAGCGTCAGGGCTTACTTAGGGACAGTTTCAGGAGCTTGGTAAGAGATGGGTCCGGAAATCACCTCAGGATAGTGTCAGGACATTAGATATTGACGGCAGCAGGGCCTTAGTTAGGGACAGTGTCAAGGCCTTAGTTAGTACTAGCATCTGGGCCTCTGTTAGGTACAGTGTCGGGGCCTGAGTTAGGAATAGTGTTAGGGCCTTAGTTAGGGACAGTATCACGGCCTTGGGACTAAATTCAGGGCCTGAGGTAGTCACAGCATAAGGGCTTTAGTTAGCATAAGAGGCAGGACATTTGCTAGGGACAGGGTTAGGGTAAAGTTTAGGGATCGTGTCAGGAAATGACCTAGGGGTAGTGTCAAGAGCTTAGTTACAGTATCAGGGCCTTATTTAGGACCCGTGTCAGGGCTTCAGGTAGGGACAGCGTCAGTGCCTGACTCTGGGAGAGCAACAGGGCCTGAGTGAGGCCTAGCGTCAGGCCCATAGCTGGGGACACTGTCAGGGCATGATGTAGGAGCAGCATCAGGGCCTTTGTTGCATCAGCATTAGTGTCTTAGTTACAGACATGATCAGGGCCTGAGTCAGTCACAGCGTCAAGGCCTCAGTTAGGCATAGCTTCGGGGACTGAGTTACGGACAGCCTCAGGTCTTCCCTTAGGAACAGCGACAGGGCTCTCTTAGGGACGGTGTCAGGACCTTGGTTAGAAATGGGTCAGGATATTAGCTCAGGATAGTGTCCGGATTTTAGTTATTGCCGGCAGCAGGGCCTATATTAGAGATAGATTCCGGGCCTTAGTTAGGGACAGTGTCAGGGCCTTAATTAGGACTAGTCTGGGCCTTAGTTAGGGAGAGCATTACGGCTTCGCTGAGGATAAGGGGCAGGACGTTAGCTCGGGACAGAGTCAGGTTCCAGGCCAGTGGTAGTGTCAGGATGTGAGCTAGGGATAGGGTGAAGACCTTAGTTATTGAGAGCATCAGGGCCTTAGTTAGGACCAGCGTCAGGGCCTTCATCAGGACCAGTGTCAGGGCTTCACGTACGGACAGCGTCAGAGCCTAACTAAGGTACGGCAACGGGGCCTAAGTCAGGCCTATCTTTAGGGCCTGAGTTAGGGACAGTGTCAGGGCATGACTTAGGAGCAGTATAAGGGCCTCTGTAGGATCAGCATTAGGGTCTTCGTTAAAGACATTCTCAGGACCTCTGTTAGGGACCGCCTCAGGGCCTCACTTAGGGACAGCGTCAGGGCTTCCTTTGGGACAGTTTCAGGACCTTGGTAAGACATGGGTCAGGATATTAGCTCGGGATAATATCAGGACTTTAGATATTGACTGCAGCAGGGCCTTAGAGACGGTGTCTCAGCCTGACTTAGGACTAGCATCAGAGCCTTTGTTAGGTCCAGTGTCAGGGACTGAGTTAGGTGTAGTGTCAGGGCCTTAGTTAGGGACAGTGTCAGGGCCTGAGTTAGGACGAGCCTCCAGGCCTCAGTTAGGGCCAGGGTCACGGCCTCGGGACTAATTTTAGGGCCTTAGTTAGGAAGAGCATCAGGGATTTATTTAGCATAAGAAGCTCAACATTAGTTAAAGACAAGGTTAGGTTAAGGTCTAGGGATTGTGTCAGGGCATGACCTAGGGATAGTGTCAAGACCTTAGTTACTTAGGGCATCAGGGCCTAATTTAGGACCAGCGTCAGGGCTTCAGGTAGGGATAGCGTCAGAGCCTGACTTAGGGAGAGCGACAGGGCTTGAGTGAGGCCTAGTGTCAGAGCCTTAGCTAGGGATAGTATCAGGGCATGACTTAGGAGCAGCACAAGGGCCTTGGTAGGATCAGCCTCAGGGGCTTTGTTAAAGACATTATCAGGGCCTCTGTTAGGGGCAGCCTTAGGGCCTCCCTTGGGGACAGCGTCAGGGCTTACTTAGGGACAGTTTCAGGAGCTTGGTAAGAGATGGGTCCGGAAATTACCTCAGGATAGTGTCAGGACATTAGATATTGACGGCAGCAGGGCCTTAGAGACGGTGTCTCAGCCTGATTTAGGACTAGCATCAGAGCCTTTGTTAGGTCCAGTGTCAGGGACTGAGTTAGGTGTAGTGTCAGGGCCTTAGTTAGGGACAGTGTCAGGGCCTGAGTTAGGACGAGCCTCCAGGCCTCAGTTAGGGCCAGGGTCACGGCCTCGGGACTAATTTTAGGGCCTTAGTTAGGAAGAGCATCAGGGATTTATTTAGCATAAGAAGCTCAACATTAGTTAAAGACAAGGTTAGGTTAAGGTCTAGGGATTGTGTCAGGGCATGACCTAGGGATAGTGTCAAGACCTTAGTTACTTAGGGCATCAGGGCCTAATTTAGGACCAGCGTCAGGGCTTCAGGTAGGGATAGCGTCAGAGCCTGACTTAGGGAGAGCGACAGGGCTTGAGTGAGGCCTAGTGTCAGAGCCTTAGCTAGGGATAGTATCAGGGCATGACTTAGGAGCAGCACAAGGGCCTTGGTAGGATCAGCCTCAGGGGCTTTGTTAAAGACATTATCAGGGCCTCTGTTAGGGGCAGCCTTAGGGCCTCCCTTGGGGACAGCGTCAGGGCTTACTTAGGGACAGTTTCAGGAGCTTGGTAAGAGATGGGTCCGGAAATCACCTCAGGATAGTGTCAGGACATTAGATATTGACGGCAGCAGGGCCTTAGTTAGGGACAGTGTCAAGGCCTTAGTTAGTACTAGCATCTGGGCCTCTGTTAGGTACAGTGTCGGGGCCTGAGTTAGGAATAGTGTTAGGGCCTTAGTTAGGGACAGTATCACGGCCTTGGGACTAAATTCAGGGCCTGAGGTAGTCACAGCATAAGGGCTTTAGTTAGCATAAGAGGCAGGACATTTGCTAGGGACAGGGTTAGGGTAAAGTTTAGGGATCGTGTCAGGAAATGACCTAGGGATAGTGTCAAGAGCTTAGTTACAGTATCAGGGCCTTATTTAGGACCCGTGTCAGGGCTTCAGGTAGGGACAGCGTCAGTGCCTGACTCTGGGAGAGCAACAGGGCCTGAGTGAGGCCTAGCGTCAGGCCCATAGCTGGGGACACTGTCAGGGCATGATGTAGGAGCAGCATCAGGGCCTTTGTTGCATCAGCATTAGTGTCTTAGTTACAGACATGATCAGGGCCTGAGTCAGTCACAGCGTCAAGGCCTCAGTTAGGCATAGCTTCGGGGACTGAGTTACGGACAGCCTCAGGTCTTCCCTTAGGAACAGCGACAGGGCTCTCTTAGGGACGGTGTCAGGACCTTGGTTAGAAATGGGTCAGGATATTAGCTCAGGATAGTGTCCGGATTTTAGTTATTGCCGGCAGCAGGGCCTATATTAGAGATAGATTCCGGGCCTTAGTTAGGGACAGTGTCAGGGCCTTAATTAGGACTAGTCTGGGCCTTAGTTAGGGAGAGCATTACGGCTTCGCTGAGGATAAGGGGCAGGACGTTAGCTCGGGACAGAGTCAGGTTCCAGGCCAGTGGTAGTGTCAGGATGTGAGCTAGGGATAGGGTGAAGACCTTAGTTATTGAGAGCATCAGGGCCTTAGTTAGGACCAGCGTCAGGGCCTTCATCAGGACCAGTGTCAGGGCTTCACGTACGGACAGCGTCAGAGCCTAACTAAGGTACGGCAACGGGGCCTAAGTGAGGCCTATCTTTAGGGCCTGAGTTAGGGACAGTGTCAGGGCATGACTTAGGAGCAGTATAAGGGCCTCTGTAGGATCAGCATTAGGGTCTTCGTTAAAGACATTCTCAGGACCTCTGTTAGGGACCGCCTCAGGGCCTCACTTAGGGACAGCGTCAGGGCTTCCTTTGAGACAGTTTCAGGACCTTGGTAAGACATGGGTCAGGATATTAGCTCGGGAGAATGTCAGGACTTTAGATATTGACTGCAGCAGGGCCTTAGAGACGGTGTCTCAGCCTGACTTAGGACTAGCATCAGAGCCTTTGTTAGGTCCAGTGTCAGGGACTGAGTTAGGTGTAGTGTCAGGGCCTTAGTTAGGGACAGTGTCAGGGCCTGAGTTAGGACGAGCCTCCAGGCCTCAGTTAGGGCCAGGGTCACGGCCTCGGGACTAATTTTAGGGCCTTAGTTAGGAAGAGCATCAGGGATTTATTTAGCATAAGAAGCTCAACATTAGTTAAAGACAAGGTTAGGTTAAGGTCTAGGGATTGTGTCAGGGCATGACCTAGGGATAGTGTCAAGACCTTAGTTACTTAGGGCATCAGGGCCTAATTTAGGACCAGCGTCAGGGCTTCAGGTAGGGATAGCGTCAGAGCCTGACTTAGGGAGAGCGACAGGGCTTGAGTGAGGCCTAGTGTCAGGGCCTTAGCTAGGGATAGTATCAGGGCATGACTTAGGAGCAGCACAAGGGCCTTGGTAGGATCAGCCTCAGGGGCTTTGTTAAAGACATTATCAGGGCCTCTGTTAGGGGCAGCCTTAGGGCCTCCCTTGGGGACAGCGTCAGGGCTTACTTAGGGACAGTTTCAGGAGCTTGGTAAGAGATGGGTCCGGAAATTACCTCAGGATAGTGTCAGGACATTAGATATTGACGGCAGCAGGGCCTTAGTTAGGGACAGTGTCAAGGCCTTAGTTAGTACTAGCATCTGGGCCTCTGTTAGGTACAGTGTCGGGGCCTGAGTTAGGAATAGTGTTAGGGCCTTAGTTAGGGACAGTATCACGGCCTTGGGACTAAATTCAGGGCCTGAGGTAGTCACAGCATAAGGGCTTTAGTTAGCATAAGAGGCAGGACATTTGCTAGGGACAGGGTTAGGGTAAAGTTTAGGGATCGTGTCAGGAAATGACCTAGGGATAGTGTCAAGAGCTTAGTTACAGTATCAGGGCCTTATTTAGGACCAGTGTCAGGGCTTCAGGTAGGGACAGCGTCAGTGCCTGACTCTGGGAGAGCAACATGGCCTGAGTGAGGCCTAGCGTCAGGCCCATAGCTGGGGACACTGTCAGGGCATGATGTAGGAGCAGCATCAGGGCCTTTGTTGCATCAGCATTAGTGTCTTAGTTACAGACATGATCAGGGCCTGAGTTAGTCACAGCGTCAAGGCCTCAGTTAGGCATAGCTTCAGGGACTGAGTTACGGACAGCCTCAGGTCTTCACTTAGGAACAGCGACAGGGCTCTCTTAGGGACGGTGTCAAGACCTTGGTTAGAAATGGATCAGGATATTAGCTCAGGATAGTGTCCGGATTTTAGTTATTGCCGGCAGCAGGGCCTATATTAGAGATAGATTCCGGGCCTTAGTTAGGGACAGTGTCAGGGCCTTAATTAGGACTAGTCTGGGCCTTAGTTAGGGAGAGCATTACGGCTTCGCTGAGGATAAGGGGCAGGACGTTAGCTCAGGACAGAGTCAGGTTCCAGGCCAGTGGTAGTGTCAGGATGTGAGCTAGGGATAGGGTGAAGACCTTAGTTATTGAGAGCATCAGGGCCTTAGTTAGGACCAGCGTCAGGGCCTTCATCAGGACCAGTGTCAGGGCTTCACGTACGGACAGCGTCAGAGCCTAACTAAGGTACGGCAACGGGGCCTAAGTCAGGCCTATCTTTAGGGCCTGAGTTAGGGACAGTGTCAGGGCATGACTTAGGAGCAGTATAAGGGCCTCTGTAGGATCAGCATTAGGGTCTTCGTTAAAGACATTCTCAGGACCTCTGTTAGGGACCGCCTCAGGGCCTCACTTAGGGACAGCGTCAGGGCTTCCTTTGGGACAGTTTCAGGACCTTGGTAAGACATGGGTCAGGATATTAGCTCGGGAGAATGTCAGGACTTTAGATATTGACTGCAGCAGGGCCTTAGAGACGGTGTCTCAGCCTGACTTAGGACTAGCATCAGAGCCTTTGTTAGGTCCAGTGTCAGGGACTGAGTTAGGTGTAGTGTCAGGGCCTTAGTTAGGGACAGTGTCAGGGCCTGAGTTAGGACGAGCCTCCAGGCCTCAGTTAGGGCCAGGGTCACGGCCTCGGGACTAATTTTAGGGCCTTAGTTAGGAAGAGCATCAGGGATTTATTTAGCATAAGAAGCTCAACATTAGTTAAAGACAAGGTTAGGTTAAGGTCTAGGGATTGTGTCAGGGCATGACCTAGGGATAGTGTCAAGACCTTAGTTACTTAGGGCATCAGGGCCTAATTTAGGACCAGCGTCAGGGCTTCAGGTAGGGATAGCGTCAGAGCCTGACTTAGGGAGAGCGACAGGGCTTGAGTGAGGCCTAGTGTCAGAGCCTTAGCTAGGGATAGTATCAGGGCATGACTTAGGAGCAGCACAAGGGCCTTGGTAGGATCAGCCTCAGGGGCTTTGTTAAAGACATTATCAGGGCCTCTGTTAGGGGCAGCCTTAGGGCCTCCCTTGGGGACAGCGTCAGGGCTTACTTAGGGACAGTTTCAGGAGCTTGGTAAGAGATGGGTCCGGAAATCACCTCAGGATAGTGTCAGGACATTAGATATTGACGGCAGCAGGGCCTTAGTTAGGGACAGTGTCAAGGCCTTAGTTAGTACTAGCATCTGGGCCTCTGTTAGGTACAGTGTCGGGGCCTGAGTTAGGAATAGTGTTAGGGCCTTAGTTAGGGACAGTATCACGGCCTTGGGACTAAATTCAGGGCCTGAGGTAGTCACAGCATAAGGGCTTTAGTTAGCATAAGAGGCAGGACATTTGCTAGGGACAGGGTTAGGGTAAAGTTTAGGGATCGTGTCAGGAAATGACCTAGGGATAGTGTCAAGAGCTTAGTTACAGTATCAGGGCCTTATTTAGGACCCGTGTCAGGGCTTCAGGTAGGGACAGCGTCAGTGCCTGACTCTGGGAGAGCAACAGGGCCTGAGTGAGGCCTAGCGTCAGGCCCATAGCTGGGGACACTGTCAGGGCATGATGTAGGAGCAGCATCAGGGCCTTTGTTGCATCAGCATTAGTGTCTTAGTTACAGACATGATCAGGGCCTGAGTCAGTCACAGCGTCAAGGCCTCAGTTAGGCATAGCTTCGGGGACTGAGTTACGGACAGCCTCAGGTCTTCCCTTAGGAACAGCGACAGGGCTCTCTTAGGGACGGTGTCAGGACCTTGGTTAGAAATGGGTCAGGATATTAGCTCAGGATAGTGTCCGGATTTTAGTTATTGCCGGCAGCAGGGCCTATATTAGAGATAGATTCCGGGCCTTAGTTAGGGACAGTGTCAGGGCCTTAATTAGGACTAGTCTGGGCCTTAGTTAGGGAGAGCATTACGGCTTCGCTGAGGATAAGGGGCAGGACGTTAGCTCAGGACAGAGTCAGGTTCCAGGCCAGTGGTAGTGTCAGGATGTGAGCTAGGGATAGGGTGAAGACCTTAGTTATTGAGAGCATCAGGGCCTTAGTTAGGACCAGCGTCAGGGCCTTCATCAGGACCAGTGTCAGGGCTTCACGTACGGACAGCGTCAGAGCCTAACTAAGGTACGGCAACGGGGCCTAAGTGAGGCCTATCTTTAGGGCCTGAGTTAGGGACAGTGTCAGGGCATGACTTAGGAGCAGTATAAGGGCCTCTGTAGGATCAGCATTAGGGTCTTCGTTAAAGACATTCTCAGGACCTCTGTTAGGGACCGCCTCAGGGCCTCACTTAGGGACAGCGTCAGGGCTTCCTTTGGGACAGTTTCAGGACCTTGGTAAGACATGGGTCAGGATATTAGCTCGGGAGAATGTCAGGACTTTAGATATTGACTGCAGCAGGGCCTTAGAGACGGTGTCTCAGCCTGACTTAGGACTAGCATCAGAGCCTTTGTTAGGTCCAGTGTCAGGGACTGAGTTAGGTGTAGTGTCAGGGCCTTAGTTAGGGACAGTGTCAGGGCCTGAGTTAGGACGAGCCTCCAGGCCTCAGTTAGGGCCAGGGTCACGGCCTCGGGACTAATTTTAGGGCCTTAGTTAGGAAGAGCATCAGGGATTTATTTAGCATAAGAAGCTCAACATTAGTTAAAGACAAGGTTAGGTTAAGGGTCTAGGGATTGTGTCAGGGCATGACCTAGGGATAGTGTCAAGACCTTAGTTACTTAGGGCATCAGGGCCTAATTTAGGACCAGCGTCAGGGCTTCAGGTAGGGATAGTGTCAGAGCCTGACTTAGGGAGAGCGACAGGGCTTGAGTGAGGCTTAGTGTCAGAGCCTTAGCTAGGGATAGTATCAGGGCATGACTTAGGAGCAGCACAAGGGCCTTGGTAGGATCAGCCTCAGGGGCTTTGTTAAAGATATTATCAGGGCCTCTGTTAGGGGCAGCCTTAGGGCCTCCCTTGGGGACAGCGTCAGGGCTTACTTAGGGACAGTTTCAGGAGCTTGGTAAGAGATGGGTCCGGAAATCACCTCAGGATAGTGTCAGGACATTAGATATTGACGGCAGCAGGGCCTTAGTTAGGGACAGTGTCAAGGCCTTAGTTAGTACTAGCATCTGGGCCTCTGTTAGGTACAGTGTCGGGGCCTGAGTTAGGAATAGTGTTAGGGCCTTAGTTAGGGACAGTATCACGGCCTTGGGACTAAATTCAGGGCCTGAGGTAGTCACAGCATAAGGGCTTTAGTTAGCATAAGAGGCAGGACATTTGCTAGGGACAGGGTTAGGGTAAAGTTTAGGGATCGTGTCAGGAAATGACCTAGGGATAGTGTCAAGAGCTTAGTTACAGTATCAGGGCCTTATTTAGGACCCGTGTCAGGGCTTCAGGTAGGGACAGCGTCAGTGCCTGACTCTGGGAGAGCAACAGGGCCTGAGTGAGGCCTAGCGTCAGGCCCATAGCTGGGGACACTGTCAGGGCATGATGTAGGAGCAGCATCAGGGCCTTTGTTGCATCAGCATTAGTGTCTTAGTTACAGACATGATCAGGGCCTGAGTCAGTCACAGCGTCAAGGCCTCAGTTAGGCATAGCTTCGGGGACTGAGTTACGGACAGCCTCAGGTCTTCCCTTAGGAACAGCGACAGGGCTCTCTTAGGGACGGTGTCAGGACCTTGGTTAGAAATGGGTCAGGATATTAGCTCAGGATAGTGTCCGGATTTTAGTTATTGCCGGCAGCAGGGCCTATATTAGAGATAGATTCCGGGCCTTAGTTAGGGACAGTGTCAGGGCCTTAATTAGGACTAGTCTGGGCCTTAGTTAGGGAGAGCATTACGGCTTCGCTGAGGATAAGGGGCAGGACGTTAGCTCGGGACAGAGTCAGGTTCCAGGCCAGTGGTAGTGTCAGGATGTGAGCTAGGGATAGGGTGAAGACCTTAGTTATTGAGAGCATCAGGGCCTTAGTTAGGACCAGCGTCAGGGCCTTCATCAGGACCAGTGTCAGGGCTTCACGTACGGACAGCGTCAGAGCCTAACTAAGGTACGGCAACGGGGCCTAAGTGAGGCCTATCTTTAGGGCCTGAGTTAGGGACAGTGTCAGGGCATGACTTAGGAGCAGTATAAGGGCCTCTGTAGGATCAGCATTAGGGTCTTCGTTAAAGACATTCTCAGGACCTCTGTTAGGGACCGCCTCAGGGCCTCACTTAGGGACAGCGTCAGGGCTTCCTTTGGGACAGTTTCAGGACCTTGGTAAGACATGGGTCAGGATATTAGCTCGGGAGAATGTCAGGACTTTAGATATTGACTGCAGCAGGGCCTTAGAGACGGTGTCTCAGCCTGACTTAGGACTAGCATCAGAGCCTTTGTTAGGTCCAGTGTCAGAGACTGAGTTAGGTGTAGTGTCAGGGCCTTAGTTAGGGACAGTGTCAGGGCCTGAGTTAGGACGAGCCTCCAGGCCTCAGTTAGGGCCAGGGTCACGGCCTCGGGACTAATTTTAGGGCCTTAGTTAGGAAGAGCATCAGGGATTTATTTAGCATAAGAAGCTCAACATTAGTTAAAGACAAGGTTAGGTTAAGGTCTAGGGATTGTGTCAGGGCATGACCTAGGGATAGTGTCAAGACCTTAGTTACTTAGGGCATCAGGGCCTAATTTAGGACCAGCGTCAGGGCTTCAGGTAGGGATAGTGTCAGAGCCTGACTTAGGGAGAGCGACAGGGCTTGAGTGAGGCTTAGTGTCAGAGCCTTAGCTAGGGATAGTATCAGGGCATGACTTAGGAGCAGCACAAGGGCCTTGGTAGGATCAGCCTCAGGGGCTTTGTTAAAGACATTATCAGGGCCTCTGTTAGGGGCAGCCTTAGGGCCTCCCTTGGGGACAGCGTCAGGGCTTACTTAGGGACAGTTTCAGGAGCTTGGTAAGAGATGGGTCCGGAAATCACCTCAGGATAGTGTCAGGACATTAGATATTGACGGCAGCAGGGCCTTAGTTAGGGACAGTGTCAAGGCCTTAGTTAGTACTAGCATCTGGGCCTCTGTTAGGTACAGTGTCGGGGCCTGAGTTAGGAATAGTGTTAGGGCCTTAGTTAGGGACAGTATCACGGCCTTGGGACTAAATTCAGGGCCTGAGGTAGTCACAGCATAAGGGCTTTAGTTAGCATAAGAGGCAGGACATTTGCTAGGGACAGGGTTAGGGTAAAGTTTAGGGATCGTGTCAGGAAATGACCTAGGGATAGTGTCAAGAGCTTAGTTACAGTATCAGGGCCTTATTTAGGACCCGTGTCAGGGCTTCAGGTAGGGACAGCGTCAGTGCCTGACTCTGGGAGAGCAACAGGGCCTGAGTGAGGCCTAGCGTCAGGCCCATAGCTGGGGACACTGTCAGGGCATGATGTAGGAGCAGCATCAGGGCCTTTGTTGCATCAGCATTAGTGTCTTAGTTACAGACATGATCAGGGCCTGAGTCAGTCACAGCGTCAAGGCCTCAGTTAGGCATAGCTTCGGGGACTGAGTTACGGACAGCCTCAGGTCTTCCCTTAGGAACAGCGACAGGGCTCTCTTAGGGACGGTGTCAGGACCTTGGTTAGAAATGGGTCAGGATATTAGCTCAGGATAGTGTCCGGATTTTAGTTATTGCCGGCAGCAGGGCCTATATTAGAGATAGATTCCGGGCCTTAGTTAGGGACAGTGTCAGGGCCTTAATTAGGACTAGTCTGGGCCTTAGTTAGGGAGAGCATTACGGCTTCGCTGAGGATAAGGGGCAGGACGTTAGCTCGGGACAGAGTCAGGTTCCAGGCCAGTGGTAGTGTCAGGATGTGAGCTAGGGATAGGGTGAAGACCTTAGTTATTGAGAGCATCAGGGCCTTAGTTAGGACCAGCGTCAGGGCCTTCATCAGGACCAGTGTCAGGGCTTCACGTACGGACAGCGTCAGAGCCTAACTAAGGTACGGCAACGGGGCCTAAGTCAGGCCTATCTTTAGGGCCTGAGTTAGGGACAGTGTCAGGGCATGACTTAGGAGCAGTATAAGGGCCTCTGTAGGATCAGCATTAGGGTCTTCGTTAAAGACATTCTCAGGACCTCTGTTAGGGACCGCCTCAGGGCCTCACTTAGGGACAGCGTCAGGGCTTCCTTTGGGACAGTTTCAGGACCTTGGTAAGACATGGGTCAGGATATTAGCTCGGGAGAATGTCAGGACTTTAGATATTGACTGCAGCAGGGCCTTAGAGACGGTGTCTCAGCCTGACTTAGGACTAGCATCAGAGCCTTTGTTAGGTCCAGTGTCAGAGACTGAGTTAGGTGTAGTGTCAGGGCCTTAGTTAGGGACAGTGTCAGGGCCTGAGTTAGGACGAGCCTCCAGGCCTCAGTTAGGGCCAGGGTCACGGCCTCGGGACTAATTTTAGGGCCTTAGTTAGGAAGAGCATCAGGGATTTATTTAGCATAAGAAGCTCAACATTAGTTAAAGACAAGGTTAGGTTAAGGTCTAGGGATTGTGTCAGGGCATGACCTAGGGATAGTGTCAAGACCTTAGTTACTTAGGGCATCAGGGCCTAATTTAGGACCAGCGTCAGGGCTTCAGGTAGGGATAGTGTCAGAGCCTGACTTAGGGAGAGCGACAGGGCTTGAGTGAGGCTTAGTGTCAGAGCCTTAGCTAGGGATAGTATCAGGGCATGACTTAGGAGCAGCACAAGGGCCTTGGTAGGATCAGCCTCAGGGGCTTTGTTAAAGACATTATCAGGGCCTCTGTTAGGGGCAGCCTTAGGGCCTCCCTTGGGGACAGCGTCAGGGCTTACTTAGGGACAGTTTCAGGAGCTTGGTAAGAGATGGGTCCGGAAATCACCTCAGGATAGTGTCAGGACATTAGATATTGACGGCAGCAGGGCCTTAGTTAGGGACAGTGTCAAGGCCTTAGTTAGTACTAGCATCTGGGCCTCTGTTAGGTACAGTGTCGGGGCCTGAGTTAGGAATAGTGTTAGGGCCTTAGTTAGGGACAGTATCACGGCCTTGGGACTAAATTCAGGGCCTGAGGTAGTCACAGCATAAGGGCTTTAGTTAGCATAAGAGGCAGGACATTTGCTAGGGACAGGGTTAGGGTAAAGTTTAGGGATCGTGTCAGGAAATGACCTAGGGATAGTGTCAAGAGCTTAGTTACAGTATCAGGGCCTTATTTAGGACCCGTGTCAGGGCTTCAGGTAGGGACAGCGTCAGTGCCTGACTCTGGGAGAGCAACAGGGCCTGAGTGAGGCCTAGCGTCAGGCCCATAGCTGGGGACACTGTCAGGGCATGATGTAGGAGCAGCATCAGGGCCTTTGTTGCATCAGCATTAGTGTCTTAGTTACAGACATGATCAGGGCCTGAGTCAGTCACAGCGTCAAGGCCTCAGTTAGGCATAGCTTCGGGGACTGAGTTACGGACAGCCTCAGGTCTTCCCTTAGGAACAGCGACAGGGCTCTCTTAGGGACGGTGTCAGGACCTTGGTTAGAAATGGGTCAGGATATTAGCTCAGGATAGTGTCCGGATTTTAGTTATTGCCGGCAGCAGGGCCTATATTAGAGATAGATTCCGGGCCTTAGTTAGGGACAGTGTCAGGGCCTTAATTAGGACTAGTCTGGGCCTTAGTTAGGGAGAGCATTACGGCTTCGCTGAGGATAAGCGGCAGGACGTTAGCTCAGGACAGAGTCAGGTTCCAGGCCAGTGGTAGTGTCAGGATGTGAGCTAGGGATAGGGTGAAGACCTTAGTTATTGAGAGCATCAGGGCCTTAGTTAGGACCAGCGTCAGGGCCTTCATCAGGACCAGTGTCAGGGCTTCACGTACGGACAGCGTCAGAGCCTAACTAAGGTACGGCAACGGGGCCTAAGTGAGGCCTATCTTTAGGGCCTGAGTTAGGGACAGTGTCAGGGCATGACTTAGGAGCAGTATAAGGGCCTCTGTAGGATCAGCATTAGGGTCTTCGTTAAAGACATTCTCAGGACCTCTGTTAGGGACCGCCTCAGGGCCTCACTTAGGGACAGCGTCAGGGCTTCCTTTGGGACAGTTTCAGGACCTTGGTAAGACATGGGTCAGGATATTAGCTCGGGAGAATGTCAGGACTTTAGATATTGACTGCAGCAGGGCCTTAGAGACGGTGTCTCAGCCTGACTTAGGACTAGCATCAGAGCCTTTGTTAGGTCCAGTGTCAGGGACTGAGTTAGGTGTAGTGTCAGGGCCTTAGTTAGGGACAGTGTCAGGGCCTGAGTTAGGACGAGCCTCCAGGCCTCAGTTAGGGCCAGGGTCACGGCCTCGGGACTAATTTTAGGGCCTTAGTTAGGAAGAGCATCAGGGATTTATTTAGCATAAGAAGCTCAACATTAGTTAAAGACAAGGTTAGGTTAAGGGTCTAGGGATTGTGTCAGGGCATGACCTAGGGATAGTGTCAAGACCTTAGTTACTTAGGGCATCAGGGCCTAATTTAGGACCAGCGTCAGGGCTTCAGGTAGGGATAGTGTCAGAGCCTGACTTAGGGAGAGCGACAGGGCTTGAGTGAGGCTTAGTGTCAGAGCCTTAGCTAGGGATAGTATCAGGGCATGACTTAGGAGCAGCACAAGGGCCTTGGTAGGATCAGCCTCAGGGGCTTTGTTAAAGATATTATCAGGGCCTCTGTTAGGGGCAGCCTTAGGGCCTCCCTTGGGGACAGCGTCAGGGCTTACTTAGGGACAGTTTCAGGAGCTTGGTAAGAGATGGGTCCGGAAATCACCTCAGGATAGTGTCAGGACATTAGATATTGACGGCAGCAGGGCCTTAGTTAGGGACAGTGTCAAGGCCTTAGTTAGTACTAGCATCTGGGCCTCTGTTAGGTACAGTGTCGGGGCCTGAGTTAGGAATAGTGTTAGGGCCTTAGTTAGGGACAGTATCACGGCCTTGGGACTAAATTCAGGGCCTGAGGTAGTCACAGCATAAGGGCTTTAGTTAGCATAAGAGGCAGGACATTTGCTAGGGACAGGGTTAGGGTAAAGTTTAGGGATCGTGTCAGGAAATGACCTAGGGGTAGTGTCAAGAGCTTAGTTACAGTATCAGGGCCTTATTTAGGACCCGTGTCAGGGCTTCAGGTAGGGACAGCGTCAGTGCCTGACTCTGGGAGAGCAACAGGGCCTGAGTGAGGCCTAGCGTCAGGCCCATAGCTGGGGACACTGTCAGGGCATGATGTAGGAGCAGCATCAGGGCCTTTGTTGCATCAGCATTAGTGTCTTAGTTACAGACATGATCAGGGCCTGAGTCAGTCACAGCGTCAAGGCCTCAGTTAGGCATAGCTTCGGGGACTGAGTTACGGACAGCCTCAGGTCTTCCCTTAGGAACAGCGACAGGGCTCTCTTAGGGACGGTGTCAGGACCTTGGTTAGAAATGGGTCAGGATATTAGCTCAGGATAGTGTCCGGATTTTAGTTATTGCCGGCAGCAGGGCCTATATTAGAGATAGATTCCGGGCCTTAGTTAGGGACAGTGTCAGGGCCTTAATTAGGACTAGTCTGGGCCTTAGTTAGGGAGAGCATTACGGCTTCGCTGAGGATAAGGGGCAGGACGTTAGCTCGGGACAGAGTCAGGTTCCAGGCCAGTGGTAGTGTCAGGATGTGAGCTAGGGATAGGGTGAAGACCTTAGTTATTGAGAGCATCAGGGCCTTAGTTAGGACCAGCGTCAGGGCCTTCATCAGGACCAGTGTCAGGGCTTCACGTACGGACAGCGTCAGAGCCTAACTAAGGTACGGCAACGGGGCCTAAGTCAGGCCTATCTTTAGGGCCTGAGTTAGGGACAGTGTCAGGGCATGACTTAGGAGCAGTATAAGGGCCTCTGTAGGATCAGCATTAGGGTCTTCGTTAAAGACATTCTCAGGACCTCTGTTAGGGACCGCCTCAGGGCCTCACTTAGGGACAGCGTCAGGGCTTCCTTTGGGACAGTTTCAGGACCTTGGTAAGACATGGGTCAGGATATTAGCTCGGGAGAATGTCAGGACTTTAGATATTGACTGCAGCAGGGCCTTAGAGACGGTGTCTCAGCCTGACTTAGGACTAGCATCAGAGCCTTTGTTAGGTCCAGTGTCAGAGACTGAGTTAGGTGTAGTGTCAGGGCCTTAGTTAGGGACAGTGTCAGGGCCTGAGTTAGGACGAGCCTCCAGGCCTCAGTTAGGGCCAGGGTCACGGCCTCGGGACTAATTTTAGGGCCTTAGTTAGGAAGAGCATCAGGGATTTATTTAGCATAAGAAGCTCAACATTAGTTAAAGACAAGGTTAGGTTAAGGTCTAGGGATTGTGTCAGGGCATGACCTAGGGATAGTGTCAAGACCTTAGTTACTTAGGGCATCAGGGCCTAATTTAGGACCAGCGTCAGGGCTTCAGGTAGGGATAGTGTCAGAGCCTGACTTAGGGAGAGCGACAGGGCTTGAGTGAGGCTTAGTGTCAGAGCCTTAGCTAGGGATTGTATCAGGGCATGACTTAGGAGCAGCACAAGGGCCTTGGTAGGATCAGCCTCAGGGGCTTTGTTAAAGATATTATCAGGGCCTCTGTTAGGGGCAGCCTTAGGGCCTCCCTTGGGGACAGCGTCAGGGCTTACTTAGGGACAGTTTCAGGAGCTTGGTAAGAGATGGGTCCGGAAATCACCTCAGGATAGTGTCAGGACATTAGATATTGACGGCAGCAGGGCCTTAGAGACGGTGTCTCAGCCTGATTTAGGACTAGCATCAGAGCCTTTGTTAGGTCCAGTGTCAGGGACTGAGTTAGGTGTAGTGTCAGGGCCTTAGTTAGGGACAGTGTCAGGGCCTGAGTTAGGACGAGCCTCCAGGCCTCAGTTAGGGCCAGGGTCACGGCCTCGGGACTAATTTTAGGGCCTTAGTTAGGAAGAGCATCAGGGATTTATTTAGCATAAGAAACTCAACATTAGTTAAAGACAAGGTTAGGTTAAGGTCTAGGGATTGTGTCAGGGCATGACCTAGGGATAGTGTCAAGACCTTAGTTACTTAGGGCATCAGGGCCTAATTTAGGACCAGCGTCAGGGCTTCAGGTAGGGATAGCGTCAGAGCCTGACTTAGGGAGAGCGACAGGGCTTGAGTGAGGCCTAGTGTCAGAGCCTTAGCTAGGGATAGTATCAGGGCATGACTTAGGAGCAGCACAAGGGCCTTGGTAGGATCAGCCTCAGGGGCTTTGTTAAAGACATTATCAGGGCCTCTGTTAGGGGCAGCCTTAGGGCCTCCCTTGGGGACAGCGTCAGGGCTTACTTAGGGACAGTTTCAGGAGCTTGGTAAGAGATGGGTCCGGAAATCACCTCAGGATAGTGTCAGGACATTAGATATTGACGGCAGCAGGGCCTTAGTTAGGGACAGTGTCAAGGCCTTAGTTAGTACTAGCATCTGGGCCTCTGTTAGGTACAGTGTCGGGGCCTGAGTTAGGAATAGTGTTAGGGCCTTAGTTAGGGACAGTATCACGGCCTTGGGACTAAATTCAGGGCCTGAGGTAGTCACAGCATAAGGGCTTTAGTTAGCATAAGAGGCAGGACATTAGCTAGGGACAGGGTTAGGGTAAAGTTTAGGGATCGTGTCAGGAAATGACCTAGGGATAGTGTCAAGAGCTTAGTTACAGTATCAGGGCCTTATTTAGGACCCGTGTCAGGGCTTCAGGTAGGGACAGCGTCAGTGCCTGACTCTGGGAGAGCAACAGGGCCTGAGTGAGGCCTAGCGTCAGGCCCATAGCTGGGGACACTGTCAGGGCATGATGTAGGAGCAGCATCAGGGCCTTTGTTGCATCAGCATTAGTGTCTTAGTTACAGACATGATCAGGGCCTGAGTCAGTCACAGCGTCAAGGCCTCAGTTAGGCATAGCTTCGGGGACTGAGTTACGGACAGCCTCAGGTCTTCCCTTAGGAACAGCGACAGGGCTCTCTTAGGGACGGTGTCAGGACCTTGGTTAGAAATGGGTCAGGATATTAGCTCAGGATAGTGTCCGGATTTTAGTTATTGCCGGCAGCAGGGCCTATATTAGAGATAGATTCCGGGCCTTAGTTAGGGACAGTGTCAGGGCCTTAATTAGGACTAGTCTGGGCCTTAGTTAGGGAGAGCATTACGGCTTCGCTGAGGATAAGGGGCAGGACGTTAGCTCGGGACAGAGTCAGGTTCCAGGCCAGTGGTAGTGTCAGGATGTGAGCTAGGGATAGGGTGAAGACCTTAGTTATTGAGAGCATCAGGGCCTTAGTTAGGACCAGCGTCAGGGCCTTCATCAGGACCAGTGTCAGGGCTTCACGTACGGACAGCGTCAGAGCCTAACTAAGGTACGGCAACGGGGCCTAAGTCAGGCCTATCTTTAGGGCCTGAGTTAGGGACAGTGTCAGGGCATGACTTAGGAGCAGTATAAGGGCCTCTGTAGGATCAGCATTAGGGTCTTCGTTAAAGATATTCTCAGGACCTCTGTTAGGGACCGCCTCAGGGCCTCACTTAGGGACAGCGTCAGGGCTTCCTTTGGGACAGTTTCAGGACCTTGGTAAGACATGGGTCAGGATATTAGCTCGGGATAATGTCAGGACTTTAGATATTGACTGCAGCAGGGCCTTAGAGACGGTGTCTCAGCCTGACTTAGGACTAGCATCAGAGCCTTTGTTAGGTCCAGTGTCAGGGACTGAGTTAGGTGTAGTGTCAGGGCCTTAGTTAGGGACAGTGTCAGGGCCTGAGTTAGGACGAGCCTCCAGGCCTCAGTTAGGGCCAGGGTCACGGCCTCGGGACTAATTTTAGGGCCTTAGTTAGGAAGAGCATCAGGGATTTATTTAGCATAAGAAGCTCAACATTAGTTAAAGACAAGGTTAGGTTAAGGTCTAGGGATTGTGTCAGGGCATGACCTAGGGATAGTGTCAAGACCTTAGTTACTTAGGGCATCAGGGCCTAATTTAGGACCAGCGTCAGGGCTTCAGGTAGGGATAGCGTCAGAGCCTGACTTAGGGAGAGCGACAGGGCTTGAGTGAGGCCTAGTGTCAGAGCCTTAGCTAGGGATAGTATCAGGGCATGACTTAGGAGCAGCACAAGGGCCTTGGTAGGATCAGCCTCAGGGGCTTTGTTAAAGACATTATCAGGGCCTCTGTTAGGGGCAGCCTTAGGGCCTCCCTTGGGGACAGCGTCAGGGCTTACTTAGGGACAGTTTCAGGAGCTTGGTAAGAGATGGGTCCGGAAATCACCTCAGGATAGTGTCAGGACATTAGATATTGACGGCAGCAGGGCCTTAGTTAGGGACAGTGTCAAGGCCTTAGTTAGTACTAGCATCTGGGCCTCTGTTAGGTACAGTGTCGGGGCCTGAGTTAGGAATAGTGTTAGGGCCTTAGTTAGGGACAGTATCACGGCCTTGGGACTAAATTCAGGGCCTGAGGTAGTCACAGCATAAGGGCTTTAGTTAGCATAAGAGGCAGGACATTTGCTAGGGACAGGGTTAGGGTAAAGTTTAGGGATCGTGTCAGGAAATGACCTAGGGGTAGTGTCAAGAGCTTAGTTACAGTATCAGGGCCTTATTTAGGACCCGTGTCAGGGCTTCAGGTAGGGACAGCGTCAGTGCCTGACTCTGGGAGAGCAACAGGGCCTGAGTGAGGCCTAGCGTCAGGCCCATAGCTGGGGACACTGTCAGGGCATGATGTAGGAGCAGCATCAGGGCCTTTGTTGCATCAGCATTAGTGTCTTAGTTACAGACATGATCAGGGCCTGAGTCAGTCACAGCGTCAAGGCCTCAGTTAGGCATAGCTTCGGGGACTGAGTTACGGACAGCCTCAGGTCTTCCCTTAGGAACAGCGACAGGGCTCTCTTAGGGACGGTGTCAGGACCTTGGTTAGAAATGGGTCAGGATATTAGCTCAGGATAGTGTCCGGATTTTAGTTATTGCCGGCAGCAGGGCCTATATTAGAGATAGATTCCGGGCCTTAGTTAGGGACAGTGTCAGGGCCTTAATTAGGACTAGTCTGGGCCTTAGTTAGGGAGAGCATTACGGCTTCGCTGAGGATAAGGGGCAGGACGTTAGCTCGGGACAGAGTCAGGTTCCAGGCCAGTGGTAGTGTCAGGATGTGAGCTAGGGATAGGGTGAAGACCTTAGTTATTGAGAGCATCAGGGCCTTAGTTAGGACCAGCGTCAGGGCCTTCATCAGGACCAGTGTCAGGGCTTCACGTACGGACAGCGTCAGAGCCTAACTAAGGTACGGCAACGGGGCCTAAGTCAGGCCTATCTTTAGGGCCTGAGTTAGGGACAGTGTCAGGGCATGACTTAGGAGCAGTATAAGGGCCTCTGTAGGATCAGCATTAGGGTCTTCGTTAAAGACATTCTCAGGACCTCTGTTAGGGACCGCCTCAGGGCCTCACTTAGGGACAGCGTCAGGGCTTCCTTTGGGACAGTTTCAGGACCTTGGTAAGACATGGGTCAGGATATTAGCTCGGGAGAATGTCAGGACTTTAGATATTGACTGCAGCAGGGCCTTAGAGACGGTGTCTCAGCCTGACTTAGGACTAGCATCAGAGCCTTTGTTAGGTCCAGTGTCAGAGACTGAGTTAGGTGTAGTGTCAGGGCCTTAGTTAGGGACAGTGTCAGGGCCTGAGTTAGGACGAGCCTCCAGGCCTCAGTTAGGGCCAGGGTCACGGCCTCGGGACTAATTTTAGGGCCTTAGTTAGGAAGAGCATCAGGGATTTATTTAGCATAAGAAGCTCAACATTAGTTAAAGACAAGGTTAGGTTAAGGTCTAGGGATTGTGTCAGGGCATGACCTAGGGATAGTGTCAAGACCTTAGTTACTTAGGGCATCAGGGCCTAATTTAGGACCAGCGTCAGGGCTTCAGGTAGGGATAGTGTCAGAGCCTGACTTAGGGAGAGCGACAGGGCTTGAGTGAGGCTTAGTGTCAGAGCCTTAGCTAGGGATAGTATCAGGGCATGACTTAGGAGCAGCACAAGGGCCTTGGTAGGATCAGCCTCAGGGGCTTTGTTAAAGACATTATCAGGGCCTCTGTTAGGGGCAGCCTTAGGGCCTCCCTTGGGGACAGCGTCAGGGCTTACTTAGGGACAGTTTCAGGAGCTTGGTAAGAGATGGGTCCGGAAATCACCTCAGGATAGTGTCAGGACATTAGATATTGACGGCAGCAGGGCCTTAGTTAGGGACAGTGTCAAGGCCTTAGTTAGTACTAGCATCTGGGCCTCTGTTAGGTACAGTGTCGGGGCCTGAGTTAGGAATAGTGTTAGGGCCTTAGTTAGGGACAGTATCACGGCCTTGGGACTAAATTCAGGGCCTGAGGTAGTCACAGCATAAGGGCTTTAGTTAGCATAAGAGGCAGGACATTTGCTAGGGACAGGGTTAGGGTAAAGTTTAGGGATCGTGTCAGGAAATGACCTAGGGGTAGTGTCAAGAGCTTAGTTACAGTATCAGGGCCTTATTTAGGACCCGTGTCAGGGCTTCAGGTAGGGACAGCGTCAGTGCCTGACTCTGGGAGAGCAACAGGGCCTGAGTGAGGCCTAGCGTCAGGCCCATAGCTGGGGACACTGTCAGGGCATGATGTAGGAGCAGCATCAGGGCCTTTGTTGCATCAGCATTAGTGTCTTAGTTACAGACATGATCAGGGCCTGAGTCAGTCACAGCGTCAAGGCCTCAGTTAGGCATAGCTTCGGGGACTGAGTTACGGACAGCCTCAGGTCTTCCCTTAGGAACAGCGACAGGGCTCTCTTAGGGACGGTGTCAGGACCTTGGTTAGAAATGGGTCAGGATATTAGCTCAGGATAGTGTCCGGATTTTAGTTATTGCCGGCAGCAGGGCCTATATTAGAGATAGATTCCGGGCCTTAGTTAGGGACAGTGTCAGGGCCTTAATTAGGACTAGTCTGGGCCTTAGTTAGGGAGAGCATTACGGCTTCGCTGAGGATAAGGGGCAGGACGTTAGCTCGGGACAGAGTCAGGTTCCAGGCCAGTGGTAGTGTCAGGATGTGAGCTAGGGATAGGGTGAAGACCTTAGTTATTGAGAGCATCAGGGCCTTAGTTAGGACCAGCGTCAGGGCCTTCATCAGGACCAGTGTCAGGGCTTCACGTACGGACAGCGTCAGAGCCTAACTAAGGTACGGCAACGGGGCCTAAGTCAGGCCTATCTTTAGGGCCTGAGTTAGGGACAGTGTCAGGGCATGACTTAGGAGCAGTATAAGGGCCTCTGTAGGATCAGCATTAGGGTCTTCGTTAAAGACATTCTCAGGACCTCTGTTAGGGACCGCCTCAGGGCCTCACTTAGGGACAGCGTCAGGGCTTCCTTTGGGACAGTTTCAGGACCTTGGTAAGACATGGGTCAGGATATTAGCTCGGGAGAATGTCAGGACTTTAGATATTGACTGCAGCAGGGCCTTAGAGACGGTGTCTCAGCCTGACTTAGGACTAGCATCAGAGCCTTTGTTAGGTCCAGTGTCAGAGACTGAGTTAGGTGTAGTGTCAGGGCCTTAGTTAGGGACAGTGTCAGGGCCTGAGTTAGGACGAGCCTCCAGGCCTCAGTTAGGGCCAGGGTCACGGCCTCGGGACTAATTTTAGGGCCTTAGTTAGGAAGAGCATCAGGGATTTATTTAGCATAAGAAGCTCAACATTAGTTAAAGACAAGGTTAGGTTAAGGTCTAGGGATTGTGTCAGGGCATGACCTAGGGATAGTGTCAAGACCTTAGTTACTTAGGGCATCAGGGCCTAATTTAGGACCAGCGTCAGGGCTTCAGGTAGGGATAGTGTCAGAGCCTGACTTAGGGAGAGCGACAGGGCTTGAGTGAGGCTTAGTGTCAGAGCCTTAGCTAGGGATAGTATCAGGGCATGACTTAGGAGCAGCACAAGGGCCTTGGTAGGATCAGCCTCAGGGGCTTTGTTAAAGATATTATCAGGGCCTCTGTTAGGGGCAGCCTTAGGGCCTCCCTTGGGGACAGCGTCAGGGCTTACTTAGGGACAGTTTCAGGAGCTTGGTAAGAGATGGGTCCGGAAATCACCTCAGGATAGTGTCAGGACATTAGATATTGACGGCAGCAGGGCCTTAGAGACGGTGTCTCAGCCTGATTTAGGACTAGCATCAGAGCCTTTGTTAGGTCCAGTGTCAGGGACTGAGTTAGGTGTAGTGTCAGGGCCTTAGTTAGGGACAGTGTCAGGGCCTGAGTTAGGACGAGCCTCCAGGCCTCAGTTAGGGCCAGGGTCACGGCCTCGGGACTAATTTTAGGGCCTTAGTTAGGAAGAGCATCAGGGATTTATTTAGCATAAGAAACTCAACATTAGTTAAAGACAAGGTTAGGTTAAGGTCTAGGGATTGTGTCAGGGCATGACCTAGGGATAGTGTCAAGACCTTAGTTACTTAGGGCATCAGGGCCTAATTTAGGACCAGCGTCAGGGCTTCAGGTAGGGATAGCGTCAGAGCCTGACTTAGGGAGAGCGACAGGGCTTGAGTGAGGCCTAGTGTCAGAGCCTTAGCTAGGGATAGTATCAGGGCATGACTTAGGAGCAGCACAAGGGCCTTGGTAGGATCAGCCTCAGGGGCTTTGTTAAAGACATTATCAGGGCCTCTGTTAGGGGCAGCCTTAGGGCCTCCCTTGGGGACAGCGTCAGGGCTTACTTAGGGACAGTTTCAGGAGCTTGGTAAGAGATGGGTCCGGAAATCACCTCAGGATAGTGTCAGGACATTAGATATTGACGGCAGCAGGGCCTTAGTTAGGGACAGTGTCAAGGCCTTAGTTAGTACTAGCATCTGGGCCTCTGTTAGGTACAGTGTCGGGGCCTGAGTTAGGAATAGTGTTAGGGCCTTAGTTAGGGACAGTATCACGGCCTTGGGACTAAATTCAGGGCCTGAGGTAGTCACAGCATAAGGGCTTTA